>NW_006159849.1:7232756-7284384 GCF_000334495.1 Tupaia belangeri chinensis
GATGGCGCGTGGCCTCCCGTCCTCCTGGATCCTTTCAAGTTTTTTGGGTTTGAGATTAAGTGGCGAGTCGGCGAAACGGTCTTCCTTCTGATGTCCAGGGTTTCTGCCACCTCGGAGGCGTCTCACTGTGCCTTGCTGTGTCGCCTGCTGTATGCCTTTGTGTCTCCTGTTTCAAAACACACTGAGCTCCATGCAAAGTTACAGTGCACGCGAGACACTGGCAACTCCTGGAGTCTGGGAATCTTCGTTTTCCTTTTTCACCAGCTGGCCCTGCGGCACAGGGAAAATTCTTTTCAGTAGGGAATGGAGACGGGGTTTTGGGAGAAGCCGCAAGAAGGGAGTGATGGATGCTTTGTACTCTTCTGTTCTCCTACCTGCCAGCAGTTCCTTGTATTTTATGTCTTCATTTGTCAAGTTTCCGCTTTTACACAGTAGTTTATTTTAAGTTATAAATAATGGGTTTCGACTGCGGGGATTTCACATTCTTGAAATGTGGACGAACTTGCAACTGAATACTACAGAGCTTAGTAATGGAGCCCAGCCTCCCACCTCTATTTTCGCTTCAGTTCCTAGGCAGAGCTGGTCCCTGGCAGCTGTCTGGCCCTAGGAGTAATGGTGGTGGTTTCCCTGACGTTCCCAGGGAGAGCCATCCCAGCACAGAAACTGCCCGGCGCACACACCCTCTCTCAACCCGGGGAATCCCAGCAGGGAAGGCGGGAGGCCCATCCCTTCAGCTCTGTAGGTGGTCTGTGTGGACAATCAGGTTGGAAAACAGGTCCACCCTGTCAGGGTGACTCCTGGGAGGGACAATCAGTGGCTACACCTGTAAGGAGAGTATTTTAAGTGAGAAATTAGTCTTCAGTAATTGTAGCCAAGTGCCATTTTTCTCTCTTGCCTAAGAGAATGAAATTGGATTATTCTATGGCTTTTCATAGACAGCTTCAGGGTAGACCATAGACCGTCAAGAGGGGCAAGAGGCTGCCTGGGCCAGGCTTGTTGAGGAAAAACGCACATCATTCATTGAGTGAATGCTGCTTAGGAATTTGGACAGGGGCTGTAGCTTCCGGGGTGGGAGTGGAGGGGGTCATACTAAGGCCTCAGTGACTTTGGGGGTGTTTTTTGAAGTTTTTCCCAGCTGCTGCCCCTTGAATGCTGAGGGGGGATTTTCTTCCCTGGAATGCTGCAGCAACTTTTCCAGCATCACTCAAGGAATATTGAATGAGCACCGGCTGGTGCCAGTCGCTGGAGGAGGTGGGGTGCAAAGATAAATAAGATTTGATTTCTGCCTCCAAGAGTCCATTGACCTGGACGTTGAGACTGTTCTAGACTTTGCCGTCTCCACTGGGCCTCGAGGGGCTGCGGGGGGAACGCGCCCCACACTCCGCCACCCGCCACCGTACGGAAATGCAACAAAGCGGGGATTGTCCTGCATGCACTGCCTCCAGGGGTGCTTGCTGGGAAGAAAGGGCATTTGAGCGCTTCCCTCCCAGTGTGAGGAAGGCACTGTGAAAATGGGGGCCCGTGAAGCATCAGAGCCCAGTGAGGACGGGATGAACCGAAGTTGGGTGGCATGTAGTGGGTCCTTCCTCGGTGAATGGTACCCGGATATAGGAACCAGAACAGGTGCTGAACTGCGTAAGTGGGAGTCCTGGGCTGATAAGGAAGGTGAGATCTATTAATAGAAGCCCAGGTAGGAGGTGCCAGATCGCTATCAAGGAAAAAACAGAGAAGGAAAAGGACTTGCCCAAACTCTCTTGAAAGGCCTTGAATGGCAGTAACAGAACCTTTTCTTTGGGGGAAAAAGTTATAGAAGTCCCTAATGTATTAATGATTTGATTTCCTTACTAAGAAATAAAACAGCTTTCCAACGAACATTCTACTCACCCCCGCACAGTAGATATTACTACTTTTGAGACACTCAGAGGCTGAAGACCAATTCGTTTTTACGTCATTCCCCTGGAGAATTTTATTTGCAATGACTCCTGCCTTCATTAGTTTAACTTTTTTTTTTTTTCCCCGAGAGGTTTTTGCTATAGGGCGTGTGCGCTCGCCAGACAGACAGAGACAGACAGAGAGACAGAAAGCGAGAAATCACCCCTCAGGGGGGACAGCCACACCGCAATCCCTTCTCCTCCATTCTCCTCTCAGGATCTTGGGCACGCACGCACACGCGCCCGGCATGAGTTTTTAAGCCACCAGGTCTGGGACGCGAACCACAGTCGACTATGTGGGAGTCCAGCGACACAGCCATTACGCTAACTGCTGGTCCCGATTAGTTTAACTTTGGTCTAGTTCTTTGTACATTGACAAAAGGTCCCTTCCAGGCAGCTATTCTCAGAATAAGTTCATGAACTTTTTGAATACCTCTGATAAAATGATAAAATTTCAAATGAATGACTGAGTTGAACAAGATTTTCTCTCCTTAAGATTGTCTGGGGGGTCAGTAGGTGGCATGGTGGTTGAAGGTGCTGGATTCCCACATGACTGACCGTGGTTCAAGTCCCAGGCCTGGTGACTTGCTTTCTCCCATTTCTTTTCTCTGTCTCTCTCTGGTCAAATTAAAGAATAACAAGTGGAATTAAATAAATAATTCTTAAAGAAAAACATCGTCTGTTTAGGAAACTAATAAGGGTCAGCTGGTGGCATGGTAGTTAAGGCAACTGGATCCCACATGGCCAACAGCACAGTTTGAGTCCTAGATCTGGCTGCCTGAAAAACATTCAGGGTGTAGGTAGGTACATGTTTGTCCCAAATCCTGAGAGGTGAATGGAGAACAGATTGTGGCATGGTCATCCCCCCTGGGGGGGGGGGTGTACTCCTGCCTGCCCCCCACCTAAGAGCATGCACCCTATAGTGAATTAAAAATAAAAAAAAGGACGCAGGTAAATTCTTGAACCTGGGTGGGGCTGGGTATGACAGTCCTCTGCACAACAGTGTGCTGGGTAGTTTAAAAAGTCATGCGGATTTGGTTGACACATTGGTTGAGTGACCTGGGGTTTGGGTGTGGTGAGGACCGGACGGCATGGAGAGTTAGTAATCGTAGCTGAAACTTTCAACATACTTCCACCGAGGACGTGAGCACCAGGGAATTCTTGCTTCATCCCCAAACCGGATCCCATTAAGCAGTTGCAGCTAGGGTAATAGCGAGTCATTTATCTAGGATGAGGGCTGGCTTGCCACCGAAGGCCTCATCGATTAGACTGTAACCAATAGTCAGGGGTCTGACAGTTGCTGGCCAAACGCCCTTGGTGTTGAGAGGCACTTTCCAGCAGAGGTGACTGGGGACAGGATGTCTAAGGGCGTGATTGTTCCCGATGTGGGTGGAGGGAAACAGAATGATTATCTCAGGTGTTCTACTGAGTCAAGAGATTAATCTTGATTTTAAATCCAAGGGTTGGGGCCCTAGACAAAGACCCAGAGGTCATATTTTAACAGCCATTTAGTAGGTTAAACATGTCACCATGAATGTGAACTTTCTTAAGATTAAAACTATTGAAGGCCAATTTTACCCCCACAGGAATTTTTGCAATGACCCTTTCAAACAAATTCCTCATGGCTAGCAGGGGCCAGCAAGTGTCTGAGGGTCAAAGGTGGCACTACTGTTAGACTTTTAAAAAGGTGACCTAAGAGCCGGGGAGGGAAGCTTTCAGGCACGCAGTTCGTTACCCACTGTTACAGTACCTAATTCTGATTTGGGTAGGACAGTACCGAGGGCAGCCTCTGATTCAGGTTGTAGGTTACCTGTGGTGTTGGGGAGCAGCAGAGTTGTGAGTTAAGTAGCTGCTTCTAGTTTTTCTATTTGATTTGCACACATACTGAGAACTTGGTGGCTGATTCCAAGAGCCCTAGAAGGCCAGCACAGGCTGGGACGATGGCTAAAGAATGGCAGCTGTTCCCATATTTTTTTCCCCCAAGTTGTATCTGTAGGGTACATGCACTTGCCAAAGAGAGGCACAGAGAGAGAGAGAGAGAGAGAGAGAGAGAGAGAGAAGAAAGAAAGTGAGAAATCACCTTCCCCAGAGGGCATGGCCATGCCACAGTCCCTTCTCTTGCACTGCCCTCTTGGGATTTGGGGTTTGCATACACATACACCTAACGTGACTTTCAAGCCACTGGGTCTGGGGCTCAAACTGAGGAGCCGGCCATGTGGGATCCAGCGCCTTAACCTCCCCATTACCTGCTAGCCCTCCTATTCTTTTTCTTTGTTTGTTTTTTAGAGTTTTGCACACATGCTCACCAGAGAGACAGAAAGCGAGAAATCACTCCCCCAAGTAGGATGATCTCACCACATTTCTGTCTTCTCCATTCTCCTTTTGTGATTTTGCACATGTACCCAATGTGTGTTTCAAGGGACTGGGTCTGGATTCAAACCATGGTTGGCCACGTGAGAGTCTCACGCCTTAACCACCCTGCCATTTACTGATCCTGCCTCCCATTCTATTTTTTTTCTTCCTTTTTTTTCTTCTTTTTTTTAGAGGTTTTTGCTATAGGGCACGTGTGCTTGCCAGACAGAGACAGACAGAAAGCGAGAAATCACCCCCCCGGGGGTATGGCCACGCCGCAATCCCTTCTCCTCCTTTCTCTTCGCGGGATCTTGGGCACGCATGCACACGTGCCCAGCGTGAGTTTTTAAAGCCACCAGGTCCAGGACGCGAACTGCGGTCGACTACGTGGGAGTCCAGCGACATAGCCATTATGCTAACTGCTGGTCCCAACTCCCATTCGATTTTTTAGTGTCTAGTGTCTGTGTCAGCCAGCCAGCCCCCTGGTCCAGTGCTTCGGTCATCATCTGTGGTGTGCAGAATGGAGACTGAGAACAGTCCTGTGTGAATATACCCAAGCATTTAATGAAGCAGTTTCTCTGCTGGTTTTGGCTGTGTCTTAAGTAGTGTTTTCTAAAGTTTGGGGCACAGATAGACTATTCGATTTTTTAGTGTCTAGTGTCTGTGTCAGCCAGCCAGCCCCCTGGTCCAGTGCTTCGGTCATCATCTGTGGTGTGCAGAATGGAGACTGAGAACAGTCCTGTGTGAATATACCCAAGCATTTAATGAAGCAGTTTCTCTGCTGGTTTTGGCTGTGTCTTAAGTAGTGTTTTCTAAAGTTTGGGGCACAGATAGACTGACAGGTGGTACCGGGAAGAACATATTCTGTTTTTCAATTCCTGTGTGTGAATATTGCATGTTAGTAATTAAAAAAAAAAACACAGAAAGCCAGCATCTAAACATGCTTATTTCATGATTTTACACACACACACACACACACATATGCACTCTCCTGGGAGAAAGGGAGACCGTGAGAAAGCCCCGCCGTGGAGGATGGTCACACTGCACGCCCTTCTCCTCCATCTCTTCCCTCCCTCCAGGGATTTGGGCACACGTGCACACGTGCTGGGAGTGTTTCTCAAGCCACTCAGACCCTGACTTGCAGCACACAGGTTGGCCATGTGAGATCTAGCCGCCTTAACCCCCAGTCCCTAGGCTGGCCCCGTGATGAGGTTATTTAGAATGAGGTAAGAGTGAGTGTGAAGTAAAACAGTGAATTTGATTTCAGAAAAATTGTAAACTATGGGGATGAAGAGTGTGAGGAGAAGGCACAAATTGTGAAAGTCCCACTTGACCCGAGATTTGGGCAAGGCTGTGATCTGATCGTGGTGGTTAGTTACACCCCAACCACTGCTTCTGAACAGTCTGACGCGATAGCCCAGGCAAACCAGGAGAGCTGAAAGTACGTCCCAGTTCTCTGATCGTACACAGGGCACTTGTGCAGTCCCCCCCCACTTTTAAAAAGGATTGTTTTACTAATTTTATTTATTCATTCATTTATTTTAATTTGACCAGAGAGACAGAGAGAGAGAGGGGAAGTGAGAAAGCAAGCCACCAGGTCCAGGACTCGAACCATGGTCAGGTGTGTGGGAGCGTCCAGCACCTTAACCACCACGCCGCCTGCTGGTCCCCACACTTGTGTAGCTTTCTATATGTTCGTTTGTTTAACATTTGTCGTATTCATGGGAGAGGGTGCAGTGAGACAGGCATCCCTGGAGGGTCTTGTTACACCACGGTCCTTCGTCTCCAGCTCATCAGGACGCGGGAGCTTGCACACGCCGTGGATTTTTTCTTTTCTTTCTTTTTTTCCCCTTTCCCTCCCTCCTCTCTCTCTCTCTCTCTCTCTCTCTTTTTCTTTTTTTTTTTCTTGAGGAAGATTTTTCCTATAGGGTGCATGTGCTTGGCAGAGAGACAGAGACAGGCAGAGAGACAGAAACAGAAAGTGAGAAATCATCCCCTCCAGGGGGGATAGCCATGTTGCAGGCCCTTCTCCTCCAGTCTCCTCTTGGGATTTTGGGCACACACGCACATGTGCCTGGCATGGGTTTTAAGCTTCCAGATCTGGGACTCAATCCACAGTGTACTCCATGGAAGTTCAGTGACATAACCATTTCACCATCTGCCGGTCTGAACACATGTGGTATATTTTCAAGTTGACTTGGTATCTGAACTTGTGGTCAGCCTTGGGGCTTTCAGCACTGCTGTTCAGTACCCTACCATCTATGGCACCAAGACTAGGTCTCTGAAACTAAATGCCTGGCCCAATTCCTGTTCCTTTTTCTGCTTCCCACAAGCCGTTCTGCAGTTTGTAAGGTCTTGGTGTGACATTTTTGCATGATAGATTAACAAGAGAGGTTTTTTTTCTTAGCCCTTCTGAGGAACATCAGTCATTCTGCTATCAAGTGAATCTCACTCTTTTTTTGGGGGTGGGTGGGTGGGTAGATTTTTGCTTACGCACATGCCAGGACTCGAACCGTGGTTGACTACATGGGAGTCCAGCGACAGCCATTACGCCAGCTGCCGGTCCCGCGAATCTCACTCTTGACCTATTGCTAAAAAAATGTTCTTTCTACAGTGAGTCAAACAGCCTTCCGTGTAAATGCATTTAACTTTTAAAAGTCTTTCAAAAGGGCGCCAATTGGAGGAATTACTATTACCTTTTTTTTTTTTTTTGAGAGAGATTTTTGCTATAGGGCGCGTGCGCTTGCCCGACAGAGAGATACAGAAAGGAAGAAATCACACCCCAGGGAGGATGGTCATGCCGCAATCCCTTCTCCTCCATTCTCCTGTCAGGATCTTGGGCACGCACGCACATGCGCCTGGCATGAGTTTTAAGCCACTGGGTCCGGGATGTGAACCGCGGTTGACTACGTGGGAGTCCAGTGACATAGCCATTATGCTAACTGCTGGTTCCCACTATTACCTTTTTTTGATGCATCTTATGTTGGTCTGTGAAATAGGCTTTACCAAGGATTGTATAAGAACTCCGAAGCCTTGAGATAGAAAACAGGTAATCCTGCTGTGACCTAGAAAGATAAGCAACTGAGATGTGCGGTCCCGATAGACGGACGAATACAGTGACGAAACCAGTAAACACTTCGTTTCAGTCACCAAAATGTGTAATTGTGTGTGTGCATGCACCGTTCATGAGAAAGCCTAAGCCTTCAATTAGTAACTTTCACTTTAATCATTTTAAATCAGTATAGATATTTATTTAGTGCCTCTGCCAGATGGTTAAAGTTAAATCGGGTCTTTAACCTTAAAAACATGCTCTGGCTCCTGCTCCTTGGCCACTAACACCATTATCTGTTGCAGAGTGTAGTAAGACACATTTTGTAACAATGATGGTAATTTTCAGGCTAATATTTAGCCTAAGTAGGATCTTCATGGGTTCTGGTTTCTGTTTGCGTTTGTCTTCCTCTAAAACTGTGTCGGGCAAGGGGATTGGCAATGTTAGTGATGATAAACGCATAGTTTTGATAGATCTTCTGCAGATTACATATTTGTATTTTAGGAAGCTGGATTGATTAAAACATTTTAAATCATACTATTAATCATAACAAAGAGCTTAAGTCACATCCTGTATATAAATGTTGACTAAATTTTACTTAGGTGTATGGGGATATGGACTCAATAATTAATTACTATGGTAACTATTATTTCTATTGTAGACACTTCAGTCAGTCATGAAACATGCATTGTGTTCACAGGAAAAATGGCATTATCTTTGGAAACTTTATAGACTCGTAGACACGTAATTGAAGTACAGACACTTACATAAACTCTCTATGAATCTTTTTATAGATGCTTAATAGACATTTATAGAAACTTATGTATGCTCATGTAACTATGGACCGAAATGTGAGTATACTTCAAAAAGCTTGTGGGAAATGGAATTGAAGTACACATTTAATTCAGTGCAAAATTTTTCTTGAGATCCAGGCTTAGCTTTTTTAATAATACATTGTCCATCCATTTTTGAAGATCCCCTCGTAAATGAGTTAGTGACAAGTCAGAGATGTTTGGAGGGAAGGTATGTAGTCCATTGAGGATGAGAATTACTAGCATAGTTATTCTTGCTGAGAGGTGACAGTTACTAGACTGTAACGAATACATAATGATTAAAACCCAGTTATCTCTTTGCCATTGTATTTTTGCCGAAGTAAAAGCTTTGCTGAGATGTGGGGACCTTGCACATACTTTAGATTTTGTCATGAGTTGAAGATGCTGGGGTACTTCCCAGTAAACAGTAGGAGTTAATAAACTCCTGGGTCTTGCAGCTTCCAGGACCTTTGTTCTTCAGGGAGAAACAGTGTTCTAAGAGTAACTTTGTTTCCATCACTGAGAGCCATTTATTATCAGAGTATTATTACATGAAGTGTTCTGAGGTCCTGATGTGTTTTTTCTTTTTTAAAGAATTGCTTATTGGGACCAGCAGGTAGTGTAATGGCTATGTCGCTCAACCACGGTTCACATCCCGGTGACTTAAAACTCACGCTGGGCGTATGTGCGTGCGTGCCCAAGATCCCAAGAGGAGAATGGAGGAGAAGGGATTGCGGCGTGGCCATCCCCCCCTGGGGGGTGATTTCTCGCTTTCTGTCTCTGTCTCTCTCTGTCTGGCGAGCGCACGCGTCCTATAGCAAAAACCTCTTAAAAAAAAAAAGAATTGCTTATTTAATTTTATTTTTTGAATTTATTTTTTAAAGGAATTACTTAATTTAACTTTATTTATTTATTTTAATTCAACCAGTGAGAGAGAATGTACAGGAGAGAGAAAGAGAGAGAGAGAGAGAGGGAGAGAGAAAGTGAGAAAGCCAGAAAGCAAGCCCCCAGGTCTGGGACTTGAACTGCAGTCAGCCATGTGGGAGCTCAGTGCTCTTAACCACCATGCCTCCCGTTGCCCCCTATTTAATTTTATTTATTGTTACTATTTTTAAATTTGACAAGAAAGAGAGCAGGGAAGTAAGAAAGCAAGCCAGGTCTGGGACTTGAACTGCAGTCAGCCATGTGGGAATCCAGTGCTTTAACCACCATGCCACCTGCCAGCCCCACCCAGGTGGTGCTCTTTCACGCTTTTGTGTACTGGAGTGCACCTGAGATCCCAGGAGAGTGGAGTTCCACAGTGGGGAAAGTGGTAACATGCCTCCAGAGGCAACTTCAGTTCATGGAAGACTATTCCTAAATATATTTGGCAAAGCAGAATGAGATTACTTGGGAGAATTAATTAGAGAATTAAAACTAAACGTTTCTGTTTTTGAAAAGAATGAATCATTTCAAAAGAACTTCCTGGTGAGCTTTAGAAGCTGGGTTCCTTCTTTACCCTGCCTTGACCAGGCAGAATCCACTGCTTCCTTGCCTGCGACAGGTTAGTGAGCACATGCAGTATTTATTCTAGCCCTTATCTGTGCTTATGCATGCCTCTGGTCATTTCCCATCAGCCGGGGCCCCGCCCTGGTCTGAGTCATCCCGGTAACCTAGAAGCTACAGGCTATCAAATACATCCTCTGAACATCCATTCCATTGAACCAACTAGATTTGGAAAGGCTTATTGCATAAACTGGTAAGAATTGAGAAGCATGGAGTCCTGACGCTTACGTAGTGAGTGAACGATAGTTTGTAAGAATTGTAAGTGAAAATTCCACAAAAGGACTGACCCCATAGTCTAGTGGTTAGGGAAGTCAGATCCCATATCATGGCTCTAACCCTGGCCCTGGAGACTCGAAAAACATGGCGGGCACATGTACATTGTGCCCCAAATCTGGACAGGATGGAGAAATGGAGGAGAAGGGATTGTAATGTGACCCTACCCCACTGAGAGGTACTTTTTCCTTCTCTCTGGTGAGTGCATGTACTCTCTGGCAATTAAAACAAATCCCAGAAAAAAAAATTGCAGAATTGCGTCCAGACCATTTCGTCACAGCATGGAAATAGCTCTAGCTGCATCACTCGTTAGTTGGGTGAATTGAGCTAAGTCGCCTACTCCAGTTCTCAGTTCTTTATCAGAAAATGAATGGTTCTGGGGTTGGCAGGTAGCATGGTGGTTGGGGCCCTGGACTTCCCACATGGCTGACCACAGTTCAAGTCCCGGACCTGGTGGCTTGCTTTCTCACTTTCTCTTCCCTCTCTCTCTCTGGTGAATTAAAAATAACAATAATGTTAGGACCAGCATTTAGCATAATGGCTGTCACTGGGCTCCCATGTAGTCAGCCATGGTTTAAGTCCCGGACCCAGTGGCTTAAACTCATGTTGGGTTTGTGTGCATGCGTGCCCAAGATCCTGAGAGAATGGAGGAGAAGGGATTGTGGCATGGCCACCCCCCCCCCAGGGGGTGATTTCTTGCTTTCTGTCTCTCTGTCTCTCTCTCTGTCTTTCTAGTGAGTGTATATGCCCTATAGCAAAAATCTCTCCAATCAATCAATCAATAAACAAAGAAACAAACAATCAATAATGGGACCAGCAGATGGCATGATGGTTACATCGCTGGACTCCCACATAGTCAACTGCATTTTGAGTTCTGGACCTGGCGGCTTCAAACTTAGGCTGTTGAGTGTCTAGAATCCTGAGAGGAGAATGGAGGAGGCAGGATTGTGGTGTGGACATTCTCCCTGGGGGGTGATTTCTCACTTTCTGTCTCTCTGTCTCTCTGTCTGGTGAGCACACTCACCCTATAGTAAAAATCTCTCTCTAAAAAAAATAAAATAAATAAAGTTTAAAAGAAAATGAATGGTTCTGTGTGATGGTCTCTAAAAGTCTTTTTGGTGCTTAAGTTGGCAGCGTTTGAGGGTAAAACCTAGAGAACACTCTGCGTTAATTTTTCTTGATTCTTAGTTTAAGTGTTCTCAATGAATTCTCTCTGAAAGGCATTTTTTAAAAAGAATTATTTTATCTAACTTTATTTATTCATTTGTTTATTTCAGTTTGATCAGAGAGGGTCGGAGAGAGAGAGAGTAAGCAAGCCGCCAGGCCTGGGACTCGAACCACGGTTAGCCGTGTGGGAAGCCAGTGCCTTTAACCACCACGCCACCTGCCAGCCCCAGAAGGGCATTTTTAAAAATGAAACTGGGAACCCAAGAGTGTCTGAGAGTGGTTTCACTCAGGAAGCGACGGGAAGATCTATTATTCAGTTACAGCCTAAATAATGTACTCGCCTCGTGTGCTGGACCCGTCCTCACTCCGCAGCTCACGCCAGCAACCGCAGCCGTGCCGTAGAGCTTCTTGAGAATGGTTCTTCCTCTTCCTCTCCATGCTTCCCAGAAGAGGCTGTGTAGTGGGAACCTGCAACGCCCTCTTCTCCCTGGGAACCATACTGTGGCATGAATGTGGAAGCCATGGGGAGGAGGGGCGATCTTTCTGATTCATTCACCACAAATATCTTCAAGATGAGCCTCCTGGATAAGATCGCAAAGCTGCATTTCAGCTGGCCAAACTCACTCGCTGTCATCTGAATGTGACTTGGGGCACATCAGCGTTTTCGGCAGAACTTTAGATCAAGCGCTTTGCCTTTCTGGGGGCTGATCTGTTTAGTGTCTGGGTGAGTTTTAAGAGGGGAGGAAGATTTGTGGCATCTGAGATGCTCTTGACATTTTCCAGAAATGGAACTGGAAACATTCTGTGTCTTTCCTTCTGGTGTTATTGTTAAGAATCTAAAAACAGGCAACCTCGAAATGAAGAGGCCCAAGTTCATTTTGGATATTGATTAGTGTTTTGTCTTAGTAGAGCCTGAAATGCTGATTTTAATCAAAGCCTTGGGAGAAATATTTAGTCTACTTAAAACCGCTTAAGTGGGTAGTTTGACAGATGACTCTGGGGAGTGAAGGATCAGGAAGAAGCAGGTAGACTCAATTTACCAAAGAACTGGGGCTTGAGATTTTTCCATAGAGAACAATTTCCCTTAGAGACAGTGGTTTCCAGAGCCCGCTGGAGGCGTGGTGGTTAAGATGGCTGGATCTGACCTGGCTGACTGCAAAGTTCATGTTCCAGACTGGTGGCTTGGAAAATACCCCAAGCGCGTGTGCTTGTCCCAGATCCCGAAAGAGATGTGTAGTGGGGGAGAAGGGATTGTAGCATGGCCATCTCCCATGGGGGATACTTTCTTATTTTCCCACTCTCAATTTGTCTCTCTCTGCAAGTACATGTACCCTTTGGCACATATAAAAAAGAGGGAAAGTGGTAGTATCCGGGGTCTGTCCTCCAAAGCCTACTTACTCTTAATGAAGCCTTTTCTGTGTTCTCATTTTATTGAAGTAAAATCTGTGTAGGCATAAAATACATAAATTCCAAATGGAGAGCTTAGTGAATTAAAAATATTGTGATAGAATACACATAACATTAAATGAATCATCTTAACCATTTTATTTATTTTTATTTATTTATTTTTTTTGGCCGTAGGGCACATGCATGAGACAGAGAGAAGGAAAGTAAAAAATCATCAGGACCAGCAGTTAGTGTAATGGCTATGTCGCTGGACTCCCATGTAGTCGACCACCGTTCGCATCCTGGACCTGGTGGCTTAAAACTCCCATCGAGTGTGTGTGCCTGCATGCCCAGGATCCCTGGAGGAGAAGGGATTATAGCGTGCCCATCCCCCCCTGGGGGATGATTTCTTGCTTTCTGTCTGTCTGGTGAGCGCATGCGCCCTATAGCAAAAACCTCTCCAAAAAAAAAAAAAAAAGAAATCATCTACTGGGGGATGGCCGTGCTGCAATCCCTTCTGCTCCATTCTCCTCTCTGGATTTTTGGAGAAACACACACACACACATATGTGCCTGGTGTGATTTTCAAGCTGCTGGGCCTAGGACTCGAACCGTGGTTGATCATGTAGGAGTCAGCACCACCTGCTGGCCCTGATTTTAGCCATTTTAAAACGCAGTTAGTCCATTCCTAGCTTTGGGCAGCCACCATCACTGTCTCCTTCCACAGCTGGGTGAACTTTCGCTCGAATGTGGTCACCTGTGTTGTTACCGCCTCGCACGAAGACTGGACCTTGCTTGGTACAGGAGGCCCTCATGCTCCGTCTTTCCCCCTTTTCCAGCCCTACGGACAAGGAAACCTCTCTTGGGGCTTCTTACCCTGGTGTAGTTTGGCTTGACCTTAACCGGAACTGTACAAGTGTAGTCAGCATCTTATGTCTGGCTTCTGCCCAACCTCACCTGTGAGAAATTTATTCCTTAAGTGAGATTCCGTCGTTCCTTTTCATGACTGAATATTATTCCATTGATGTGCGTTTGCCATGACGACTTGTTTACTTACTCTTCTGTTAATGGATATTCGCATTGTTTCTATTTTGTTTCTGTTATGAATAAAGTGGCCATGAAAGTTGCCAGCGTGTTATTTCGTGGACATAGTCACCTATTTCTTTCTCTCTCTTTTTTGTTTTAACAGAGATTTTTTTACTATAAGTTGCATGTGCTCACTGGAGAGACAGAGAGAATCACTCCCCAGGGGCATGGCCACACCACAATCCCTTCCTCTCCGTTCTCCTGTCAGGATCGTGAGCACGCACACATGTGCCCTGCGTGAGTTTTAAGTCGCCAGGTCCAGGACTTGAACTGTGGTTGACTATGTGGGAGCCCAGCGACGTAGCCATTACACCATCTGCTGGTCCTAAGCACCTATTTCTTTAGTGTCAATTCCTAGGAGTAGAATTCCTGGGTCATAGATGAAAGATCTCTTTAACTTTCATTCCGTAACTGTCAGGGCCAGACAGACTTGAGTGTGAATTATTCTGTCTTTAGGCTTTTGTCGTTTTAGGCTATAAGCCTAATGACTTGGCCACCCTGTGACCATATGACTGATATATCTCCTGATGTGATATCTTTAGTCCACCGGCTTGCTGGACCATAGGCCGTTTACTTTTTTCTCATGTCCTGTGTAAAATGGGCACTCTGACCCTCCCAGTCCGGGTTCCATTCACCTGCCACTCTAGTGATTTCAAGGAGAAAAGAGTTTCTTATTTCTTAGTACGAAGCATTAAGTGCCTACAGAACAGGGAAACGGCTGCAGGAGCAAAACCAAGCACCCAGCACTGGCTTTCAGTTTTGTTCCAGAGAACGTTAGGAAGATGTTGCTGCCCAGAGTCAAGACCTTCAGAAACCCCTTCCTTCTTAGCCTCTGCAGGGGATTTGGAGGTGACTTAGAGCCTGTGTTGTAGAAATCCAGGTTTTGCTTGCTGCTGCAGCCATCAGAAAAAGAAAGCAACCGGCCTCTGCTTTCCTTCACCTGTCCAGACCTTAAACCTGTGCACTGAGTAGGCAGAACCCTGCTGGCAAGGGGGCTGGGCTCTGGCCTCTGCGAGAAACAGAAGCCAAGAGCCAGTAAGCGAGAAGCGGCGCGCTCTCCCCGGGGTTGCTCTGGGGTTGATGGCAGCCAGCCGTTGTGGTTTACGGTTTCCATCCCTATTCCTGAAGGACAGGGTCCTGCTGCAGTTATCGGGCTGGTTTCTGTCACGCGTGCTCCCGTTGGTCCTGGGGGTTCAGGTCGCCTGTTGTGGTGTGGTTGCTGCTGTCAGAGTCGCCTCCTCATAAAGTGCTGATTCTCGAGAACGGCCTCAGGTTCTGCATCGACTGCTCTCCACTCTAGGTGCTTTTCTGGAGTGAGCTTGAGAAATTTTTAGTTTTTAAGGCTGCAAGTTAATGTAGAGGGTGAAAAGTGACTTATTTCTAAGAACTACTACTGGGGGGCTAGCAGGTGGCATGGTGGCTAAGGGTGTTGGACTTCCATATGGCAGACCATGGTTTGAGTCCCAGACATGGCAGCTTGTTTTCTTGCTTTCCCTTTCTCTCTCTCCTTCTCACACACACTGTCCTCTCTGGTCAAATTTAAATAATTAAATAAATAGATGAAGTTAAATTTAAAAAAAAAAAGCTCTTAAAAAATAACTGCTACTTGGATTTAAAACTTCTATGAAACTTAATTTTTTTCCGTCATCAATGGTTTTTTTTTTTTTTTTTTTTTTTTTTGGGGTTTTTTTTGCCACGGGGGTTTTGTGCTCAGTTTGTGCTCACCAGAAAAACAGAGAGACAAAAAGCGAGAAATCAGCTCCCAGGGGGAGATGGCCATGCCACAATCCCTTCCCCTCCATTCTCCTCTCAGGATCTTGGGCTCACACACACACCCAGCATGAGTTTAAGCCACCGGGTCCAGGACTTGAACTGTGGTTGACTACATGGGAGTCCAAAGACATATTCATTATGCCAACTGCTGATCCCATCAATGGTTTTTCTGTAGGGCACATATGGTCACTGCAGAGAGTTAGAGACAGAGAAAAAGTGAGAAATCAGTCCTGGGGGGTTGGCCACGCCACAGTCCTTTCTCCTTTTGGGATTTTAGACACACACACACATGCGCCTGGTTTGGTTTTCAAGCTTCTGGGTCTGGGATATGAACCATGCAGTTGGCCATGTGCAATCCATCCACCGTAACCGCCAACTGGCCCAAAGTTTTTCTTTTTAAAATCACTGTTTGTTTTTAATGAAAAAAAGGTGATTTATAGACATCTGTTTTACAGATGAGTTTTCTCTTTCCACTCATCTTTAATTTCCTCTGTCTTTTGACAAATTAAATGGAAAGAAATTAGATTTTTATCCTATTTTATGCCTCTGATCTCACTGTAGTCTTCCCAGCATTTGGCAGTAGTGTCGTTCTGAATTACCTTATGTGATAGTAGTTGTCGATTTAAGACATTTAAACTCTTGAATCAATTTTGGCAACATCTTCTTTGTTATGATGTCACGTGAGAAGAACTGAGTTCTCTAGGATGCCTGTGAGTTATCCCTCATACAAATAACTGTCCCTGTCACCTGGCCTATTTTACTTCTTAGGGACTGTGCTGTGACGTACTATTACTGCTTAAAAGTGGTTGGTGAGGGACCAGCGGGTGGCGTAGTGGTTACGTCGCTGGACTCCCACGTGATCCGGGCAGCTTAAAACTCACGCTAGACACGTGTGCATGTGTGCCCAAAATCCCGAGAGGAGAGTGGAAGAAAAGGGATTGTGGCATGGCCATCTCCCCTGGGGGGTGATTTTTCACTCTGTCCCTCTCTCTCTGATGAGCACACAGGCCCTGTAGCAAAAATCTCTCTCTCTCTCTCTCTCTTAAAAAAAAAAGTAGTTGGTGGGAAACAGCATGGCCCGGCGACTTATTGATCACCATTTTACATTTCTGTCCATAGTACTACTTCCGTGGACTCCTTCAGAGAAATTGGAAGTGGTAAAGCAGCAAACGTGTTCTAAGTGCAAAGATAAGCATGGCCAGGAACTTTACTGGTTTAGCAGTTAGGAGCTGGCTCTTTGTGAAGCTTGCTTAGATTCGAATGTGTTAGAAATATATTGACAGAATCCCATTTTATCTCCCTCTCCCCAGACTTTCAGTCGGCCAGAGCTAACAATAGATGTCCAAACAGTTTGCCGTGGCTGATACAATGAACAAAGGGCCTCACTGTTGGGAGTGTAGAAATAGAGCTGAAGGGGAACCCCTTAAGGGCATTGACCTAATTCACTCCTTCAGCCTAAATTCTTGGTTTTGCCTATGTATACACATATGCTTAAATTCATATTTATATAAACATATGTAAGTATATGACGTTTGACACAAAGCATTTTAATACTACGTATTATAGATGTTTTCTGTCCTGTATATTATACGTGTCTTTTTATGTGGCTGTGGTTGAAATACAGTTACTAATCCCTTTTTTTCTTTGCACTTAGAGTATTTGCTTTCCTTATTGCTTCACATATTTCTGCAAAGAGCCTTTAAAAGGAATACTGTAGGGTATAAGCCTAGATAAATTACGTGGCCACTCTGTGATCAAATGATTCGTATATATCATGCTATCGGATTGTCGGAAAAGTCATAACATTTTTTTCTATGTTTTTCTGTGCAAAAATGTGTCATGACTTTTCTGACAATGCAATATTATTAATATCCTGATTCAGATGGCTATGGACATTTCAGCTAGTAGAGTTATGGCTTGAGGAAGGGGCCCGTGGTATTGCTTTGCATATATTTTTTAAGTAATTGTTTATTTAATTTTATTTATTTGTTCATTTGTTTAAATTCGAACAGAAGAGAGAGACAGAGAGAAAGAAAGTCACAAAGCTAGCCACCAGATCTGGGACTCAAACTGTGGTCGACCATATGGGGTCCAGCAACTTAACCCCCACTCCACCTGCTGGCCCTGCTTTGTGTATTTTTTGTGACGTAGGGCCTTTATTTTGACAAGATCCCTTAAAATTAAAAAAATAATTAAGTCCAGATCTGGCATGAACTGATAGCCCACAAAAATAAAGAAAGGCAGCTGAAATCACATCACCATCCTTCTTAGTTCCTAGAACTTCTCCCCAGGGACACTGGTTAATCACCAACTATTTAAAGAATAAAATTCCCAATGTGTCTTTCTGCTGAAAAATATGGAGAAACACAAGTGAGTTAAAAATAATTTGTTTAGGCATTGCCGAATTGATGATTTTGCTTGATTCCTTGGTATAGAAAATGTAAACTGGTGATGTTTTTTGCTTTTTAAAATTATCTGAGAGGGAACCAGCAGTTAGCGTAATGGCTATGTCGCTGGACTCCCACGTAGTCGACCGCGGTTCGCGTCCCGGACCCGGTGGCTTAAAACTCACGCCGGGCGCGTGTGCGTACGTGCCCAAGATCCCGAGAGGAGAATGGAGGAGAAGGGATTGCGGCGTGACCATCCCCCCTGGGGGGTGATTTCTCGCTTTCTGTCTCTATGTCTCTCTCTGTCTGTCTGGCGAGCGCACGCGCCCTATAGCGAAAAAAAAAAAAAAAAAACCTCTTAAAATTATCTGAGAGAGAATATTTGCAGTCGGTGTGCGCCGCCTCAGAGAATTTCTCGTCTATTAATAGAACAGGAACAAAGCAGCGTACGGGCGTCTGAGCGGGGCAGACCGTCTCATTTGGCTTTGTAGTGAACCCCAAGTAACAATCGCATTGTTGTTCTGAATTGCCTTCGAGTGTGATTAGATGGTTCAATATAAACGTTGACCTGATTGGATTATATCCCAGCAATGAGCTGTCCTAAAAAAGCAGCAGTAACACAACACTCCAGACAGTTACCAGACTTACTCTGTTGGCTTTATATTTAGGATCGTGATTTATGCAGTGAAGGGTCATAGAGACGGGGTTGCTTCATCTCTTTTGTCTCTTTCATCCCGGATGTAGTGTCCACGTCAGTGTAGTTGTCACAGGGATAGTCTATTATCCTTCCGTAACTAATGAAAGCTTTTTGATTGGGTAGAGCTGAAGCAAAAACAAGTATTTGGAAACAGTAAACTGCGCGCGCACACACACACACACACACACACACACACCTCTATTAGATATAAACTTCACTGTATGTTTGTCCTTTCAGAAGTATAAAGCGTTTTTGGCAAATCTTTTTTTTTTTTTTTTTTTAGAGAGAGATTTTTGCTATAGAGCATGCATATTTGCCAGAGAGAGAGAAATCAAGAAATCACCTCCCGGGGGGGATGGCCATGCCACAATCCCTTCTCCTCCATTCTCTTCTTGGGATTTTTTGAGCACACATACACACGTGTCCAGTGAGTTTCAAGCTGTTGGGTCTAGGACTCAAACTACAGCTGGCCACGGGGGAGTCCAGTGCCTTAACCACTACACCAGCTGCTGACCCTCTCTGTGAGCATCTAAACCCACAGGGTTGGATTCTGCCTACTGGTGGGTGAGGCTCGATTTTAACATTAGCAGGACTTGATTTCAAGCTCTGGAGAGCAGGTCTGGTTCTTTGCATTCCTAGGCTAGGCATAGAATAGCTGATCACCAAATGAAGGAAGGTGGAGGGAAGAGAAGGGACTGGAATGTGATAAACATGGGTATGTATATTCCTGCCCTGTTCTCACAACATTCCTCCGCCCCTTGCCCATCCGCAACCAAAAAATAAAGCAGCAGTTTTGCAGGATTCTTGGAGACCTGCAGCTTCTTTTGTTTTGTTTTATTTTTGAGAGATTTTTGCTACAGGGCATGTGCGCTCATCAGAGAAACAGAGAGACAGAAAGAAAGTGGGAAATCACCCCCCAGGGGGCATGGCCACATCGCAATCGGCAATCGCTTCCCCTCCTCCATTCTCCTCTCAGGGTTTTGGGTTCGCACGCACACATGCCTGTCCGGCATGAGTTTTATGTCTCTAGATCTGGGACTTGAGCTGCAGTTGACTTACGTGGGAGTCCAGTGACGTGACCATTATGCCATCCGTTGGTCCTGAGACATGCAGCTTTTTTTTTTTTTTTTTAAAGGCACTTTTGCAGGATTATTAGAGACCGGCAGCATAGTGTTAGTTGGACTGACAAATCTAAATTATTCACTAACGGGGCTTGAAGAACTCGGAGGTGGTGTCCTTGGTTTCTGCAAATATTGTGGGGTAGGTGAGGCAGCCTTCCTCCAGCTCAGTCCCCACGCTTTCGATCTTGATGTGATCACGAGGGAGCCCGCGAGACCAAGGCGCAGACTCTTGAGCTGTGTGCAGACATGTCTGTTCTGGGTTAACTTCTCCGGTAAAGCCAGAAGCAGAAGCACGGGGCCGCTGCAGCGCCAAGGCCTACCCTCTTTTCTAGGTGGAGAAACTGAGGCTCAGAAGCTTTAACTTGCCCAGTGTTACAGACCCTGTGCGACAGGGAGGGAAGCTGAGCCAAGGCCCATTTGACTAATCAGAAGTGGGTTGGGTTGGGTTTTCAACTCCACCAGCCTCTGCTTTTCAGGATCAGACTGGCAGAGAAATAGCGGGAGACGCTAAAGCTCTCTTTTTAAACTTTTTTCTTTATTCGTGATGGGTATGTGTGCACACATGTGAGAGTGTGAGAGGGAGAGAGCATTGAGCACCCTCACGATGAGACGAGTCTGGTCGTGTCGCGATCTCCTTCCAGTCCTCCTGATTGTTGGATCTGGGTGCTCATGCCTCGCCCGGCGTGGTCCAGGTTGATCAGGTTGGGGATTTGAACCTCGGTCGCCACATGGGATCTGGCTTCTCCTGAGCAGCTCTTTACCACTGTGCCACGTAGCTGGCCCTGTTGATTTTGGGGAGTTGAAGCATTATCCGTGTAAGTGCACAGGCATGTTTTCATCCCAGGGAACCATGAGTAACACTCCTCTGTCAGTGTCGTTAAGAGATGACCTCAGAAGTCAGGAGGCGTCTGATGAATGTGTGTTATTGCGTGAGGCTCCACACACGAAGGTGTGTCAGACAGAGCCTTATAAGGAAGTAAATTACATGCACAGCTAGCGAAAACCACAACTTACTGTGATAATATTAAAATACACCTTGTCAAGTTGAGAGCATACTTATTCAAGTCCGTAGGCCCTAGTTAGAAATGGCGATGTTAGAAATCAATCCCTGGGCATCCCTCTGCCGCCTACCCCCCAAAAGACTATTGTCAGTGTCAAGGAAAGCTCGTTGTGGCTACAGAAGACATGGCTTTGGGAATTAGGGCAGTGTACATATGCTTATGCTCAGGATCGGGCCTGTTGAGGGTCAGATTTTCGTCACAGGTTTCCTTTGGTCAAAGCACGTTTCTCAAAACACCAAATGCTGGGACCCACAGATGGTGTAATGGTTACATTGGTGGACTCCCATGTCATTGACCACAGTTGGAATCTCAGGCCCAGTGGCTTAAAACTCGTGCCAGGCATGTGTATATACGTTCCCCAAATCCCAAGAGAACGGAGAAGGGATCGTGGCATGGCCATACCCCTTGGGGTGGTGATTTCTCGCCTTCTGTCTCTTTGTTTCTCTGGTGACACATGCACCTTATAGCAAAAAATCTCTTAAGAAAGAAAAACACCAGATGCCTCCGAGAGGTTTGCAGACACTCACACGTTAGTTTTGACATTCGAGGGGTTGATCTCCAGCTCTTGAGGGCAAGTCTTCCCCACTTCCATGTAAAATAGAACAGCCGGCTTTCTTCTCACACCTGGCTAAGACCACGGGCAATGGTGCAGTAAGTATTTCAGTTGGGGGTGAAGCTGGGGAATTTTGGAGTGAGGACATTTTGGTGATGGAGCAGGTAATGTGGAATACCAGGTGACTGGCCTTGGGATGGGGTGAAAGGAGAAGGACATTGAAAACCAAGGCAATCAACCCAAGGGTTGGAAAGAACTAGGAGGGTCCCAGATGTAATCTTTCTTCCCCATTTTCCCTGGAACCTCTCCAGGATGCATTTGTGTCCCCCACTGCCTCGTGACAGGGCCCTCTTCCCCCAGGACCCAGAATGATGAGTTGAGTTTTCAGGGGCAGCCTGAGGTCGTGTCCCTTTGTCAGATGTTGATTCATGGTTCTAAGCTCCACTGTGACAGAGGGTGGAGGTACACTTCTGACCGGATTCGAAGCTGGACGTCATGGTGGGCAATGGGAACTTTTTCAGGGCTCACAGCCCTTCTCTAAAAAGGTCTTCTAAAATACAAAAATAGAGCCTTAAAGCGATTTATTTTTTAAGAATAGCCTAACAGAAGTTGCTTAACCAGCTTACAAATGTGACAACCCAAAAAGTATGCATTCCTGAAAACTTCCTGAACAAACAACCCCAAAACAAGTCACCCTTGAGAAATGACTTCTCAGGATGGTGGCTGGTCACCAGACTGTTGCTCCTTTTCACTCCATGGTTTTTCTCCCTTTTCAGGACGTTTGGAGGGCCTTTTTCGCGGCTTGTCCTGAGCCTGCACTTTAATACCTAATAAGGGAATAATAAAACTAAGGCAATGTCCAGGAAGATCGTACACCCCATAGTACTCGGCCAATGAGAAACTGGGGGAGGGACTTGGGCATGAGGGAGTAAAATCCTTGTTGTAACTGATTCAGGTGCGGCTTCCCGGCAGACACTCTATCTTGCAAGATCATCATTAAGATCTCGCTTTCGGGACCAGCAGGTGGCATAAGGGTTAGTCACTGGACTCCTTTGTGGTTGACTGCGGTTCGTGTCCCGGATCTGGCAGCTTAAATTCATGCCAGGTGTATGTGCGTGCGTGTCCAATATCCCGAGAGGAGAATGGAGGAGAAGGGATTGTGGCGTGGCCATCCCCCTGGGGGGAGGGGGGTGATTTCTCGCTTTCGTCTGTCTGTCTCTCTCTTTCTCGTGAACACATGTGCCCAAGAGCAAACATCTCTCTTAAAAAACGTCTCTTCCCGCATCTCTTGTCTCTATGTCCATTCTTCGACATTGGACAGGTGAGCGTGTTTCTGGCGTACAGCAGTTGGCTTTGTGCTGTGGGTGCCCCCTCCAATGGTATCTTTTTCTGAGGGTGTGGGAACTTCATCCCAACCACCCTTCCTGGGTGAGGAACCAAGGTTGCTGCTTCTCTGTATCCAGCACATTTCTTCTCTCACCATCTCGCCAATACATGTGTCCTTCTTACTAACAAATGCACTTAATTCTCTACTTCAAGGATCATCTGAAGCAGGATTTTGATCTCATGCCAGGGTGGCCTGCAGTTTATGACCGGAAGCTGTGAGCAAGTTCAGATGTTAGTTTGGGTAAAAATATAACCACAGAAGTTGCATTGTTACCAGATTTTGAGTTAACCTAACTTTTGGATTATGTATTCAGTAAGAAGATACCTCTTAGAAAATACATAAAAGAAATAAACAGCAAATAAAAACACTTGAAACAAGGTCAGGGTAGTCCCAGGTCCTTACCCCCGTCTCTCTTTCCCTGTTTCAGTTACCCTTACTCTTGGTACCAGTTACTCTCGGTAGAGTGCAGTAGGGTAGATTAAGCGAAGGCGAGAAACCCACATTCACATTTCTTTGGTTGGTGTGTGTTGTTCTAGTTGTTCTGTTTCGTTTTATGGTATCCTCAGAGGGCATTTGTGCTCTCCAGAAACAAGAGGAAGAGCACCCCCCAGTGAGGTGTGGTTGCATTGCATTTCTTTTTCCTCCATTTCTCCAGCCCGTGAGGATTTGGGGCACACATGCACGTGCGCCTGGTGTTCACACTGTGGTCGGCCACGTGAGCTCTGTCTCCCTACACACAGCATTTAACTGCTGTGCTACGGAGCCCCCTCTGTTCTATTTTATTACTAGTTTTTTGTTGTTGTTCATCTTTTACTGTGCTTCATTTGTAAATGAACTTGATCACGGGAATGCATGTAATGAAAATACCATGCACGCTGTGGTTTCAGGCATCCTCTAGGGGTCTTGGAACAGACCTTCCATGGATAAGGGAGTAGTATTCTCACATAGTGACCAGAAGCCAGGAACAGCCCTAGAGCATTTCGAGACTAGAAGGAAAAAACAAGAGGAAACCAGGATTCCAGGAATCAGGGTGTGCGTGCCCGTCTCCCAGCACCCACCTGAGCCTCGTGCAGGCGAGGACTTGGTGAATAGACAGCAGCACTTCGGTCCACCATTCCTGAATTCTGCGTGAATTTAGACTAGGGTTCAACAAGTTATGGCCAGCTCCCTGTTTGTTTTGTTTTTTTTTTTCTGCCTTCGAGGTAAGAACTGTTCTTACATTTAAATAGCCGTATTTTAAGGCACAGCTGGTGACGTGGTTAAGGCAGCTGGATCCTACATGGTCAACTGTGTGATCTAAGTCCCAGACCCAGTGGCTTGAAAAACATGCTGGGTGCTGGTGTCCACGTGCATGCCCCTCATCTCCAAAGTAGGGAAATAATGTAGAATGGATTGTGGCGTGACCATCCCCCACTAGGGGTGCTTTCTCTTTCTTTTTCTGTCTGTCTGGCCGTGCATATGTGCCTTCTGGTGAAAGTTAGGGGGAGAGAGAGAGAGAGAGAGAAAGCAAGCCGCCAGGTCTGGAACTCGAACTGCTGTTGGCCATGTCAGAGTTCAGTGCCTTATCCACCACGCCATCTGCTGGTTCCAAAATAGTTTTGTTTTAAACAGTTACCTGAATACCTATATGATCTTGGTTTTTGCCTCTTGGCCTGCAAAGCCATCTGATCCTTTGAGGAAATGTTTCTTAGTCCTGGCGTTTGCCACACAGGAGCAGGTGGTTTGGTTTGTCTCCTGTTCTGCGATCCGGAATAGGTAGGGAGGTCAGAATACAGCCTGCTTGAGGATGCATCTGTCTGAGGTCTCTCTCGGCTGCAGGAAAGCCAGCAAAAGGGAGGCTGTTGGCCCAGAGCCCCAAAGGGCCTGTTTGCTTCTGGTTTCAGTCTAAGAAAGTGACCTGGTAACTGGGGCCACCTGAGAAGTTACAGGGGTGGATTTTCTCCAGGTTAAGTGGTGACATACATATAAGAAAATGTGGAGAAGGTACCCTTCAAAGCACCTGTGATTTTAGGGTGTACAGAGGCCATAAAGCTTATTCCCTGTGATCCAGCATTTCTGCCTGCATTTCAGGTTTTCTTACTTCTCTGGATTCTGGCTTTGGGACCGATATCATCTGTTGTGTCTCTAAATTGTAGACTATTTCAGTTCCAAGCAGGTCGATATTTCCCGTCAGAGGCAACTTCAGCGTCACAATAAAACATAGGTTCGAAGTCTTGGAGAGACAAAGGGCAGTAGAGTTCAGTGATAATGCTCTGGCTCAGAAGACTTGGAGGAGCTTTGGACTGATGTATGGACCAGGGACTGATCCCCCCACTCCCCGCTCAGTGAAACATCATGTTCTCCATTCGCGACACTACCCAGGCCTTTAGAGGGTAGGGACGGAGTCCTGTGTCAGTAGATCTGTTTTAAAGCATGGCGTGCAGCACATACCTACACGTTGACTGATGGAGTGCCGTCTGTTTCTTAAATTTAATATCAAACTTACGTCACTGTTGGGGCCAGCACGTGGTGTGGTGGTTGAGACACTGGACTCCCACATGGCTGTGGTTCGAGTCTCGGGCATGGCATTGACCTTTGTTCTCTCACTTTCCCTCTCCTTGTTTCTCTCTGGTGAACTCACGTGCCCCATAGCAGATTAAAATGATAATGATAAATGAAATTGAACAAATTTTTAAAAATCACTACTGACTGCCCTTTTTAGAGTGAGGTTTATAGTATTACTAGGCACACCCTTCAGCTATGTGATACTTGGAATTTATAATTTATAGCCTTTTCTCACTATTGGCAAATTTACCTTAGCTCCTACAGAAGCTATAGCGAAGGGATTTTATGGTGATTATTAAAGTCCATTTCTACTTTCCTCTAAATTATATGTTGAAATTTTGAATTTGAAAAGGGCCAGCTCTCCCTTTTTATTCTGTGTCACCGCGCCACCTAGTGGATAATACGTGTGTTGCCAGGCAGTGACCTTTGTTGATTTCCTGATAACCACACATTCCACAAAAGGGAAAAATCAAGTATGTTTTTGTGCTTTAAGATCCCATACAATTTTTGGCAATAATTTTGGTTAATAGGTAAGTAGTGCTAGGATTTTTGGAGAGGAGCTTCAAAATTTTAATTTCGAATCAAAATAGCTTGGCTTATAAGATCTGGTATTTTCCATGTGGCCAGTAAAGGCTAACAATGCGAAGACTGTCAGTTTAACTCCGTTTATGTGATAGTGGAATGCAAGATACGAGATCAGAGAATGAGCTCTGTTTTCTAAATTTAGAAAAGGACTATTTTAAACAACTGAACTTTTTTTTAGTTTAACTGTCTGCAGGTCATCCACTCTTTTATTAAGTCACAGTTGATTAGTAAGGCTTGTTGATTTGCATTTCTATTATTTTTAGTAGGTTGGCTTGGGCTCCCACATTTTCTCTGTATGAGAGGTTTATTCAGGAAACCTCACCTTTCCCCTTCCTGCCGTCTCTGCTGACCCCTCCCCTTCATGGAGTGTGATCCAGGATGACTGAGCAGTTGTTTTTCTTGGTTGATTTCCACTGGGTTCAGCGGGTAGTCATCATCGTCAAGTAGGTCACGTAAGAACACATTCAGTTATCAAGTGTATGACATTTTGTTATTTTATTATTAAGTTGTATATAGGTCAGGTGTGCTCATGAGAGAACGAGAGAAAGCAAGCCTCCAGGTCTGGAACTCGAACCATGGTCAGCCATGCGGGAGTCCAGCACCTCAATTACCATACCACCTGCCAGCCCCTAAGTTTATGCTGTTTTAAATATGTAACAGATACGAATTTAGCTGAAACTATAAATTGTAAGCGTTTTCATCTTGTTCATAGATTACAAATCTACAAAATTGTGATTAATATATTACAGAATTGTGCTTCTCCCTGAAAGCGGTTACATTAGTCTTTTCAGAGTGCGGTTTGCCAAGTTTCATCGCCATGCCTGTGGTAAGGGATTCACAGCCTGCCGCCCGCCCAGCAAGCCTTCTTTTATAGGAAAACTTCTTAAATTACCAAAACAATCCTTAAGCATAAAAAAGAAGTACTGCTTCTGAAAAGTAGTATTTCCTTGTTTATTTTCAAAATGGGATTTGGAAAACATTGCATTCGGCTCATGGTTCCAGCACTGTAAATTGCTAGGACCTTTCAGAAAAGTAATAGGGAGCCAGCAGTGGCACGATAGTTAAGGGCACTGGACTCCCACATGGCCTACTGTGGTTTGAGTCCTGGCCATGGTGGCTTGGTTTCTTACTTTCCCTCCCTCCCTCCCTCTCTCTCTCTCTCTTTCTCTCTCTCTCTCCCTTGCTATCTCTATGGTCAAATTAAAAAATACATAAATGAATAAAGTTAAATAAAATAATTCTTAAACTTTTTTTTAAAGTAATAGGTCATTTTACTTGAAGAGGCTTAGAAATATCTAAGTCTCTTGAAAAAAAGTATTATTTATTTAATTTTATTTTTATTATTATTTTGTTTGCTACAGTGCACATGCATTCAGCAGAGAGAGGCAGACAGAGAGAAGGAAAGTGAGGAAACAAGCCACCAGTTCAGGGACTCGAACTATCGTCAGCCATGTGGGAGTCTAGCGCCTTAACCACTACACACCATCTGCCAGCCCTGAGAAATATTTAAGTTTTTCAATTCAGAATTAACTGGAAAGTTTGGGGGGATGTTGCGAAGAGAAAATACACACAACACTTTCTATAGTATTGGTTATAGCAAAAAAAAAAAAAATTAGATAATGCTGAAATGACCACTAGGGATATAGTTCCTAAATTATATAGTAAATGTGGTTATTTACAGATTTTTAATTAAAGTGAGGTAGTCAGATGTCTGGTTTCGTAGTTGCAGTAGCCACACCTGCTTGTTTACTGTGGCGGGCACACAACCAGAGCCTCATCAACATGGCAGAACATTCTCTGGGAGAGTAGTTCTAGGTGTGCCCTCTTCAGACTTTAATGTGCAATTAGTCACATGGGAGCTCGGTTAAAATGCATGTCCTTTTTTTTTTTTTTTTTTTTTAAAGAAAAAAGAATTCTTTTAAGTTTATTCATTCATTCATTTATTTATTTAAATTTGATCAGAGAGGGACAGAGAGAGAAAGAGAGAGTGAGAAAGCAAGCTGCCAGGTCCGGGACTCGAACCACAGTTAGCCGTGTGAGAGACCAGTGCTCTTAACACCATGCCACCTGCCAGCCCCAAAATGCATGTTCTTATTAACAGATCACAGGGAGGGCTTGAGATTGCATTTGTACCCAGCTCCCCTGGTTGGCTCTGCAGTGCCTAAGGAAGGATGAGGTTCTCTGAGTTGCTGTGTGCATTCCCCTGTCCTAATAGGAAAGGCATATCTTTGAGGCTCAGAGCTCTGCTAGGCTTACTGCGTTATGGGATTAACCAGGCTTATTGATATGCGGCAGAAACAGTTCCTGCTCCCTATGAGCCGACCTCTGAGGTGCCTGAGGCCTGGGCAGCACAGTTCATCCTGCAGGTTTCTCTGGAGCAGCCTGCTGGCAGCCTTTAGCTCAGCCACTTTAATCATCAGTTTTCCGGCCTGCCCTTGGACAGAGCAGTTTATATATTTTTTTATCTTGGTACCTATTATGGGGTGGTGGTTTGTATATCTGTTTGTTTTTTTAAAGTGAAGCTATGTTTGAATGTTCCGTGAGCTTAGTCAGCTTTGAAATCATAGGGTAGGCAGGGCTGTGTCTTTGTTGCCAAATTAGCACCTTCCTTTTTGGCTTATTAATGGCTTCTTTGTAATTACAAATAAGAATGGTCTGTTTAAATTATACTTTGTAGCTTGGTGTACCAGAACTGTGAACACAGAGGTCTTTAATGTAATTATCTGCTGATTTTCCCCCCTTTTGTCTTGTTAAAATTGGATTCATGAAAATCTGGATCCAGATTGTGACCTGTTAACTCTGAGGCCTTACTGGGTACAAGTCCCTGGATAATTCAGGCATTTTCTTTTCCTTCTTTCTTTTTTTGGGGGGGAGAGGTTTTTGCTATAGGGCACTTGCGCTCGCCAGAAAGGCAGAGACAGAGAGAGAGATAGAAAGCGAGAAATCACCCCCAGGGGGATGGCCATGTTGCACTCCCTTCTCCTCCATTCTCCTCTCGGGATCTTGGGCATGCACGCACATGTGCCCAGCATGAGTTTAAGCCACCAGGTCCGGGACTCAAACTGTGGTCAGCTACATGGGAGTTCAGCGACATAGCCACTACACTAACTGCTGGTCCCTGGTGTCTTGTTTTCATATGTGGAAAGGGAGGCATCATGTAAAGTTTTCAGAAATTAATAAGCAACAACCATAAAGCACCCAGCACTACATCTGACATGTTGTCAACGTTCAGCCAGTGGTAATGCGTTTCGGGCCCCCTTTGAACATGTGCATTCACAGAGACACAGCTGTTAGGGACTTGTGCCCTTGGACCTCATCGGGTTATCGAAGGAGCCAGAAGTGAAATCTGACAGACTCCCTTCCTGCACCCTCTCTCTCTCTCTTCTTCTTCTTTTTTTAAAAAGAATTTATTTATTACTTTATTTTATTTTGACGGGGGTGGGGGAGAAAGTGAAAAAGGAAGCTGCTAGGTTCATCACTCGAACCTTGGTTGAGCATGTGGTAACCCAGTGTCTTTAACCACCGTGCCACCTGCTGCCTCACCTCTGCACCCTCTCTTTATCAAGTCACTGCAGAAGAGACACTGAACTGGTTCGACCACCCAGGCTAGCTGCCTAGAAATTGCCATTGTGCTTATTAAGATGTTCTGAGTTGTCAGAGTGATAGGACTCACGGCTGGTCAGGTGCCTAGCACCAACAACTATGCAATTATTTATTTATTTACTTACTTACAGGCCGGTCGCCAGGACATTTTGAAGGACATCGTAGGTGTGTAGTAGAAGCAGCAGGGTTCTTAAAGGGAAGGGTGCAGACAGGCTTTATAGCCATATGCACCCCGGCTAGTCTGCTGCTGCCAGCTTTATTGCATGGCCTCAGCCAAGTTTACTTTCCTTCAGTTTCTGTAAGGTGAGTCTAAAATGATGATATCAATAGGGACCACAGTTATCTGTAAACTTCCTGTGTGCTGGGCAGTCTCACCACCTTGAATTCCGCACATACGTTGTCTGAGAAGATTCTCACAACTGTGCCAGCAGGTGGGAGATAGGTTAAAATGGCTGGATCCCGCATGTCGGGCTGCGTGGTTTGAGTCTTGGACCAACACTTGAAAATCATGCTGAACGTGCATACATAGAGACCCAAATCCTGGGAAGGGACTATGGCATGACCATCCATCCCAGGGAGCAATTTCTACTTTCTCTCTCTCTCTCTCTGGTGAGTGCACATACCCTATAGCAAAACTGGTGGGTGGGGACGAAAAACTCACCACAGCTCCAGAGGTGAGTCTCGTTATTGCTCCTGCTTTATGGACGGGACAATCTGAGGCAAGAAGACGTTAGCTGCCTTGCCCACAATAAGCGGTCAAGCCCAGATTTAAATCCCCACTTTCCAACTACAGAGTCTATGATGCATCCTGAAAAATAAAATAAGGAAACAGATTTATTGAGCTGTCGTTCACATACCAGAAAGGAAAGTGCAGTCAGTGGTTTTCATTGTATTCACAAGGTGGTGTTGCCCCTGCCATCATTTCACGTTTTCACTACTCTACAAAGAAACCCCATGCCCACTAGCAGTCCCTCCTCTTCTCCCCGAACCCCCATAGCTCTGAGCAGCCACTGGTCTGCCTTGAGCTTCTGTGGGTTTGCCTTTTCGGGACATCTTCTCGTAATGGAATCAAGAGAGTTGTCATTTTTGCACCTTGCCTGCAGCTCTTCTCACCCAAGTCCTGCTTAGACATGAGAGGCAGCTCTTTAGGCTCTGCCTGTGTTGGCTGCATGGCCTCCTCCAGGGAAATCTTCTCGTAGTGGAATCAAGAGAGCTGTCATTTTGCACCTGGCTTCCTGTACTTACGACGTCTTAAGGTCTGCCCCTGTTGCAGCACAAGTTGGTACATCATTGCTCTCATTGTTATGGCCCAGTTCCCCTTTCTGTGAAGTGGGAACACTGGTAGCTAACTCCCGGGCTGTAGGCATCAGTGAGAAGGGTATTGGCCCAATCTGGTGCCACGGTTGGTAGCAAACTGAATTGTACTGCTGGAAGCCATATGGCTGGTAGTGGGTTTGGATCCCCAGGCTAGCTTAAAAACATGCCAGGGGCATGTGCCCAAGATCCTGGAGAACCGGGGCAGGTGGGGAGCGTGGAGAAAGGGGATTGTGGTGTCATGAAATCCCGTTGAGTGTGCTTTTCTCTCTCACACATATACACACATTCAAATAAATGGGGGAAAAAAAAACAACCTTAAAAATCATATGGGGGGACAGCAGGTGGCACAGTGGTTATGTGGCTGACTGCGATTTGAATCCCAGACCTGGCGGCTTGAACTCATGCCAGACACATGTGCACGTGTGCCCAAAATCCTGAGAGGATAATGGTGGAGAAGGGATTGTGGTGTGCTACCCCCGCTGGAGGGTGATTTCTTGCTTTCTGAATCTGTCTCTCTGGCGAGCGCACATGCACTATGGCAAAAATTTCTCAAAAACAAACGAAAACATCTTATAGGGAGCAGTCGGTGTGGCACCCGATGAACGTCGATGACATTCTTCCTTTCCATTTCTCATCACCGTCTGGCCTCACGTTTCCGGTTGGGTGTTTCCAGGCTCCCAAGCTGTAGATTAAGTCATTTCGACATGTCAGCCTGTGCTAACGCAAAACTCTGTATGTGTGATTAAACGGTTCACTGCACGGCCACTCCGAGTGCAGGCAGGGTCTGGAACACACCCTGCGGGTTCTCCCTCCAGGCTCTGAACACGCCGTTCCCTGCATGGAATGCCCACTGCGCTGACCTGACAAGTCGGCCGTCTGTCAGTGCTGAGGTTGGCTCATGGCCCCCTGCGCCCTCGACCTCCCACCCCGTTCAGTACCTCCCCGTCTGCCATCAGCTTCACACCTGATGTACTTCCTGTTGCCCTGCCACTCAGCCTCCTCCAGCCCTGCTCGGCCATCCTTCCGTGGATGTCCACAAACTCGTCCTTAAACTTTTGAAGTCTCATGGAGGTGGCAGTCGGATTGGGTGCAGTTTCATGTTCTGATGGCCATTCTCTATGGTCCCTTCATCCTTGACTTGGTTAGGGCATTGCCTTGCACTGTTCTAACAAACCCTCTCCTCCTGTGTCACACCACTCGGCGCCCAGCTGTGTATTCTTTGAGATTGTATCTCCTTGTCTTTCTCTCATTCTCTCTCTTTTTTAATTGCCAGAGGGAGGGTACATGTGCTCACTAGAAGTGGAAAGAGAAATCACTTCCCCAATGGGCTGTGGTCACACCCCGATCCCTTCTCCATTTCACCATCCTGTCAGGATTTGGGGCATGCACACACATGTACTCCGAGTGTTTTTCTAGGCCTCCAGGGCTAGGAATCAAACTGTGTTCAGCCACATGGAATTCGGCTCTTTTAACCACTAGGCCACAGGGCCAGCCCCGTGTCTCCTGCTCATAGAAACTCCCCCTGGCCCAGGACCAGCAGTTGGCCTAATGGCTATGTTACCCGATTCCTATGTAGTCGACCGTGGTTCAAGTCTCGGACCTGGTGGCTTAAACTCACTCCAGGCACGTGTGCGTGCATGCCCAAGATCCCAAGAGGAGAATGGAGAAGGGATTGTAGCATGGCCCTGGAGGGTGATTTCTTGCTTTCTAGCTCTCTGTCTCTGTCTTTCTGCAACCACTCCAGAAAAAAAAAAAAAAAAAAAAAAAAAAAGGAAAAAAGAAACTCCCCCTGGCCAGATCAGGTACTACTGGCTTTTGCAGAGCTTCCTGAGGGCTGTGCTGTATCTGCTTTGATCTTCATTTGATCTCAAGCAGCACATTGCACTTGGTAAGCATTTGTTGAATGAATGAGTTAAGAATTAGTGATGGCATATTTGCATGTCCGTGTTCATGGCAGCATCATTCACAGTGGCCAGCAGGTGGGAGTTCCCAAGTGTTCATAGATGGATGTATGAATAGACAGAATGTGTCCTATACGTACAAAGGAGTGTTACTCACCTTTAGAAAGGAAGTTTTGACTGACACACGCTTCACCCTGGGTGATCCTTGGGCATACTGTGCTATGTGAAGTGAATGAGTCACAGAAAGACAAATACTGTATGATGTCATTTATATGAGGTACTAATGTAGTCAGATTTACAGAATCAGAAGTAGAGTGGTGGTAGCCAGGAGTTGGGGGAAACGAGAAATGGGAAGTTGTTTAATGGGTACAGAGTTTCAGTTGTGCAAGATGAAAAGAGTTCTGAAGATTGATTGCACAACAGTGTGAACACACTACTGTGTGTGAGTTTGTTCCTGCTGCTGTAACAAGATGCCTGTAACTGGGTCATTTATAACGAATAGGAGGTTATTTGTTCATAGTTTGGGGGACTGGGAAGTCCAAGCTCAAGGCACTAGCAGGGTTGATGTCTGAGGAGAGGTGCTCTCTGCTTCCAAGATGGTGCCTTGTGGACGTATCCTAGCTCAGTGATTCCTTCGGCCGACTTCAGCTGAAAATCCACCCATCTCTGGCAGAAGAGACAGGAGAGACGAATGCTGTGTCCTTATGTGATTAACAGGAGAAGGATAAGAGGACCTAGCTAGCTCCCTTAAGCCCTTTAGTAAGGCTACTAATTCCATTAGAGGATGGAGACCTTCATCTCCACAGAAAGCGTCTGCCTCTGAATACTATCATGTTGAGTCTTAGGTTCCAACACAGACTTTCAGAGAGACACATCCATTCAAACCATGGTAACTACTGTACACTAGAAATGGTTCAAATGGCAAATTTTATTATGTGGTTTTGAGCACAGTTAAAAAAACAATGATGAGGCCAGCAGGTGGCATAGTGGTTAAGGTACTGGACTCCCACATAGCCCATCCTGGTTCAAGTCTCAGACATGGCAGCTTGAAAATCACACCAGGTGCATGTGTGTGTGTACCCAAAATCCCAGGAGGAATGGAGGAGAAGGGATTGCTGCGTGGCCATCCTTCCTGGGGGTGACTTCTCACTTTTCCTTTCACTGTCTCTCTTTCTCTGGGAGCGCACATGCCCTATGGCAAAAAAAACCTTAAAAAAAAAAAAAAAGATTTATGTTGCCAGAACCCCTGACTTCTGGAAGTTGCTGTAGAAGAATCTGGAATTCTTAAATTCTAGGATACCTGTGACTTCTGGGTAGTATACATCCATTCTAGGGAAAGGAGTATTTCCTCATGGGGAGTTTTCCTAAGGATTATCCGAGTCAAGGGGTGAGCTGGCCTGAATTTCCAGGCTTCTGTGTGCCGGGGGCCCAGTGTGCCAGCTCTTGGCCTGAGCCTGGCTGGTGTGTGTGGAGCCTCATGTGTCTACACAGCTTGGGTAAAGGCCTGGGCATCTGCTGAGCTTCCAAGGGTCCACCTTGGTACCCCCCGGCCCTCTCCAGTGTAAAATCTGAAACATAAAATTATGTTCATTTTCAGTCCTGTTTAGCCTTATGACATTTATGAAGAACTGTGTTGAACTCCCCGATACAACCTTAGGGAAGAACGTGAACGGTTTTTGAGAGCCAAAAACCGAGCACTTTATAGAGGTCGCCTTCTCTCTTGCTGACGTTGGCCCTCTGAGATGCGGATGGTTTTCTCTCCATTTTATACAGAAGGATATGGAATATCCAAGGCCCCACAGTTTAGTCAGAGCAAGGACTGCACCCCAGAGCTTTTTTATAACACATTTTTGCCATTGAGCGTGTGCACTCACCAGAGAGAGACAGTGAGAGGGAAGGTAAGACATCACCTCCTGGGGGGAGGGCCACTATAATCCCTTCTCCTCCTGGGATTTTGGGCATGTACACACACACACACCGGTGTGATTTTCAAGCTACCATGTCTGGGACTCTCACGGTTGTTAGCCATGTGGGAGTTCAGCACCTTAACTACTATGCCGTCTGCGAACTCCCAGATCTTGTTTTTTTTTTGTTTGTTTTTGTTTTTTGTTTGTTTTTGCTACAGGGCACGTGCGCTAGCCAGAAAGAGAGAGACAGACAGAAAGTGAGAAATCACTCCCCAGGGGGGGTGGCCATGCCGCAATCTCTTCTCCTCCATTCTCCTCTTGGGATCTTGGGCACGCACGCACACACGCCCAGCATGAGTTTAAGCCACCGGGTCCAGGACTTGAACCACGGTTGACTAAATGGGAGTTCAGTGACATAGCCATTATGCTAACTGCTGGTCCCCCCAGATCTTGTTTTTCAAAACTCTCTTTCTGGCCTCTGCTTCAAGCTGTTTCTATTGTGTTGTCAGGAAAGTTACGCCATTTTTTTTTTGGATAGAAAAATACATCATGACTTTCCTCACAACCTCGGTTTCCACCTCTTGATCCAAAATGATATATACATTCAAATCTAAAACCAACTGGATGTCACACTTAAACGTTTTTCTTTATTCATGCTACCGTGCATGCGTAGGCAGGTGAAAGAGAGAGAAGAAGGGAGAGAGCACCCTCCACCGGGTCTGTCCACACAGCAGTTCTCTTTTTCCAACCCTGCTCCCTGAATCTTGGGAATGTGTGTAGGACTTGGCCTGGGATTTGAACCTCAGTTGCCATGTGGGATCCAGATACTCTTTCCACTTTTTTCTTTTTTTTTGAGAGTTTTTTTTTTCACTATAGGGCGCGTGCGCTCGCCAGACAGACAGAGAGAGACATAGAGACAGAAAGCGAGAAATCACCCCCCAGGGGGGATGGTCACGCCGCAATCCCTTCTCCTCCATTCTCCTCCCGGGATCTTGGGCACGCACGCACACGCGCCCGGCGTGAGTTTTAAGCCACCGGGTCTGGGACACAAACCGCGGTCGACTACGTGGGAGTCCAGCCTCATAGCCATTACGCTAACTGCTGGTTCCTGGATCCAGCTACTCTTGAACAGTGCATTATTGCTGCACCACAGAGCCGGCCCAGATGGGTTCTGTACATATGTCATTGTTGTGAGCATGACCAAAGCTTCCAAGACCCTGCTTCTGAAACCCCAGCCCCAGTTCACAAGCCCTAGGCATGCCATAACATCTTTTCTAGATGTTCAGAAACTTAAAGTCTTCCCACTTTCCTTGTCTCTGTCTCTCTCTGTGTCTCTGGGAGCGCACACACTCTGTGACAGAAACCATCAATCAATCAATCAATCAATCAATCAATCTGCATTTTCAGCTCTCTGTTTCCCAAGTGGCAAAGACAAAGAAATGGAATGTAGGGCTCTTTGTTACTCTGTTATCTGGGAGGTTTACAGAAAGTTAGAACTTTGCTGAGCAAAGCTCTCTGTTCTGTGTTGGCTCCTTGCCATGCCATGGTCCCAATCTTATCTCCCCCTCGTTATCTCCAAGGATGCAAAACCTTTTCTCTGCATGCCTGTTCATTTCTACGTGACATTAGCGGGTCAGTTTACCTGCACTTCGACCTGGCTTATACTTTTCTGTGTGCATATGAGAAAGTCAGTGTGCAGAACTACTTCTGCAAATATTTCTTTCCGTAGTATTGCTCTAAAATGTCCCATTCATGGAATCATTCCTGCCCAGATCCTGAATCGTTGTACCCTACGGAAACGTGCTGCTTTTCTGACAAGGGGGAGGAAGCAAGCTGCGACAGCAGTGCCCATCCAGGCTGCTTGCTTGCTTCCTTACAAGTGGTGCTTTGCAAAGCGTTTGGCGTCCCTGCTGTATGGATGTGTCACTGTGCAGGATGACAACAGGATTTGCTGGGAATGTGGGCCACTATTGTATCCGCCTTATGTAACCACGTGGAGTGATGGAAATGGGCGAGCAGTCTGGGATGTAGGCAGGGGCCTGGCCTGTGTGTCTCCGGAGACCATGAAGACCGCTCAAGCCCTGCAGAGGCTGTGGATCCAGGCTGTTAAAAAGTTGGGGAGATTGAAAGGCCGTGTGAGTTCTTCTGCACGCTCCCCCCTTTTCTTTGCCAGTCTTTCTCTGAGGGGAGGGAGGGGGAGCAGAATCGCTCACAAGGACTCTTTTATCCTCTATCCTCGGATTTATTGGTGCTCCTGGCAGCTTTCAGTAGCAAATTGTGAGAGTGCAGCTTGTGGTCAGCGGTGGGCTTTAGACAGACCGGGCTGGTTTTCCGCAGACCTCTGTGAAACTGATAGGCTCTTCCTGGCTTTGGGAGTCCTGGGCTGCTGCTGTCCGTGTGTCGGCAATCTGCAAGCCTGGTTTTGCTTCCTGGATGTCGCTTTAACTAACCAACCTTGTGTGTGTGTGTGTGTGTGTGTGTGTGCTGAGAGTTTTGGGTTTAGGGATAAAACTTTTTGTTCTCTTATACTTTGGAAATCTATATTCTTTTTCTTGTCTGTTCTTCTCAATTACAGGGGAAAATGTTTTCATTTGCTTTTTCCTCTCAAACAGTATGAACATAGTGACTTGTATGAGGCTACTTTGGAGGCTCGGGGCTTTTATTAAACGTGTCCTCATAGGCAGCTTCCGATTCACCTTTGGTTTTAGCTGGCCTCCATCTCTGGGAAGCAGCCGCTGGGGGAGAATCTAAAAGTTGCCTGCTCAGGGGAGATCCTGGCTGTGAGGACGTTGATACCTGCTTTGTGTTTGATGTCCAAAATCTTTAGGTAAAATATATGAGACTTAAAAAAATCTGTTTGGTTGGGAACCAGCAGTTAGCGTAATGGCTATGTCGCTGGACTCCCACGTAGTCGACCGCGGTTTGCGTCCTGGACCCGGTGGCTTAAAACTCACGCCGGGCACGTGTGCGTGCGTGCCCAAGATCCCGAGAGGAGAATGGAGGAGAAGGGATTGCGGCGTGGCCATCCCCCCTGGGGGGTGATTTCTCGCTTTCTGTCTCTATGTCTCTTTCTGTCTGTCTGGCGAGCGCATGTGCCCTATAGCAAAAAAAAAAAAAATCTGTTTGGCCAAGATTTTTCAAAAAACCTTTCTCAAAGGTAGAGCATTAAGAAAAAAGAAAAGAAAGATCAGGTTTGCCCTAGTCCCTTTCTGTTTTTCCTTACAGAAATACTTCCTGTAAACAGAACACCTTTACTTAGGGTAGAAAAGTTAGCTCCCCTTTTACTTTTTTTTTTTTTTTTGAAGAGGTTTTCGCTATAAGGTGCATGGGCTTGCCAGACAGAGAGAGACATAGAGACAGAAAGCGAGAAATCACCCCCCAGGGGGGATGGTCACGCCGCAATCCCTTCTCCTCCATTCTCCTCTCGGGATCTTGGGCACGCATGCACACGTTCCCGGCGTGAGTTTTAAGCCACCGGGTCCGGGACACGAACCGTGGTCGACTACATGGGAGTCCAGCGACATAGCCATTATGCTAACTGCTGGTTCCCACCTTTTACTTTTCATGGGGTCTAGGAATGACAGAGTTGTTAGTGACACTGCTTACATGAAAAGTAAAATAAATGTGGAAAAATGACAGCACAGCGAAGCCTCTCCTGGTGGATGGAATGTTGACCCTTGGGTTGCAAAGGAGACTGGGAGCCTTCGGTACCCCGCAGTTCCCCCATACCTTATCTGTGTCTCCCCCTGTGCCCACCACATTTCACTTGCCTTGCTTGTCCTGCCCCTGTCTCCCCTCCTTGTGGTTGAAATGATTAGAGTCTCCTCTGCTCTGTCACTTCGCAGAATTGGGTCTGTATTAAAAAATTTGGTGTTGGGTATGCTGTTTGGTGTTAGGTCCATGGCCAGGAGTTGGGTACCTCTTCCTGTTCACCTACTTGCCACCATATATATATATTTTTAATCTATAAAAGAATCTATTTTTCAGAGTCATGAAGAATACTAATGAAACACATGCCACGAGCCCATCACACGCAGCCGCGGACCCTCAGCCAGATAGAACGCAGGGCCCTCTGCCCCCGACCTGCTCCTCTCCCTCCGTCATCCTGGCCACCTCATCCTGGATGTCATGTTTCTCATTTCCTTGATTTTTCTTGGTAGTTTTACCATATGTACTAAATGCATATAATTCATTATATATAATCACTAAATGAAAGACGAGTTCTGTTGGCTTTTTTATTGTAGTAAAGAGCATATCACAAAATGCACCAGTTGAACCATTTTAAGTGTACAGTGTGGTAATTTTTTTAGAGAGAGATTTTTGCTATAGGGTGCATGCGCTAAACAGAAAGAGACAGAGAAACAGGAAGTGAGAAATCACCCCCTGGGGGAATGGCCACGTTGATCCTCCTCCATTCTCCTCTTGGATTTTGGGCATGCACGCACATGCACCTGGCTTGAGTTTCAAGCTACCAGGTCTGGGACTCAAACTGAGGTCAGCCATGTGGGAGCCCAGTGACATATCCATTATGCTATCTGCTGGTCCTCTGTGCAGTAATGTTAAGTATGTTCCAATTGTGAAAATTGCTTACTCTTAGAACTATATAAAAATGATGTCCCACTCTACAGGTTCTTCTGGGGTGTTTTCCACTCAGCGTTGTTATATTTGAGCATTGAGTTATATTTGAGAATTGAGTATCATTGTGCATTTATACTGTGGGACTGCTTGCATTTGTGGTCGGTTCTCTTTTTTTTTTTTTTTAAGAAATTTTTACTGTAGGGTGGTTGTGCTCACTAGAGAGACAGAGAGATGCAGAGAGACAGAAAGTGAGAAGTCACCCCACAGGGAGGATAGCCATGCTGCAGTCTCTTCTCCATTCTCCTCTTGGGACTTTGGGCATGCACACCCACGCATCTGGTGTGAGTTTTAAGCCGCCAGGTCCAGGACTTGAACTGCGGTCGACTACAAAGGAGTCCCGTGATGTAACCATTACGCCATCTGCTGGTCTTGGTTTGTTCATTTTTATCCCAGTCCTACTTTGTATTTTAAAAAGGAGTTATTTATTTAATTTTATTATTTTAATTCACCAGAGAGAGACAGAGACAGAGAAGGGGAGAGTTAAGTGAGAAAGCAAAGTTGCCAAGTTTGGGACTCCAACCATGGTTGGCCATGTGGGGGGGTCTAGTGCCTCAACCACCATGCCATCTGCTAGCCCCCCTACTTTGTATTTGAATAATGCATTACAGTTCATCTATTCTGCTCTTTATAGCCATTTAGGTTTGCAAGTTTTGGTTGAAAATGTTGTTTCGATGAATACTCCGTGTGTGTGTGCAATCTCTGTAGGAGAGGAATCACTGTGTCCTGGAATATGTGTGCCCTTTACCCTGGCCCTGCATGTAACGCTCCTCAGATACTAAGCAGCCCCCTGCAGGCTTTCAGCCGGAGAAAGTCCAGTGCTGTTGATAGCAAGTCTGAGCTGTACACAGCCTAGCTCAAGCTGGGTGGGGCCGGAGCCTGGCGGGCGCAGTTTGAGTGGCCAGACCTCAGCTCTCAGCTCAGCCCCTGCTCACCGGCAGCCTGTCCTAGGGATGCACCCAGAGCTGATGTTCTGAGGAACAGGTGTGATTAGTAGGGTGCTCTGTGTTTCTACAAAGATAATGTATACATGAGGCAGGGAAAATGCACAGCAGTTTGCTTTTTGGGTCCATTGTGGGTTCTGAGTAAACTCCACAGGGCTTGGAGCTTTCTTGGCATTTCTAGCTTTTTCAAAGACAGCCTGCATTTAGTGGATGATTGTCATTTTTAAAGTGATTCCACTCTTGAGCCAGCAGGTGGTGGGGTGGTTAAGGCCTTTGGATCCCATATGGCTGACTGCTGGCTTAAGTCTTGGACCGATAACTCGAAAATATGTTGGGTGTGGGCACGTGTGTGTGGATGCCCAAAGTCTCGAAGGGAGACTGGAGGAGAAGTGTTTGCATCACGGGCATCAACCCCGGGTGGGTGGTTTCCCACTTTCCCTCTCACACTTTCTCTCTGGCTAGTTCATGTGCCCTATAGCAGAAACTAAAAACAAACAAACAAAAATAAATAATGCCACTATTTGGGGGATTGTTCTAGACATCTCCTCAGGAATACTGTAGGAAACAGAAGCCCTAGTGCAGGTATTTCCATCTTTTGCACTCAGCAACACCCATGTAGAAAAAGCCAAAAGATCCCACAGATCCCTCAGTTGGGTACACCTTATGGATAAGGCAAGGGTTCTATTAAAGCCAAACCTGGAGAAAACTTGCCTCAGATGTCACTTTTCATGGGAAGGGGTGGTGGTTAACAAATGAAAAGTAACACCTGTTAGAAACTAGATCTTTGTGGGAACCAGCAGTTAGCATAATGGCTATGTCGCTGGACTCCCACGTAGTCGACTGTGGTTCGCGTCCCGGACCCGGTGGCTTAAAACTCACGCCGGGCGCGTGTGCATGCGTGCCCAAGATCCCGAGAGGAGAATGGAGGAGAAGGGATTGCGGCGTGACCATTCCCCCTGGGGCGTGATTTCTTGCTTTCTGTCTCTCTGTCTCTCTCTTTCTGGTGAGCGCACATGCCCTATATCAAAACCTCTCCAAAAAATAAAAAATAAAAAAAGAAACTAGATCTTTGTTACTGTTAGAGGGTGGGGGGTGCATGCACTTGAGAGAGGGGAGGCAGGAAGCATTCCCCCACGGGAACATCACACTGCAATCCGTAGGGTGGAGGGTGCATGCACTTGAGAGAGGGGAGGGAGAAAGCATCCCCCACGGAGAATGATCACACTGCAATCCCTTCTCCTTTATCTCCCCCTCCTTCTGGGATTTTGGCGTGCATGCATGGACAGGTGCCCGACACATTTATTCAGCTGCCATGTCAGGGAATCAGATGGCTCACTGGCCATGCAGAATCTGGCTGCCTTAACTATGAAGCCATGGAGCTGGCCCAAAACTAGATTTAAAAAAAATTTTTTTAAGAGAGATTTTTGCTTTAGGGCATGTGTACTTGCTGGAGAGACAGACAGAAAGTGAGAAATCATCCCCCAGGGAGATGGCCATACTGCAGTCTCTTTTCCTCCATTCTCCTCTTGGAATCTTGGGCATGAACACACACGCAGCCGGCATGAGTTTTAAGCTGCCAGGTCCAGGACTTGAACCATGGTCAACTACGTGAGAGGACAGCAACATAACCATTACGCCATCTGCTGGTCCCCAAAATTAGATGTTTTTTTGAAGGGATCTTATGATGACAATGTTTTGGACTGAGGATAATAAAAGATCTTAGCACTTAACATGTCTTTATTTTTAGGGCCTGTTACTGTGTCTCACTGCACTTCTAGTACTGAAGAAGTGTGTTAGTAAACAGGTAACATAAGTTACAAACCGATAGCAACTCTTTTTGGTATACAGAAAGTATGTGCTGGATTTTGTATTGAGGGGTTTTGAAGTAAAGATTTATTTCTAGCATTGAAATGTGTGTATTCTTAGTCAAATTGCATTTGCTTGTGTTCACACAGGCCCCAGGCATGGAAGAGCTGATATGGGAGCAGTACACCGTGACTCTACAGAAGGTGAGCTCTCTGTGTTCCCCGTTGCCTATAGTCCTCTTCCGGATTTTAGACATGAGTCTTCATTTATCTCCCCCCACCCCCCCAGTTCTGGTTTTGTGTTTTTCCTCCATAAGGTGGATGATGTTTTGTAGGAACTAACTGCAGTGATTAACTGTGTTACCAAAAATTGCATACTGTAGTACTTTTAGTTAGGGTGGCTATAATACAGAACATTCGAGAGGTTATTTAGTGCTATCACCTGTCTCTGGACAGAATAGTTTATGAAAAAGAGAGGTAGAATGAACATAACCTGTACTATTGGGGTCAGTAGGTAGTATGGTGGTTAAGGTACTAGACTCCCATGTTGTCCTCTGGTTTGAGTCCTGGACCCAGCAGCTTGAAACTCATGCCAGGTGTGCGTGTGTGCATGCCCAAAATCCTGAGGAGAGTGGAGGAGAAGGGATTGTGGTGTAGCCATGCCCCCTGGGGAGGGCAGCTTCTCACTATCCCCATCTCTCCCTGTCTCTGTCTCTTTTTGGCAGGCTCACATGTTTTCTAACAACCAAAAAATAAATTTTAGTTTCAATTGACTGAATCCAAGTACAAAAGTAATATCACTGGGTCAGGAATCATTGTTTCTTTATTTGCAGGATTTTGTCTGTTGAGGTCTTTTTTTCCCCCTTTATTTAAAAAAAAAAACTTACTTAATTTTATTTATTATTATCACTGCTTAATTTTGCTATAGGGCATGTGTTCCCGAGAGAGAGAGAGTGAGCGAGAGAGTGAATGAGCAAGCAAGCATGTGCATGCAAGCCCCTACATCCAGGACTCACACCGCAGTCAGCCCTGTGGGAGTCCAGCACGCCAGCCACTATGCCACCTGCTGGTCCCACCTGTCAAGGTCTTACTTTCAGCTGTAGTCATCTTTCTGCCTCTCCCCTGTGCCCTGTCCACCAGCATTTCATACTTTCCTTGAGTTGTGGATTCCAAATTGGCAAAGATGAGAGACTTCAGAGGCTTGGTATAGAAGATGGCGCTGCTTCTGTTTAAATCAGGTGCCAGGTGATTGTACCTCCAGATTCAGTTATTTGATTAACAGACAGAAACCCACCCTTACTATCATTTAATTTGCTATAGGGCACGTGCACTCACCCTGTTTTGAGTTGCACATTTTTGTAATCAGTCAACAGAGTGGATCCTACATGGGAACTTTTCCTTGAGGGGAAAGATTTTTTTATCCTCTGAGTAGACTTTTTGTTTTCAAGGTTTTTTTGCTATGGTATGCGTGCACTCACTGGAGAGAGACAAAGAAGAGAGAGGGAAAGTGAGAAATCACCCCATAGGGAGGATGGCCACTCCACAGTCCCATCTTCTCTTGGGCTTTCGGGCACACGCATTCATGTGCCTGGTGTGATTTTCAAGCTACTAGGTCTGGTGCTTGAACCGTGGTCAGCCATGTGAGAATCCGCCACACCACCTGCTGGCCCTTCTCTGAGTGGACATTTTATAATTGAAGTCTGATTTAGGATTACGTAGTCAGGTGTAACCATATCATCTGGACGAAACTGGGTTCGGCTTTTTTTGTTTTTCTTACTTTAAGAGATTTTTCCTATAGGGCGCATGCACTCGCCAGAGAGACAGAGAGAAAAATTAGAAATCACCCCCCCTGGGGGGGACATGCCACAATCCCTTCTCCTCCATCTTCTTCTCGGGATCTTGGTCATGCATACACGCACATGTGTCTGATGTGGAGGGTTTTTTGTTTTTTTAAATAATTATTTAATCTAATATATTTATTATTTGACCAAAGAGGGACAGAGCGAGCGAGAGAGAAGGAAAGTGAGAAACCAAGAGGGGATCAGCAGTTAGCGTAATGGCTATGTCGCTGGACTCCCACGTAGTCGACCACAGTTCAAGTCCCAGACCCAGTGGCTTAAACTCATGTCGGGCGCGTGTGTGTGCATACCCAAGATCCCAAGAGGAGAATGGAGAAGGGCTTGCAGCACTGCCATCCCCCCGGGGGGTGGTTTCTCGCTTTCTGTCTCTCTGTCTCTCTTTCTCTGTCTGGTGAGCGCACGTGCCCTATAGCATAAACCTCTCCAAAAAAAGAAAAAAAAAAAAAAAAAGAAAGTGAGAAACCAAGCCACCAGGTCTGGGACTCGAACAGTAGTCAGCCATGTGGGAGTCCAGTGTCCTTAACCACCGCTACCTGCCAGCTCCCTGGTGTGAGTTTTAAGATGCCAGGTCCAGGACTTGAACCATGGTCAACTGTGTAGGAGTCCAGCAATGTAACCATTATGCCATCTGCTGGTGCCCCTGGACGTAGCCTTTTAAACACTGAATTAGGGTTATGTGTGCTATCTTGGCTTACTCTGATGCATTGCCAGAGGGTGCATAAATCTGTTTTTCAAACTTCATGTACATGCAGAAAATAGTTTAAGCTCTGTTTTGTTATAGTATCTCAATGAATTTGTTGTTTAGATTTCATCTTCAAAACTAATCCATTTACAGGGCTGGCAGGTGGCATGGTGGTTAAGGGCAATGGACTCCCACATGGCCAACCGTGGTTCAAGTCCTGGACCTGGCAGCTTAGTTTCTCACTTTCTCTCTCTCACTCTGTCCCTCTCTGGTCAAATTAAAATAAATAAATTAATTAAAAAATAAATAGATAAATGCATAAATAAAGTTAAATAAAATAATCATTTTTAAAAAAGAGCAATCCATGTACTTCTTGGGGGGCATTCCTTGTTCCCTTTGGGATTTGCATGCACATGTGCCCAGTGGCCTCCAGGTCTGGAACTCAAACCACCTAGTCAGCCATATGAGATCCAGCTAGCTTTACCACCATGCCACTGGCTGACCCTAAAAATACAGTTTTAACAGCAAATAATAAAACTGTATTTCTCTTAAAATATTATTCAGTCCAGATTATACTGTATTTCTCTTAAAATATTATTCAGTCTGGATGGATGGGGTGGGGTAAGTGTGTTATTTCCTGTAGTTTGAGGAAATTTTGAACATTCTTTCTTATAAACTTACTGCTTGTTCCCCCAAACCTGAGTTACTTTATGGAAATCTCCTAAGATTTATAGTTTTTCACAAGTCATTGTGAGTTAGGCCAATTGCTGAGAAATTTTATTTGGGACTAGGCTAGGAAAAAAGTTTATGTGCCTGAAATTCTGTATTTATTTACCCATTTTCCTTTTTTGAGATTTTTAATGTAATTTCATGTTATAAGTGAATGAATATGTAGTTTCACCATAGCCTCATTTTTAAAGAGAATTATTTAATTGATCTCTTATTATTCTTGCTATTATTTAATTTGCTATAGGGCACCTGCGCTTACCAGAGAGAGGGGGGCGGGCATTAGAAAGGAAGCCACCAGCTCTGAGACTTGAACTGTGGTCAACCATGTGGGAGCCCAGTGCCTTAACCACCATGCCATCTGCTGGCCTGAATCCTCAATTTTTACTGAGGCCAGCATGAGGCAAACATGCTCAGTGCTTTGAATAGCACCTCCCTGTTTGGCCACGATAGGGTATTTCCCACCTCCCTCCAGCGCCTCATGAGAACTCTGACTGGACTATCAGCCTTTCCAGTTTGCTCTGGGCTGTTTCTCGTAGATAAGGAGTTTTCCTTTATAAACCCATCAACTGACTGTGATGTTGCTTTATTTTGTTTCTCATTCGTTTCTGTAAACCTATCTGTTCCCGAGCTGGCTCTGGTGATTGATTTGACCTTTATTTTATTGAGAATGTGTAATAAATCCTGCAAGTCTCTCATGAAAGGATTTTTAGAGGGGGGCGGGCATTAGAAAGGAAGCCACCAGCTCTGAGACTTGAACTGTGGTCAACCATGTGGGAGCCCAGTGCCTTAACCACCATGCCATCTGCTGGCCTGAATCCTCAATTTTTACTGAGGCCAGCATGAGGCAAACATGCTCAGTGCTTTGAATAGCACCTCCCTGTTTGGCCACGATAGGGTATTTCCCACCTCCCTCCAGCGCCTCATGAGAACTCTGACTGGACTATCAGCCTTTCCAGTTTGCTCTGGGCTGTTTCTCGTAGATAAGGAGTTTTCCTTTATAAACCCATCAACTGACTGTGATGTTGCTTTATTTTGTTTCTCATTCGTTTCTGTAAACCTATCTGTTCCCGAGCTGGCTCTGGTGATTGATTTGACCTTTATTTTATTGAGAATGTGTAATAAATCCTGCAAGTCTCTCATGAAAGGATTTTTAATTTTTCTTTTAACTTCGATGAACAGGATTCCAAAAGAGGATTTGGAATTGCAGTGTCTGGAGGCAGAGACAACCCTCACTTTGAAAATGGAGAAACATCGATTGTCATTTCTGACGTGCTCCCCGGAGGGCCTGCCGATGGGCTGCTTCAGTGAGTGTCGGTTTCCCCCTCCTCTTAGCCAGCCCCGCTGGTTGGCCCTTGACAAGATGCTTTGGTTGGTGTGTACTTGTGAAAGTTAAAACAAACAAAAAAACTTGTATGTAATGTTTAAAAAGTGTTCAAATGGGTATCAAGGTCATATCTCAGTTTCCCGCCATTTTTCCATCCTGTTAGGATTTGGGCATGTACACACACATACACTCTATGTGTCTTTCAAGTCACTTGGACTTGGATTCAAACTGTGGTTGGCTATGTGGCATCCAGCTCCCTATGCATGGTGCTTAACCACTGTGTTACAGCTCTGGCTCAACACTACGTTTTGTTTTGTTTTAAAGAGAAATTTTTGTTATAGGGCATTTATGCTCGCTGGTGAGACAGAGGTAGAGAGACAGAAAGCAACAAATCACCCCCTAGAGGGGATGGCCACACCACGATCCCTTCCCTTCCACTCTCCTCTCAGAATTTTGGGCATGCATGCACATGCGCCTAGTGTAAATTTGAAGCCACTGGGTCCGGGACTTGAATTTTGGTTGGCCCATGTGGGAGTCCAGCGACATCATCATTACGCCATCTGCTGCTCCCTCAACATTATGTTTTAATAATCCTCAAATCTTTGGGACCATTCATACTTTGAAAGAAAGAAGGCAATTGTTTCCAAAGAAAGATATCAAAGTTTCCAAATATCACTCCTAGATTTAGGAAGTCTTTGTTTCTTTCTTTTTTTTTTTTTTTTAAGTTTAGTTTTGTTTATTTGTTTAGTTTTGTCATAGAGTGCAAGTGCTCGCCAGAGAGAGAGAGAGAGATAAGGAAAGTGATTTTCAAGCCACTGGATCTGGGACTCAAACCACAGAGTCAGCTATGTTGATTCTAGCCTTCTATAACCTCCATACCACTCACTAACCCTTCTTTTTAAGTTTCTTTCTTCCGTGAGAGAAAGAGAGAAAGGCAGATAGAGAAGCACCCTCAGAGTCTAACACCACGACCTCCCCACCCCTCTACCCCCCGCCAAGCCTTTCTCTGCTAGTCAGGATCACACCTGTCTGGCATGTCAAGTCAGTCTGGGAACCGAGCCCCCATCTTCCATGTGGCTTCAGCCTTATAGAGTGCTGTGTCACTGCTGCGCCGCCTTGGCCAGGCCAAGAACAAGTTCTGAGTGGGGCGTTGAAATTGGTGTGATTTCCTCCCCACTTTGCCTCCCCAACATCGTTGAAACCTGTTTTGATTTATATTCAGTAATACCCGAATGAGGAGGCTTCAGCTTACTGGTGATCTTATCTGTAAGAGGGATGTAGAAACTGGGAAAACTTAACTACAGGAAAACACAGGTTTTCAGCCACTAGCTTTCTGGCCTGAAGAGATAAGGCCGTTTTAAAAGATGCATGCCTGAGTCCCCTCCAGATAACTTCTCAGGGCAGAATCTAAAGTTAACCCTATGGTTGCCTGGGTCGGATAGCTCCAATGTTGGGGTTCTGGTGGCATTTGAAGTCTTCCCTATGGAACAGTATAACATTTTAAAGTAATTTTGGGGCCAGCACTGTAGCACACCAGTTAAGCCCTGTGTGGAGGGATCCAGCTTCCACATGACTAAATATGGTTCCAGTCCTGGCCTCAGTAACTTAAAAAACGTGCTTAGCACATGCGTGCCAGAGTCCTGACAGGAAGGAGGGATAAAGGAAAGGGGATTGTGGCATGACCAGGCTGCTTTGAGGCACTTCTGTTTCTCCCTCCGGTGCATACACACTTTCTGGCATTTAAATAAATTAATTAAATAAAACAATTTTTAGGAGGAGCTGAAGTAATAGGATTCTGTAATCTCAAAATTTCTTGGGCCAACTATGTGACTTGGTGATGAAGGCAGCCGGTTCCCACATGGCCAGTTCTACAGTTCGAGTCCCAAATTCAATGGCTTGAAAAATATGCCAGGTGTGTGTCCAGAATCCTGATAGGAAAATGGGTTGTAGCACAGCTGTCCCCTCCAGGGGGAGATTTCTCAAATTTCCTCTCTCTCTGTCTCTCTCCAGCAAGTACATATTCCCCATGGCAAAAATTTAAAAACAAAGCAAAACAGTTTTTGGGAGGAACATATCTGACACTTAGGATTCTGGTATCTAAAAACTTCTTGGGCTGGCTCTGTGGCCTCGGTGGTTAAGGTAGTTGGATCCCACATTGCTGATTGCAGGGTTTGAGGCCTGGATGCAGCTGGACACATATATATGATGCCCCAAATTCTGAAAGAGTGGGGAAGTGGAAGAGAGGGGATTGTGGCATGGTCATTCCCCATAGGGGGTGCTTTCTCCTCTCTCTCTGTCCCTCTCTGTAAGCACACACACCCTTGGGCAAAAACGAAAGAAACTCTATGAATTCGAGGTAAAGTGCTTGACCTCTTTTCCTCCAAAAAGCATAAATGGACGTGCACCTACTTAGGAATATTTGCAGACTTTCTGAAGGCCCTTGTGTTCCTTGGGTAACTGAGGACTGTTACAGAAATCCTTCTTGGTGTCCAGACCTGGCCACTTTTGTGTGCCTCCTCTAGTGACCCTGAGGTGTGTAGGGGGCAGACCTCTCTCCCCTCCGTGGTTCCCCTTAGACTCCAGTTTCCTTCTTCGGAAAAGCGCTCAGAGTGCGTTAACTGAGGCTTGGAAGCCATCAGACACTGAGCCCTTGAATAAGCCTTTCGGGTGGATTTACTGTTTCCCAAGTAAATGATTCACAATGAGTAGATGGGGGTTTCATGACCCATTTTTGTTTCTTGTTTACAGAGAAAATGACAGGGTGGTCATGGTGAATGGCACCCCCATGGAGGACGTGCCCCACTCCTTCGCAGTCCAGCAGCTGAGAAAAAGCGGGAAGATCGCTGCCATTGTAAGGATGGGGTTTGCTGTCAGCTCTCCTCAAAAACATTTTGTTTTTATGCCCAAAAGAAAAATCACCACTTATTTTTAAGCATTTGACAGAGTTACATAACCCAGGACTGCTGCTTCTTGGACCCGCAGTACTTTTGGAGGGTCATGTTGTGGGTGATATGAAAATGTATGTCAGTCACCCTCCCTGCCTTTCCTTATCCTTCTATGTCCGGTGATTCTCTTTCTGAGCGAGTTTCCTTAGAAACCAGGTTAGACAGTTATTGCCCAAGAGAACGGTAAAATGGTACTAATTTGAAAAAAATAAAAATCAATTTCAGCTCAAAAACTCATTTGTAAAGGAAGATCTGTTATGTCTTCATAGACTAAGGATTTCTTAGAGGATGGGGCAGTCCATAGGATGCATCATTCATTCACTCACTCACTCACTCACTCTGCATTCATTTAGCAAATCTGACTGAGAGTGTGCTGCAGGAAGTGTTCACTGCTACAGGGAAGGGAGACCCATGAAGTGGGAACTGAATTAAGTGTGTTTAAGGCCAGTGCTGGAGGAATGGACCACTTTTATGGTAGTTATAGTTGTTTATTTTTTTTTCCCAACATATGAAGATTTTCAAGCAAAAAGAGTTGAAAGATCAGTGTAATAAACACTTAAAAATCTGCCATTTTTACCTCCTTTCTATGTGCATAGAAACACCGATTTTTGGTGAGTCATAGGCTAAGCTGCAGACACGGCAGTTCAGTCTACTAACTTCAGTGTGCATCTCCCGAGCAAAAGAGCATTCTACATAACTTTTTTTTTTTTTTTTTTTTGGAGAGGTTTTTTGCTATAGGGCACGTGAGCTCGCCAGACAGACAGAGACATAGAGACAGAAAGCGAGAAATCACCACCCAGGGGGGATGGTCACGCCTCAATCCCTTCTCCTCCATTCTCCTCTCGGGATCTTGGGCACACACGCACATGCTCCCGGCGTGAGTTTTAAGCCACTGGGTCCGGGATGCGAACCACGGTCAACTACGTGGGATTCCAGCGACATAGTCATTATGCTAGCTGCTGGTTCCTACATAACTATTATACTGCTCCCGTATTTAAGAAAATTTATACTTCTCTAGTGTCAATTAATAGTTTGTATCTCAAGATGTCTTTGACAGATTTTCTTTTTCCCCCCATCCAGGATCTAATCAAAAGTTGACCCATTGCATTTGATAGTTATTTCTTTAGTCTCTTATATTTAATTTATTATTAGTAGTAGTATTTAGAGGTTTTTGCCTTAGGGCATGTGCACTCGCTGGACAGAGAGAAAGACAGAGACAGTGAGGGAAAGTGAGAAATCACCCCCAGGAGAGATGGCCACACTGCGGTCCCTTCTCCATTCTCCTCCCGGCTCCTGGGCATGCACTCACATGCGCCTGGTGTGTTTTTCAAGCCACTTCATTGGTTCTCCAGCCTTACTCAGCCATACCGCAGTCCAGCGATGTCATTGCTGTGCCATCTGCCGGCTTCATCTTTAGCGTCTTTTAATCTAGAAGTGTCCCTCTTTCCCCTTGCCTCTCCCTCCTTCAACTCCCCCTTTTAATGGTATTAACTTTTGGAAGACTAGACATTTAGGTATAGAATAGCTCACTTTTCTGAATTTTCATTTTACTTTTGCAGCTAAGTGACTCAAGGTGAGGCCTTACAAGTGAGTAGAAGCGCATTTTGGAGGTACTTTTATGACCAGCTTAATCTAAGGCGCTGTACTCAGCCTCATACTCACTGTCTCACCACGTCATAACCCTATGAGGTTCTTAATTGTACCAGTTTCCACTTGAGGAACCAGGGGCTTGAGTCAGCAGGGAAACCGTTCTACGGAAACGAGAACCAGGGCTGTTAAGCTTGCATGTAACTGTGACCGTCCTGTGTGCCCACTGTTTTGTTTTGTTTTTTGGGTTTTTTTTGGAGAGGTTTTTGCTATAGGGCGCATACACTCACCAGACAGGCAGAGAGAGACAGAGAGATAGAAAGCAAGAAATCCCCCCCCCAGGGGGATGGTCACACTGCAATCCCTTCTCCTCCATTCTCCTCTTGGGATCTTGGGCATGCACACACACGCGCCCGGCGTGAGTTTTAAGCCACCGGGTCGGGGACGCGAACCATGGTCCACTACGTGGGAGTCCAGTGACATAGCCATTACGCTAACTGCTGGTCCCCACTGTTTGTTTTGACAACAGGTTGTCAAGAGGCCCCGGAAGGTCCAGGTGGCCCCGCCCAGGGGCAGCCCTTCCCTGGATCAGGATGACCGGGCTTTCGAGGTGATGGACGAGTTCGACGGCAGAAGTTTTCGTAGCGGGTACAGCGAGAGGAGCCGGCCCAGCAGCCGCGGG
>NW_006159849.1:7284592-7306083 GCF_000334495.1 Tupaia belangeri chinensis
CCCGCCACGCCGCCCACAGCCGCAGCCGCAGCCGCGAGCACCTGCGCTCACGCAGCCCCAGCCCTGAGCCCAGGGGGCGGCCTGGGCACACAGGCCAGCCCGACCCGGACAGGCCCATCGGGGTCCTTCTGACCAAAAGCAGGGCCAGCGAAGGTAGGCATGCCTGGCGACGAGCAGAGCACCGTCCAGGTGGCAGGAGGGACTTGGAGCACGCAGCCTGTGCCCTGCCCTGACCACTTACCGCCTTCATCCTCACGTCCACCCCTGGGGGCAGCTGCCCTTTTAGTTAAAGTGTTCTTTCATTTATTTTTCTTTCCTTCTTCCATGAGCAGAGAGAGAGAGCAACCCCATCCAATAGGGTCTTTTATCTTTTTTTTTTTTTAAATATCTTTTCCCCTCCTATTCTCTTTTCCTTCCTGTCTTTCTCTTTTGGCTGTAGGGTGTGTGTGCTCTCCAGAGAGAAAGAAAGAGGGCAAGTGAGAAGTAAGTCCCCCAGGGGAAATGACCACATCACAGCCCCTTCTCCATTCTTTTGGGATTTGGGGGCTGCTCTCACACCTGATGAGTTTTTCAAGCCACTGGGTCCAGTATTCAAAGGGCAAAGGTGGCCACGAGGGACCCAGCTGCCTTAACCACTGCCATCTGACTGGCTGGCCCTCCAGTAGAGTCTTGGTGCCCCATCTGCACCAGGTTGAGCTAGTCCCGAATCCTGGGCACACGAGCTCCCTGCACGCTCAGACAGTACTCAAGGAGATTCCATTCAGAACCAGAACCTTCCCATGGGGTCAGCCTCGGAGGCATTTTACTACTGTACCACCACCCCCGCCTCCTTGTTTTCGGGGAGCTGCTCTTAGTTCATTTTATCAACAAAGAAATGGAGGCACAGAACGTTCAGTGTGTTCTGCAAGTGGCAGAGCCAGGCTTCCGAACTTGACATTAATTCTTGTCTTCTGAGTGTTAAAATTCCTCGAAACATATCTTTAAAATCATCATTATTATCTTTTTAAGAGGGGGAAAAAAAAAGATACAGCCCCCAAGAATACAAAGTAAAGAACTCTTTTGCCTTTCAAATCACCTATCGGGTGAGAGGGTTTGTTTTCTTTAGTTTCTCCGTCAGAGCGGAGTCAGATCTCGGTGCCTGTGGACATAACCGAGGGCTGATGCAAGCCGGTGAGTAATGGATACCTGGAGTGCAATCCAGGAAAGTAAAGGTGGACGTTAAGATCATGCCGTCACGCTGTCTCTGAGCAATGTGCAGCTCGGGAGGCATCAGGGTTCCACAGAATTTGTAAACCTGGGAGCAGCAGTTAGCGTAATGGCTATGTCGCTGGACTCCCACGTAGTCGACCGCAGTTTGCGTCCCGGACCCGGTGGCTTAAACTCACGCCAGGTGTGTGTGCGTGTGTGCCCAAGATCTTGAGAGGAGAATGGAGGAGAAGGGATTGCGGTGTGGCCATCCCTCCTGGGGGGTGATTTCTCGCTTTCTGTCTCTATGTCTCTCTCTGTCTGTCTGGCGAGCGCACGCGCCCTATAGCGAAAACCTCTCCAAAAAATAAAAAAAGAAAGAAAGACTATAGGGAAGTTTTGAGAATGATAATGTGGCACACGGCCTTCTTCAGAGAGGTTTGATGCCCACTCTCCAGCACAGGCGCCCACACTCTGGTGTTACCTTGGGCACTGCTTTTTAAACCTGTCCTCTTGCTCTTTCTGCCCCTTTCCCTTCCTGTCTTTGCCCCTTCTCCTACTACAAACACAACCAGATCTTGTGCATCAGGGATGCACCTGCATATCAGAAAACCAAGCTAACTTTTTCATGGACCAGTATACAAGTGTGATACACCTTGATAACTTACAAAATTATTTTAAATTAAAAAATGCTGGTTATAGCTCAGTAATTGGTTTTAAAAACGTTCTATTGTTGGGGCCAGCAAGCAATGTGGTGGTTAAGGCACTGTACTCCCACATGGCCGACCATGATTCCAGTCCCAGACCTGGTGAGTTGCTTTCTCATTTTCCCTCTTTCTTTATCTCTCTCTCTCTCTGGTGAGCACATGTGCCCGATAGCAAACTTGAAAATAATCCGTAATATGGGACCAGCAGGTGGCATGGTGGTTAAGGCGCTGGACATGGCTGACCATGGTTCGAGACCTGGACCTGGTGGCTTGCTTTCTCACTTTCCCTCTTTCTCTCTGTGCCTCTCTCTGGTCAAGTTAAAAAATGAGTGAATAAATAAAATGAAATAATTTTTTTAAAAAAGAAAATTATCTATAATAACATAAAATTAATAATTTTAAAAAGGGAAAAAAATCCTAATGTTTTGTGACCTACAACTTACAAAGATACTGTTGGGGCCAGCAGGTGTTGCGGTGGTTCAGGTGCTCCCAGATGGCTGACCCCAGGTCAAGTCCCACACATGGTGGCTTGAACATAACACTGGGTCTGTGTGCGTGTATGCCCAAAATCCCAGGAGGAATGTGGAGGAGAAGGGACTGCGGTGTGGCTATCCCCCTTAAGGGGAGATTTCTCACTTTCTATCTCTCTGTCTCTCCTGCACATACGTTCTATGGCAAAAACCTAAAACAAAGTGAAACAAAAAGAACAACAACAAAAAGCCAAACTATTTTCCCTGAGAGATTGCCCAAGTCATGATTGGTCTTAGTAAGTTAAGGGGTAAGGGGCTTCTGTTCATTTGCTGATTCATCATTTTACTTTGTTGACCATTTTGTTCACCAGACTTGGAAATCATTCATCAAGCCAAAAAGTCTACCGTGTTTTTTTTTTTTTTTTAATAGTCACTAGAGGGCATGTGCACTCTCTAGAGAGAGAAGGGGGGAGTGGGGAGAACACACCTTAAGGAGGCATGGTCACAGTACAATCCCTTTCTTCTTTTTCTTCTTCCTGTTGGGATTGGGGCATATAGACCCACATGCCTGGTGGGTTTTATTTTTAGGGTGGGGGATAGGTTTTTGCTATAGGGTGCATGTGCTTGCTAGAAAGACAGAAAGCAAGAAATCACCCCCCAGAGGGGATGGCCACGCCGCAATACCCTCTCCTACATTCTCCTATCAAGATCTTGGGCATGCACGCACACGTGCCTGGCATGAGTTTAAGCACCAGGTCCGGGACTCTTAACTGCTTTCGTCTACATGAGAGTCAAGCGACATAGCCATTACACCAACTGCCGGTCCCTGCCTGGTGTGTTTTTTAAACTGCCATGGCCCAGAATCAAACTGAGCAGTTGACCATGTGGGATCTGGCTCCCCCAAGCTCCAGGCCATGGAACCTGTTTTTTTAAAGCAAGGTCTGGCTCTGTTGAGATCCTCCTGTCTCAGCTTCGCACTGGCACTATGGACACACGCCAGCATGCCTAGCTATTTTTTAGACAGGCTCTCCCTGTGTTGCCAAGGCCATCCTCGAACTTGCGATCTTCCTGCCTGAGCCCCACACGTTGCTGGGACAATGGAAGCACACCACTCCTGAACTGGCCTCGAGGTTGGACTGGAATTGACCTTAGCTTCCCAGGTGGTCCCAGCCTGCAGAGCTCAGCATCCTGGCAGCATTTACCACTGTACTGGGCCAGTTCCACTTCATTCAGAAGAAAAATGTATGCCAGTAACTAAGCTGGCACCAGCTAGGATTGCATAAGAATTAATCCTCAAAGAATTCCGACAGTAGGCAAGACCTGCATTTGATAAAGAAAAAATATGATCCCTTTGTGTGGCCAGTTGTTGCATTTCATGGGCATTAGATTGCCTTGCTTGTACATGTCTAAGAGCTGGTTGGCTGATTTTTTTCCCTTTCGTTTTAGAAATGCTCACACATACTCGTGGGGTTGGCAGGTGGTGTGGTGTGGTGGTTAATGCGCTGGACTCCCACGTGGCTGACCATGGTTCGAGTCCCAGACCTGGAGGCTTGCTTTCCTACTTTCCCTTTCTCTTTATCTCTCCCTGGTTAAATTAAACAAAGAATAACGATGACAATAAATGAAATAGAGTAATTCTTTAAAAAAAAAAAAAAAAAAAGAAATGTCCACACATTCTCAGTTTGCAAACTGAGAAGTGCAGTTTTTAGAGAACAGAGGAATTGATGGTCCAGGAGAAAGAAGTTATCTCTGGGACTTGTCTCAACCTGGGCTGTGAGGTCATTTGAACTATAGGGCGTCAGTTGTCCAGGAAGACAGTGGCACTTTTACCTCAGTTTTTCTTAACTGGCATTTCCTAAAAGGGTGGGAAATGGACCGGGACACTTTTAATCATTGTGTTAAGATCTAGTGCTAACAAGTTTACTGTAAATCTTTTAAAACAGTTTAAAAACTAACTTTCTTGAACTGTGGGAAGTTACTTTGTTTAATAATTATACCATTTTCAGTCAGGTTAATAATAAAACAAATTTGAATGTGCCCATTTGAAAACCTGTGAGAGGGTCAGCAGGTGGCATGGAGGTTAAGGCAGCTGGATCCCACATGGCTGACTGCACAGTTCAAATCTCAGATCTGGTGGCTTAATAAATAGGCCAGGTGCATGTGTGTACTTACCCAAAATCCCAACAGGACAGTGAGGAGAAGAGATTATGATGTGGCCATCCCCCTTGGGGGAGTGACTCCCACTCCCCACCCCTAGTGCATGTGCTCTATAGCAAAGAAAGAAAGAAAATAAATTCATCCTTCCATATGTGTTTTTATGGGTTCAATAAGTAACATTAAAATAGTCTTAAAAGCATGTGAAATATTTTAAGGTATGCATACTTGGTGAATATAGTTATTTTCCTTTGGTAGCAATTCTGAGTCTGTAACTTTGCAAAGCTGTGCTGCTTTTAGTTACGTCTGTTACTAATCACTTTGCCTGACTTGTTTGCCCATCTTTTTCCCAGGCTGATTTCTCTGTGTCAGACTCCCCACAATCTAAATGTTACAGATAAAGGGTGTATTATTTGCTGTCCCTTCCTGTCCGCAACCTCCTTATCAGTAAAACATGCCTATTAAGATGTACTGAATGGTTTTTTCTAACATTTTATTTGAAAAGTGTCGATTTTATAGCAAACATTCAAATGGCCTTCACCTGCGTGTACCAATTGTTAACGTTTTGCCACATTTACTTGCTTTCACTTTGCTCCTCTCTCCAGTGTTGTTGTTGTTGTTTTAAATCACTTGAAAAATGCAGGCAACTTAACCTGTCAGCCCCAAATATCTCCCAAGGACAAAAATATTTTCTTCCATCACCATAGTGCCATTGTCACACTCAAGAAAATTAACATTGATGTGCCTTTAATATAGTAGAGCTCATTCTGAAATGCCTCGAAAAAAGGGGCCAGCCTGAGGCCTAGTGGGTAAGGCCGCTGGATCTCACATGGTTGACTCCAGTTTGAGTCCTAGACCAATGACTTGAAAGACATGCTGGGCGTGTCCGTGTAAATGCCCAGAATCCCAGAAGAAGGGAGACATAGAGACGGGATTGCATATAGCCCATGGGGGTGCTTTCTTCCTGTCCCTTCTGTCTCTCTCTGATGAGTGCACATGTTCTCTGACAAAATTTTTAAAAAAGGATGGCCAGCCAGTGGTGTGGTAGTTAGATCCCATATGGATGACTACGCAGTTTGAGTCCCAGACCTGGAAGCTTGAAAAACACGCTGGGCATGGGTGCATGTGTGCCCCAAATCCCCCAGAAAAGGGGAGAAGTGGAGGAGAAAGGATTGTGGCATGACAATCCCCCATGAGGGGTGCTTTCTCACTTTCCCTTTATCTCTCCTCCCCTCCTCCTCCCCTCAAGTATATACACCCTCTGGCAAATTAAGAAAAAAAGAAAAAAGGAAGAAAAATTACTTCAAAACAGTGTAACCCAACTCCATCTCCAAACCCCACGTTGGATCGAGGATCTGTTGGAGGTTCACTCCTTGCATTGGGTTCTTATGTCTTTTAATATAGAACAGTCTCTGCTTCTTTATTTTGATTTTAAGTTTTTTAAAATTTATTTCTTTCATGATAGACAACAAGATGGGAAGGGATGCAGAAGGCATCCCCAGCAGGGTTTTCACACCATGATTCACCCCAGTCTCAGCTTGTGTTGATCATGGGCATAGACACATGTATGCATGTGTGATGTACACGGAGGGTCACAAGACATGAACCCTGGCCCTTCCCATGTGGGTCCTGTTGCATTATTGCTACTCTACTGCCTGACCCTCCCATCCCCCCTCTTTTTTTTTATAACATTGACGTTTTCTGAGAGAGAGACTTTTCCTATAGAGTGTGTGCACTCGCCACAGAGACAGACAGAAAGCGAGAAATCACCATCACTCCTCGCCCCAGAGGAGATGGCCATGCCACAATCCTTTCTCCTCCATTATCCTCTTGGGATTTTGGGCACACACTCAACATGTGCCCAGCATGAGTTTTAAGCTACCGGGTCTGGGATTTGAACTGCAGTCGACTATGTGGGAGTCCAGCAACGTAACCCTTATGCAATCTGACTATTTTGGTCAGGCCAGTTGTCTTGTAGAATATCCATGATTGATTTTTCATAGAATTTTTAAGTGATCCTAAAAACACAGAGTTTTCTGAACAAGTAAATGATACATGTGTATGTTTTTGTGTTTGTCTCCTAGAATATGGTCTCCGGCTGGGGAGTCAGATCTTCATAAAAGAAATGACTAGAACAGGTCTGGCTACCAAGGATGGCAACCTTCATGAAGGGGACATAATTCTCAAGGTAGGTGGGTGAGGTAGAGGACGGTACACGGGGCTGGTGCTCCACTGATACACTTGCACGCTCAGGCACCGGCACCATGAGACTTAGCTGCCATGGGAGGCCAGAGTAAGGCGGCGGCTGGAAAAGTGGCCTGGAGAGATGTTGTTAATCATAAAACCCAGAGTTGAAGATTTGTAAGACTTTTTTTTTTCTTTTTTTTTAATACTTGATGAATACTTTCTTCTTCCCTATTTTTTTTTAAAGTTTAGGTTCCTGGTCCCTAAACTAAGGAAAGTTGAGAGGTGGTATGTGATAAACCTTTCCAGTCAGGAAACACATTCCAGAAGTAAACCACACCTTGTCTTGATCTTGGAATGAAATAAATTAGCAGAGTGATTTAAGTACACTATGGCTCCCTCATCCCTTCATTGGGAATCCAGGCCTATAATGTTACATTGAACTTAAAGGATAATTATTTTTATTCATCCAGTCACCCTAAGGCCCATGTCTATTTGAATACCTAAGCAAAGGTTTTATATTATTTATTTATCTTTTTATAGATAGATTTTTGTTCTAGGGCATGTGCACTTGCCAGAGAGACAGAAAGCGAGAAGTCATCTCCCAGGGGAGATAGCCATGCTATTATCCCTTTTTCTCCATTCTCCTCTTGGGATTTTGGGCATGTAAGCACATACACCTGGAATGAGTTTCAAGCCTCCAGATCCAGGACTTGAACCACGATCACCATGGGGGAGTCCAGCAATGTAACCACTGTCCCATCTGCTGGTCCCAACGCTTTGTATTTTTAGAAGGGGAAGATGGGAAATTTTTACTTGGCTGTGAATAGTTGCATTGTGTGTAACATTACCATTCTTCCTAAATGCAGATCAATGGAACTGTAACAGAGAACATGTCTTTAACGGATGCTCGAAAGTTGATAGAAAAGTCCAGAGGGAAGCTCCAGCTAGTGGTGTTGAGAGACAGCAAGCAGACCCTCATTAATATCCCTTCCTTAAACGACAGCGACTCGGAAATAGAAGGTAAAGGGAGCCGGGCTGAATCAGGGCCACTGTAGTTTCTGTATTCTCGTCTCTGTTTGGCACAGCCACCGAGCTGGAAGTTAAATTTCCAACCAAAGCCTCCTTTTTCAACTTTAATTCCAGAGTGTAAGTGTTTAGTAGTTATTCAAGTGTCTGTTGAAATTAGGTTTCCAGAAATTCCAGTGCTTGTAAACTCCCAGAGGACTATTAATTAGGGCACTGAAAGTAAAATTTGGTTTTAAAAAAAGTATGTATAAGTGGTTTAAGGAACTAACCATATAATCTATAAGTTTGCTATTTGCTCATTCTTGTGTGCGTTTTTTTGTTTGTTTGTTTGTTATTTCCCACAGACAGCATGAAAGCTTACCACAGAGAGAGAAAGGGAGAGGGAGAGGGAGGAAGCACCCACCAGTGGGGTCTGTTCACACTGTAGTCCCTTCTCCATTTCCCCGTCCTGCAGGGAATTAGGGTATGCACACATACATGCCCAGCATGGCTGAGATTTAAACTGTGGATGGCCACATAAGATTTGGCTTTCTTAACCACTAGGCCACAGGGCTGACCTTCTCATGTGGTATCTGAAAACTGGCTGTTAGGGGCCATCTGGTGGCATGGTGGTTCAGACAGCTGGATCCTGCATGGCCTAACTATGCAGTTCGAGTCCTGGACCTGGAGGCTGGAAAAACATGCTGGGCATGTGTCCATGTGTGCCCCAAATCCCAAAAGGAGCAAGAAATGGAAGTATTATTTAATTTATTTATTTTATACTAATAAAATGAAATGAAATGTCAAGGTTTTTTAAAGAAATACTTTTTAAGAAGTCATATTGACTTCAGCATGATTATTTTTTTTTGGGAGAGGTTTTTGCTGTAGGGCACATGTGTTCACTAAAAAGACAGAGAGAGACAGAGAGACAGAAAGTGAGAAATCACCCCCAGGGAGCATGGCAATGATGCAATCCCTTCTCCATTCTCCTGTAGGAATCTTGGGCACGCATGCACACGTGCCCGGCATGAGTTTAAGCCACTGGGTTTGGGACTCGAACCGCCGTTAACTACATGGGAGTCCAGCAACGTAGCCATTATGCCAACTGTTGGTCCCTCAACATGACTTCTTAAAAAGTCACCATGACTTTTTAAAAAGTATTTCTTTATAAAACCTTAAAACTTCATTTTGTTTTGTTAGTATATTAAAGGTCTAATCAGTTGTTCACGGCTATGGGTTCAGTGCAGAAAAACAAAAGGAGCACGGGAAATAATCCCAGCATGGTAGGAGTTTACATGTTTACAGTTCGTTTCTGGGCTGCTCAGAGTTGGTCCTCAGCCCCTCAGTGTAGGGTCAGGTCACCTGGAAGCATGTGTGCTAATGAGATCCCCAGGTGGTTTCTATGTACTTTGGAGTTTGCGTAGTGCTGGTATGTTTGGTAAGAATGAGTGTGTACCTCTTTGATCCAGTACCTGAATTATTTTGAAGTTTATTTATATTTATTTCTTCTATGCATGAGGGAGAGGACAGAGACAGAAATAGCACCCGACAGTGTCTTGATGCATTGACCCACCCCCAAACAGCCTCAGCCAGCCCCAAGTGCTGGGCATGTACACGCCCAGCATACTACAAGGGAGGTATCAGGACACGAACTTGGAACTTTCCCACATGAGTCAGCCTTGCAGAGCATTGGGTTTTATCCCTGTGCCACCATCCAGCGTCCCCGTAATTGAGTTTACTCTTCAATAGCAGCTTTATGGAAAGTGGGATGAATGAGAGATAGGCAATTCTGAATGTGGCTTTCTCTTTATTAGTTAATGCCTTTCCCTTAAAAAGGTTTTTTCCAGGGGAAAGCCATTAGACTGATCGCACATTTCCTGCCTGCCTTTCTTCCGTTGCCCACGTTTCCTACCCAGAGAACAGCATCATTTCTAGTACGTCTTAAATATTTACTGAACTGTCTTTTCTCATTCTGGAACCAGATATCTCAGAAATAGAATCAAACCGGTCGTTTTCTCCGGAGGAACGACGCCAGCAGCATTCCGATTATGATTATCATTCTTCAAATGAGAAGCTGAAGGAAAGGCCCAGGTGAGCCGGCATGCGTTTTCCCTCACACATGACACTGTGCGTGTGTACACGCGTGTATTTACGAGTCCATGACCTCATGAGACACTAACTTGCCCTGTGCTTAAGTTCAAGAGAGGACACGCCGAGCAGATTATCCAGGATGGGGGCCATACCCACTGCGTTTAAGTCCACAGGGGACATTGCCACGGCAGTGGTCACAGAGTCCAATAAGGAGCCCAGATACCAAGAGGAATCCCTAGGTGAGTGCTTCAAGCCACCCTTTTTTTTCTTTTCTTTCCTTTTTTAAAAGAGATTTTTGCTATAGGGTGTGTGCACTTGCCAGAGAGACAGAGGGAGACAGAAAGTGAGAAATCAGCCCCTGGGGGCATGGCTATTCCACAATCCCTTCTCCATTCTCCTCTTGGGATTTTGGGTGCTCACACACACACATCTGCATGAGTTTTAAGCAGCCAAGTCTGGGACTTGAACTGCGGTTGACTACATGGAAGTCCAGCGATGTAACCATTATGCCATCTGCTGGTCCCCGTCCTTTTCTTTTTTTAATAGTTGTGTGCTTGCTAATTCTAGAGATTGGCTGGAAGGAGAGAGAGGAATTATTTTAAAAGACAGCCTCATATATGAAAGAGACTCTCCTGTCTCTTTTAACATATAAAAACATCAGTAACATATGCAAATGTGTTTTATTCCATAGCTCCTCAACCCAAAGCAGCCCCAAGAACTTTTCTTCGTCCTAGTCCTGAAGATGAAGCAATATATGGGTGTGTATTTCAGTCCCTTCTTTTCCTTTCTTCTGCACAGCTTTGTTTGCTTAACTGAAATCCAAAGGATGGTGTTTTTTTTTTTTTTTCTTACAGGTGGCTATTTTACCTCTAATCAGTCCCCTTTAGCCAACCCCTGTTGCTTATGTTTATGACAGGAGGGATTACTTGGAGGAACAGGGAGCAGACTTGGAAGGGGGCAGGCTTTGTGATGTTAACTGTGTCTGCTTGTCTACCTATCTGGTTATTTATTTATTTATTTTTTAAGATTACTTAATTTGGGGACCAGCAGTTAGCGTAATGGCTATGTCGCTGGACTCCCACGTAGTCGACCGTGGTTCGCGTCCCAGACCCAGTGGCTTAAAACTCACGCTGGGTGCGTGTGAGTGTGTGCCCAAGATCCCGAGAGGAGAATGGAGGAGAAGGGATTGTGGCGTGGCCATCCCCCCTGGGGGGTGATTTCTCGCTTTCTGTCTCTGTTTGTCTGGCAAGCGCATGTGCCCTATAGCGAAAAAACCTCTCCCCCCCCAAAAAAAAATCAATGTTAGAAGATAAAATTCACATAGCATTTTTTTTTTTTTTTTTTTTTTTTTTGAATTGGCTATAGGGCATGTGCACGAGAGTGAGAGAAGAGAGAGAGAGAGAAAGCCATCAGGTCTGGGACTCCAACTGCAGCCAGCTTTGTGGGAGTCCAGCACCCTTACCACCACATCACCTGCTGGCCCCTTATTTGGCTACTTTGACAGAATGTTTTTCCGAATATTTGCATTTGCCAGGTTAATAGCTCCCAAGTAGGTGAGGCACTGCTAATCCAGGATGCCTCAGTAGTGATGTTGCCCATGATCCTGGTTTGTGGGAGGGAAGAGCAGTGACGCTCTGCACTGGACAGTGAGAAGCCCTGGATCGGTGTTTAGGACCGCAGCCTTGGGGATTAGGATGCAGCTTCCTTGGCCCAGGCTGTGAGGTGCCCTCGAGCTTTCCTTTGGAAGGATCCTCTCCTGGGAGTCAGATGGCTTTTAATTTTAGCCCCGAGCCTTCCCTTTATTTGCCTCCTCAGCTTGAATGAGATGACGTAAACATTCTTGTACAGTCAGCATTCCGTATCCATGTGTTCCACATCCATTGATTCAACCAGCTGTGGGTCAAAAACATTTGGGAAAAAATATTGGTTATATCTGTACTGAACATGTACAGGCTTTCCTTGTTATTCCATTATCAAGACAGTATGACAGCTATTCATGCAGTGTTTACATTGTATTAGGTATTATAAATAATCCAGAAAATGATTTGAAGTATATAGGAGAATGTGCAAAGGCCGGGTGCAAATGCTACCCTGGTTTATGTAAGAGACGTGAGCATTTGTAGATTTGGGTGTCTCGGGGGTCCTGAACCTGCAGTCCTCGTCGGGTACTGAGGTTGACTGTATTTCTACTTCTAAACTGGTAATATGGCTTACTCTCATCTTGCAGTCCCAAGGAAGATACTGTATGAGAAAGATAAAAGAGCTTTGTAGACTAAGAGTGACTCCATGAGAAAAGAAGTCAAATCTGTTGACTACTAATGTTTATCACCTACCACCCTCTTTAAAAATATCTCCCATCTTCCTTTCCTACAAACGGAACCTCCTGCAGCCCTAATACCAAAATGGTGAGATTCAAGAAGGGAGACAGTGTGGGCCTCCGGTTGGCTGGTGGCAATGACGTCGGGATATTTGTTGCTGGCATTCAAGAGGGTACCTCAGCGGAACAGGAGGGACTTCAAGAAGGAGATCAGATTCTGAAGGTAAGGGAAGGCCAGCCCCATTTCTGGAAGCGACTTGGACAGAGTGGGCCTTTCTGGATCCTTTCCCATTATGGAGAAGATTGTCCCCCTTGTGAAAACAGATCAGCAGCAGGTTTCTTGTGGCCTGGCATTAAAGTCACTCTGTCACTTGAATGAAGCTTGTTTTCTCAGTACTTGAGCCAAAACCTCTTCCCTGTGTCTGGAAATTCATGTTTAAAATGCTTACCAAGATTTTTATTAGTTTGATCATCAAAACAATTGAGCCTAATTGTTGTGCTTACAAGAAAGAACTTTCAAAAAATCTTGCTGGAGCCCACAGATGGCATAGCCATTAAGGTGCTAGATTCCCATATGGCCGACTGCAATTCGAGACCTGGACCTGGCAGCTTGAAACTCACTCCAGGCACATGTGCAAGTGTGCCCCAAATCCTGCAAGTGGAATCAAGAAGGGATTGTGGCATTGCAATCTTCCTGGGGGGGGGCGGTGATTCTCTCTCTCTCTGTCTCTCTCTCTGTCTCTTTCTCTCTCCAGTGAGCTCATGTGCCTTATAGCAAAAATGTTAAAAAAAAATCTTGCTAATTTTTGTGTTTTCCCTGCCTGGTGTCACTCTGAAGTCAGTGCCCAGTAATTGAACAAGGGTGGAAGCTGGTGTTAGACCTTGTGATTTGAATTCTGTTCCAGTCTCTCATTAGTCCTGTGACCCTGGCTCACCCTGAGACTCAGATTTCTGTACCTATTCAATGGGGATGAGAATACTTGCCTGTCTGGTCCCTGGGGAGATGAGAATAGGTAACACACAACTTGGCCCCTAGGTGAGTTTGTGGGACAGAAGAGGAAGGTACATGCCCATTTTACAGGGGGTCTCCAGAACATTTCATGGAAAATGTGTTCTACAAAAAAGCTGTGCGTGGATTTAACTTTTTTTTTTTTTGCACCAAAATAAGTTTATACTTTAATTCTCTTTTTCCACAAGATTTTTTTTTAAAAGCTTTGCTGTCAGTGTGTGTACTCGCTAAAGAGAGACAGAGAAAATGAGAAATCACCCCTCTGAGGGATGGTCACACCGCAATCCCTTCTCCATTTTCCTCTGAGGATTTTGGGCACCTGGGACTCAAATAGCCCCGTCAACCCTGTGAGATCTATCTGCCTTAATATTCACGCCCCCTACTGGCCCCCACAAACTTTTTGAAGTACTCTGTATTTCCTGATTGGAAGATAACAAAGAACTGTCACTCAGTTTGTTAACTATATCTGAAATTGTCTAGGAAAGGGGATTTCTATTTAAGCAAATGGTTCCTTTAAAAAATTAGCATATGTATGTATGTATATATAAACTATTGGTGATAAAGTATTTAAGATGAAGACTTCCACATTTTTTGAGATACATATAATGGATTTTGTATTGATGTCAGAATAACTTCAAGAAAGTCAGGTACCTCTTAATCATAAAAATACAGAAGGCAAGGGAATGTCTTTATTAGAATTTCTGTCTGCCTCTGTAAACTTGCGGTTTTTACACATGAGATTTTCCTTCTTAGCATTAGTGGAAAAATCCTACAATCAGCTAGGGATCCCTGGAAAGAGCTTCTAGGCATAAAGGAGAGGGAAGGACAAAGTCGCAGAATTCCCGAGGAAACAGGCAGTAAGATACAAACAGGCAGACTCTTCCTTCTTGGCGCTTGGCCCCATGGCGGTAGTTCAGATTTCATTTCTAGAACAGATGAAGGGCAAGCCTTGATCATGAGCTTTGCCGAAGCTTTCCAGTGAAATTCTAGACCCTCCTTGGCTCTGGTTGGGATCCTAGAAGACTGAGTGTACCTGAGTGAACCTCGTGGTACCACATGATCCTAGGAAATACCACTCACCAAATGCTGCTGATAAAAATCCCAGCTGAGCGCCAGCTCATGCCAGTTTGCTCTTGGCAAATATGCTGATGAAGAAAAGGCAAACTTCCTAACTCGGGGGAGGCCTTAGAAGCCAGCTAGAAATAGAAAATTTTGCTCAATAAGACTCAAGGATAAAATGTTTTTAATTTTTTTTTTTTTGGAGAGATTTTTGCTATAGGGCACGTGCGCTCGCCAGACAGACAGAGAGAGACATAGAGACAGAAAGCGAGAAATCACCCCCCAGGGGGGATGGTCACGCCGCAATCCCTTCTCCTCCATTCTCCTCTTGGGATCTTGGGCACGCACGCACACGTGCCCAGCATGAGTTTTAAGCCACCGGGTCCAGGATGTGAACCGCGGTCGACTACGTGGGAGTCCAGCAACATAGCCATTACGCTAACTGCTGGTTCCCTAGGATAAAATGTTTTTAATACCATGGGGTGGAAGATTTTCTAAGTTTTTATAAGGAAAAGTAGTGAATTTGCTATGGGTTTGGCAGTCAGACCTTTCTGTAAGTTGTTCCAACCAGGGAGATTGGCTTCCTTGGGTAGAAAGTTGTAGTACTCAGTGTTTAGACTTAAGTCTTGTTTTCTGTTCTCACCCTGGGGACAAGGAAGAAGCTGGGGGAGCTGACTCCTTTTGCAATTGCCCCACGTGGGGGTTCAACAATAGGTGGCCCACGCTCTTGGGTGCAAATACAGTTTGCATTGATTGCAGAGGAGCCCTCCGTTCGCACCAGGGCAGAGAAGCTACTGCACGACCGTAAGCCATAGTGATACGGAGTCCTCTCAGGCTCATAGCGGACATGGCTAGACCCTGTAGATGACTAAATAGCTAATGAAAGAGGCTATGTGCTGGATAGGGTGTAAGTCCAACCTTCAAGCACAGAAGTGATACCTGGGCTTTTTTCACTTTAATTGATTTCAGTGCTCCTTTTCTTGGCCAACTATTTGAAGTGAAACTATGTACATATACCAGTCATGGGGGCGGGGCGTTTAGGGACAGTTCTTTATTTTGTAAAGGGGACAACGTGGCATGTGGAATGAAAGCGTGAGTGTGTTGTAGCAGAACGCTTGCCTTGTCAGTAACACACACATGTTTGTGTTTAGTCATACTTGGCTCATTTATCCTTCTGGTTAATATTTCTTTGGACCTTTATTTCTTTCAGGAGCGTTTATGGGATAGAAAATTTTTTTTTTTTTTTTTTGAGAGGTTTTTGCTATAGGGCGCGTGCGCTCGCCAGATAGAGACATAGAGACAGAAAGTGAGAAATCACCCCCCAGGGGGGATGGTCACGCCGCAATCCCTTCCCCTCCATTCTCCTCTCGGGATCTTGGGCACACACACACACACGCCCGGTGTGAGTTTTAAGCCACCAGGTCTGGGACGTGAACCGTGGTCGACTACGTGGGAGTCCAGCGACACAGCCATTACACTAACTGCTGGTTCCCTTAGAAAAGATTTTTAAAAAGATTTCTAAAGTTACTAGCCATGTGGAATTTTGAAGTGTAGTTACCACTTGGGCTTTCATTTTGGTCATCCCAGTTTTTGGTTTGATTGAAGGTTAGTCATACATGGCCAAAGAGACAGACAGGGGGACTCCCGAGGTCCTCCCCCAGCCTACGGCTCTGGGTTTAAACAAATAAATATAAGCGTGTACATTTTATATAAAAACATCCACGTGGCCATCTGTGAATCACGTGGTGTTATACCAATGGCACAAGAAAAGGTTAGAGTGCGACAGTCCCTAATTGGTGGATGGAGAGGTGGAAAGGACACCACCTTAAATGAGAAATGTTGTTTCCAGGGGAAAGTTAACATGAATGCTTTAGCAAATCACTTTATTTCATTTGTTTAGTTCATGATAGAGTGCGTGTGTGTGAAAGAGAGAAACAGATATGCTCTACAGGGTCTAGTCATGCCACTGTCCCGTTCCTCCAGTCCTCTAGCCGGTCAGGTCTTGGGCAGTGGCGTGTGTGCCTGACAGGTGTTTCAGGCTGACTGGGCTGGGAATTTGAATCATTGTCACCCTCTGGGATCCTGCTTCTCTTGAGCAGCACATTACTGCTGTGCTACAGATTCAGCCCAAATCACTTTGATTTTAAAATAACAAGTACATTTTAGTGCAATACAGTATAACTTCACTTGTTCATAAATGTTGGCCTTAATTATGGCTCAGGTAGTAATAGATTTATCAGTAATAAAACATTTCTCTTGTGATGAAAAGGATTCTACATTTCTTAATGGCCAGAAAAAAATGTATAGAAATTATGTATCTTGGGGCCAGCAGGTGGCATGGTGGTTAAAGTGCTGGATTCCCACATGGCTGACCATGGTTTGAGTCCCAAACCTAGTAACTGGCTTGCTCACTTTCCATCTCTCTCTGATAAATTAATAACAATAGTAAAATAAATAATTCTTTTTTAAAAAAAATTATGTATATTTCTTATTTCTACCATGTTGTTAGAACATTGGGTACTTTAAAATGATTTTTACATTTTGCTTGTTTGTAATTATTCTGTATTAAAACAGTTTTAAAGGTACAGAATCATGATTTTTAAATGTCTTTTTTTTGGTGCTACATTTTAATCTTTTCCTTTTTAAAAATGTTTTTGCCATCTGTATTTATTTTATTTATATATTCATTCATTCATTCATTTATTTTTAAGGTTTTTGACATAGGGAGTGTACACTTGCCAGAGAAAGAGAAAAACAGTAAGAAATCACCCTCCAGGAGGGATGGCTACACCACAGTCCTTCCTCCTCTATTCTCCTCTCTGGGGTTTGGGCATGCACACACACAAGCTGGGTGTGATTTTTCAAGCCACCAAGTTTGAGTCTCAAACCATGGTTAGCCATGAGGGAACCCACTACCCTAACCACCACACCACCTGCTGGCCCCAATTTTACTCACTTTCTGATTTATCTGTCAAAAGCAATTTTAGTGTCCCCTGTTTAATTATTGGGGAATAACCGTTGTGAACTCCTTGCCAGAAAATGGTCAGAAGCTTAAATATATAAAGTTATATATTAGCCTAATGATCTGCCATATTAGTATTTAGTTTCATAAACACATGTAAACACTTTCAGAAGCTATAAGAGAAAGGTAGAATTGGTCAAAACCCTTATAGGCATACCTTTATTTGAACCATTTTAAAGACAGCATGAATGGGGGTCAGTACATGGTGTAGTGGTTACGTTGTTGGACTCCTACATGCTGAATGCAGTTTGAGTCTCAGGTCCAGCAGCTTGAAAATCATGCTGGGTACATGTTTGTGTGTGCCTAAGATCCTGGGAGGAGAATGGAGGAGAAGGGATTGCGGCATGACCATCCCCTCTCGGGGGGTGATTTCTCACTTTTTCTCTCACTGTTTTTCTCTCTCTCTTCTCAGCAAGCACACACGCCCTAAGGCAAAAATTTCTTTAACAAAACCAGCATGAATGGTGGGCCAGCGTGCCTGCTCACCGCAGATGCCCCCACTCTCTGTTACTTTATAGTTGCCTGTTTTGTACATGTATAGGACCTTTCTGGCTACCTCTAGGGAAAATTCAGAGAGAGGCCGTTGCAACCTTGGGAGGTTCTACCTGGTGATAAATTCTCGAGTGAATGGTATACCCCTCGGGGTGGTGGTATGTGAGGAGGCAGGAGCTGTACTGATGCCCACTGCCCAGGCCTATAGTAAGGTGCTGGGAGAGCTTGAGTAGAGATACTGAGGACGTCTTTACATCACGATTTTGCCCTGGCCCTGATGAAGACAGTCAGAAAGTTCAGGTTGGCACCGTACTATAAACTTCTTTTTTGTTTTTCCCTCCCATTTTCCTTTCTTACCAGGTGAACACACAGGATTTCAGAGGTCTGGTTCGGGAGGATGCTGTTCTCTACCTATTAGAAATCCCCAAAGGTGACATGGTGACCATTTTAGCTCAGAGCCGAGCTGATGGTGAGCAAGTTTGATTATTTAATTTTGTTGAAGGGAATGGGAAGGATGAGAGGTGTGTTAGGACCAAAATAAACTAATCTGGGTCTTAAAAAGTGAAAGTGGATCTTGACCCCTAATACCTGGGTCATATGTGTGAGAGATTGGCACTTTCTATAAAAATGTTTTTGATGCATGCACTGGAATACTTTCACTAGTTGTATCAACTTAAAGTGGGGAGTTGGTAGTATCCCCCTGTCTCCTTCAGACAGCTGAGCTGTATTAACGTTCTCCAGAGAAACAGACTCGTAGGAAATGCTGGAACCCACAGGAGATAGATTTATTCTAAGGAATTGGGTTAGAAGGCCGACAAGTCTCCAGGTCTGTGGGGGGACTCGGCAAGCTGGGGACCCAGGAGAGCCAGTGCTTTAGTTCTTGTCTCGTTTCAAAGGTCTGAGAACCCAGAGAGCTGATGGTGTAGTTCAGTATGAAGGCAGGAAGAAAGCTGGTATCCCAGTGTGAGTGCCGTCAGGCACTGAGTGGGTCTGTCTTACTCTGCTCTACTCTTTGTTCTGTTCTGGCCTTCAGCTGATTGAGTGAGGCTCACCCAGATTAGGGAAGACCATATCCTTTACTCAGTTCAACCCATTTAAATGTTAAGCTCACCAAAAACACTTTCCAGAATTATCCAGAATAAAATTTGACCAAATATCTGGGGACCCCATGACCCGGTCATGTTGATGCATGAAATTAACCATCGCAACAGCTCATGAGGTTAGTTCTTTGTTCCTCCTGTTGGGGCTGATTGCCATAGGGTCTGTGCCCCGAGTTCACTGAATGGCGAGAAGATAAGGGGCCATGCAAGGTTGGAAAAGCTGGTTATTTAAGAAAAGGTCTTTACTAAACCAAGTGCAGCAACCAGTGATTTTGTCTTTCAGTGTACAGAGACATTCTGGCTTGTGGCAGAGGGGATTCGTTTTTCATAAGAAGCCACTTTGAATGTGAGAAGGAAACTCCACAGAGCCTGGCCTTCACCCGAGGGGAGGTCTTCCGGGTGGTCGACACTCTGTATGATGGCAAGTTGGGCCACTGGCTGGCTGTGAGGATCGGGAACGAATTGGAGAAAGGCTTAATCCCTAACAAAAGCAGGTACCCCTTTTCATTCCCCCCGAAAGGAAACTCCACATGACTCTCTAATGCATCATCCTCTACGTCTTGTTCAGGCAGAGTGGCCCGGGAGTGTAAATAGCCACCAGCTGGTTTGCTTTGCTGTATTTAGCATCTCATGGTTAGCCATTGGGTTTGGCTGTGTTTGATCAGTTTCCTAAGGAGCGTCCGCTGCCTGGCACTATAGCCGGTGAGGGAGATGCTGAGTGGCCATGGCACACTACGCACCTGCTAGAGATAAGTCACCTTACTGTGCCCAGTTCTCCTCCGTGTGCAGGCCTGTGCATTGCTGTGAGCACTTGGTGGTAGACTGACTGTGCAGGAATCTAGACGAGGTACTTAATTTTAGCAGGAGTTCCTGGTGTGTTTACTGTATACCTAAATCCCAGAAGTAGCCAAAGTCAGCCTGTTTGTTACTGTGCTACTTGAGGGAGGATTTCATAGAGGCCCAGTCTTTTTCTGCCTCTATGTAGAAGTGATGATATTTCATTTTCTTAAGCATTATTTAATTTTATTATTATTATTATTATTTTAATTTGCTGTAGGGCATGTGCACTTACCAGAGAGGTGGGGGAGGGAAAATAAGTCCAGGTCTGGGACTCAAACCATAGTCTGCCATTTGGGATCCAGTGCTTTCACCACCATACCACCTGCTGGCCCCTGCAAGTGGTGGTCTTCACATTTCCCACATCTTTATTGTCCAGCTGAATCTTTTTTAATCCATGTTTTTTCTGTTTTGTTTTGTTTTTGGTTTATAACTTTATTTGAAAACCAGCAGTTAGTTCTCATCCACATTGACTGCAGATTTTTTAAAGTGGTAACAGGTACATAGGTCACCAGAGTGTAGAGCTTGTTGGGTGAATCTTCATCCTCGCTAACGTTTTCTGTATAAGTGCACATGGGTACAATACGGGACATTCCTTATTCCTTTGGCCCAGACAACTTTATTGAGCCTGGTATCCATGCACACATCTGGAGGCCCCATCTCCTTCATGGCAAATTTCCGGATTTCACGTTTCTTAAGGCCCACACCATGGATGCGCTTGTGAATGTTGATGGGGTCACCACCTCGTTGATGGCAGGACAGCCCTTCTCCTCACCACCCTCCTTTGAAAGACCTTAATCCATGTTCTTAAGTAAAATTGACTAGATTTCACGAATGACGCACACATACTCTGTGTTTTCTGGCTTTAGAGATTTATTTCCTGTGGTTTCTTTTCTCAGAGCTGAACAAATGGCCAGTGTTCAGAATGCCCAGAGAGACAACGCTGGGGACAGGGCAGATTTCTGGAGAATGCGTGGCCAGAGGTCCGGGATGAAGAAGAACCTAAGGAAGAGTCGGGAGGACCTAACAGCTATTGTGTCTGTGAGCACCAAGTTCCCGGCTTATGAGAGGGTTTTGCTGCGAGAAGGTGAGGAAGCTGCGTGGTGCCAGGAACCGACAGGCTGGGCTCTCAGACTGTTTTCTTTCATTTTCAGAATGGGATGGTTAGGTTCTAACTTACCTACATCACTTAGGTCAAAGGCAGCTTATAGAGTTGGAAACTTATTCTAACAAGGAGCATGACTTAGGAAAAAGTGGGCTGTTTGAACTCTTAAATAGTTCCAGTCTTTAAAAAACAACAACAACAACAACAAAAAAGAAAACCTTTAATACCAGCATTCAGAAGTTTCAGTGTATGATCCACAGCCAAGTTTATCTTTAAAGATGGTGAGGGTGGTGAAGGCATATCCTTTAAGAAAGAGCTGGGCTGCAGGGGGAATAGGAGAATGCACAATGTCTTTTGTTTAATTGTGTTATTATCACAAGCCTGTGCAGTACTTTCTGCTTTTCTTAACAGCTAGCCAAGCGTGTGCGTTTCAGTGGCCTTTCTTGTCTCTTTTCAGCTGGATTCAAGAGACCTGTGGTTTTATTTGGCCCCATAGCGGATATAGCAATGGAAAAGTTGGCAAATGAGTTACCTGATTGGTTTCAAACTGCTAGTAAGTCTGTCAGTGATGTTTCTTCCTCCCCAGATTTTCATTTTGAAAAATTGTTAGCATGTTGAACGAATAATGAACATGTATATACTCTTCAACTGGATTCAGCGGTTGTCAGCATTTTGCCACATGTGCTTTCTGTCCTCAGCTCCCTGCCGAGAGAGACAGATGAACAGACACACACACACAAACACTTTAAAG
>NW_006159849.1:7306491-7324718 GCF_000334495.1 Tupaia belangeri chinensis
TGAACCATTTGGTAACTTTACATTACAGACATAATACCTTAACCTTTAAAACGTGTGTGAATCTCCCCCAAAACAAGGGCATTTCTCTTACACAACCACAATACCATTATCACAGCCAAGAAATTTAACGTCGATATAATAATATTTAGTATATAGTCTGGTTTTTATATTTCCTAAATTGTCCAAAATATGCTCTTCATAGCTCTCTCTCTTTTTTAATTTTTTTCCCTATTGTGTGTGTGCAGTCACTGGAGAGAGGGACAGACAGAAAGAGAGAAAGTGAGAAATCATGAGGTTAGGGCCATGCCATAATCCCCTCTCCTCCATTGTCCTCAGGATTTTGGACACACACACCCACATCCCTAGAGTGAGTTTCAAGTAACCAGGTCTGGGGCTTGAACTGTGCAACTGGCCCTTTGGGATCCAGTGCCTTAACCTCCATACCACCTGCTGGCCCCATAGCTCTCTTTTAAAAAATCGAAGATACAGGGGCTGCCAGGTGGCGTGGTGGTTAAGGTCGCTGGACTCCCACATGGCCAACTACAGTTCGAGTTGCAGACTTAGCAGCTTGCTTTCTCACTTTCTCCCTCTCTTTCTCTCTCTCTCTCGCTCTGCCCCCCCCCCCCCCCCACAATTTAAAATCAATTAAAATAATTAAAATAATTCTTTAAAAAATTGAAGATACCACTATAGACCATGCATTATATTTAAAAAATGTTTCTTAAGGTTTTTGCCATAGGCATGTGCACTCACCAGAGAGAGACAGAGGGAAAGTGAGAAATCACCCTGTATGGGGAATGACCATGCTGCAATCTCGTCTCCATTTTTCTCTTGGGATTTTGGGTACCTGATGTGATTTTCAAGACCCTGGGTCCAGGACTCAAACCGTGATTGTCTGGGAATCCAGTGCCTTAACTGCCACAGCACCTGCTGGCCCTGATTATTTTTTAAATTGTTACCAGAGGACACATGCAGAGAGAAGTGGGTGACAGAGGAGCAAGGACGTACCTTCCACGTGGTATGGTTACTCTATAATCCCTTCCCCTCCATTTCTCCCTCCTTTCAGGATTTTGGGCACACCCACATGCACCCATAGTATTTTTAAGCCACTGAGTCCAGAACTGGAACCACACAGTCCACTAGGTGGAATCTAGCCACCTTAACCACCATGCCATGGGCTGGCCTGATTTTTTTTTTTAAGTTTATATATACATTTTTCCCATGAATAAGAGAGAGATGAGCATCCCCAACAGGGTCCTCATGCCATGGTCTGCCCCCAGCCTCAGCCATCCTGTGATTATGGGCACACAGTGCCTTGTGTGTTTAGGGAGGCCTTTGGACGCAAATCCAGAACCTTCTCGTGTGGATGTTGCCATCCTCTGGTTCCTACATATGATTTTTATTTCTTTATAGTTTCCTCCTTTATAAAAATTATTTCGTGACATTGATACATATTTTGAAGAGTTTAAGCCATCAGTCACACACGATGTTTTCTCTTGATTTGGCCTAATGGTTTTACATGGTTACATTTCAGTTTAACAGGTACCAACCAGGTCCTTCCCACTGCATCACAGCAGAAGGCACCTAATGTCAGGTGCCCCATCATAAGCTGATGCTGGATCGGAGTATGTGGATGTCACTGATATTTAAAAATGATTTAGTTCCATTTTTGCTTTTGTAGAAACGGAACCAAAAGACGCAGGATCCGAGAAATCCAGTGGAGTAGTTCGGTTAAACACTGTGAGGCAAATTATTGAACAGGTGAGAAGATTCATCCAAAGGCCCTCTTGTCAGAAAAAAATTAGGTCATGGTTTGCTGAAGTTTTCTTTGAGAATAGACTCTGTATTTTAATAATCATTAAATGCTAATGATACAAATGATTAATGATAAAAAATGTAAATACAAAGTCTTTTGTGTGGAAATCATCACTGTTCTGTGGCAATGACATTTTTTTTTCAGCGTTGTTATTCCTTATATCAAATACCCTGTAATTTATCAGAAGTTGTGTATGTTTCTCTCTCTTTTTTTTTTTTTTAACTTTGCTATAGGGCACATGTGCTCACCAGAGAGAGAGAGAGAGAGGTGTTAAGTGAAAAAGTACCCACTCAGGCAGAATGGTCACCCTGCAGTCCCTTCTCCTTCGTTCTCCTCTTGGGACTTTGGGCACACATGCACAGGTGCCTTGTGTATTTCTTGAGCCACTGGGTCTGGGACTTGAACTGCACAGTCAGCCCTACCACACCATTAGCTGGCCCTGATCAGAAGTTTTAACAGATTAACAATTTGGTTTTTTAAGGTTTTTTGCCATAGGATGCATGCCCTCGCTAGACAAGAGTCAGTAAGAGGCAAAGTGAGAAATCATTCCCTAGGGGAAGATGAACACACCACAATCCCTTCTCCTCCTGGGATTTTGGGTACACACTCACACATGCTTGGCATGAATTTCAAGTTGCCTGATCCGGGACTCCAACCACTGTCAGCCATGTGGGAGTCCAGCTCCTTAACCACTACTCCACCTGCCGGTCCCAACAGATTACTAATACTGACATGGACTTGATGAGGAAGAAATGTTTTGTCTGCTTTAATTTAAAATTACTGTTTTAAATTTGATCTAACCTATTTGTATTAGGACAAACTCTCTGATGCTCTATTACTTTCTGTTCCCATTTCTGTCATTTCTGTAACTTTCCCCATTTGTCACAGGATAAGCATGCACTACTCGATGTGACTCCAAAAGCTGTGGACTTGTTGAATTATACCCAGTGGTTCCCGATCGTGATTTTTTTCAACCCAGACTCAAGACAGGGTGTCAAAACCATGAGACAGAGGTTGAATCCAGCCTCCAACAAAAGTTCTCGGAAGTTATTTGACCAAGCCAACAAGCTTAAAAAAAGCTGTGCACATCTTTTTACAGGTAAATGAAACTGAAATGTACTTCCTCATTTCTCCTTCCTCCAAAGGGAGGAGAATTGAAGAATGGAAGAAATGAGAACATAATCTGAATGAAGTATTTGAAATCCTGTTCATAATTCCTTAAAAGAGATTAGTTCTGAGGGCCAACAGGTGGCGTAGTGGCTAAGGCACTAGACTCCCCCATGGTAAACTGTGGGCCTGGACCCAGCAGCTTGAAACTTATACTGGGTGTGTGTGCATGCCTGTCCAAAATCCTGAGAGGAGAATGGAGGAGAAGGGATTGCAGCATGGCCATCCCCTTGAAGGGGAGGGGGTATTTCTCACTTTCTGTTACTGTCTCTCTGGCAAGCACATGCACCCTACAGCAAAAATTTCTCTTAAAAAAAAAAAAAAGCCAAGTGCATGAGTTGGATGTTTCCTTTATACGGGGCTTAGGAAACTAGCTATTCCAAAGGTCTCCTCTGTTCACATCCTCAACTGTTAACAGGAACTCAGTAAGGGTTTTGTGACTTCATCATCAGGCGCAAACATATTTTCTGCATTTCATAAATGGCCCTTTTACCTTTAGATTTTCTTTATGATGAATACAGACTAGACTTACCTCGGATAACTCTGACTTAAAGCTTTAAAAGGTTGCTTAATGTTCTGTGTACACTTAGTACAAATGGCTGATTTTGTCTCTGGGGTGCACAGTCCCACATCTCTGTGTTAAGCGCTATGACGTCATAGTTTGGCTCTGAGCACGATCATCTGCAAATTACCATGAGGAAGGTCCCGACGTCCATGGAATCAAGATGAGTTTCCCTTGGGTTATCCAGTGCATTAGTTCATTCTAATGCCATAAATAATTAATTATCAAGGAAACCGTACCCTCTTTCAAGACTTTTCCAAGGTCAGTGTTAGAACTTCTTCAAAGGAAGTTAGCATTTTTCCAGGAAGAAAACTTGAACCATAGTTGTTCACAAAATTTAGTGAATCTTTTGGGTTGAAAAGTGGTATACATCATTCCATGCCCGCAAACAAAAGCAATCCTGATTGACCTGCAGTCTGATCATTCTAGGCACAATTTAACTTATTCAGGACCAGTTTGCTTGTCTGTCTTATAATCATTAGGTCCGTAAATACATGTTAGTGAAGAATAGTTGCATATGTAGCACTTCATTTAGTTTGCCATAGGGCACATGTGCTTGCCGGGGAGAGACAGTGATAGAGAGAGGGAAGGTGAGAAACCTAAGTGTGGGGATGGCCACGTCACAATCCTTTCTCTTCCATTCTCCTCTTTTGGTTTTGGCCACACATGTACATGCACCTGGTGTGTTTTCCAGACCAAGACACTAACTGGTTGGTCAGCCATGTGGGATCCAGCCACATTAACCTCCAAGCCACCCGCTGGCCCTTGTAGGTATTTTATATCTGTTCTAAATACGTGTTTTCAGGTGGCCCATCTAGTATGGTGGCTAAGGACACAGGCTCTGAAAGCAAACTTTTGAATTTGCATCCAGGCCTCTCCACTTGGCCTGGTGTGAGGCTTGGGCTAGTTACTTGTACCACCTTGGTCTTTCATCTGTAAGATGGAGATGGTAGCAGTACCTACCTTGCAAGGTTTGTGGAAGTATGAAATGAGCTAATCCACATAAGGTACTCAGAAAAATGCCTTGTCGATCTGTAGTAAATGGCCACGCTGCAATCCCTTCTCCTCCATTCTCCTCTTGGGGATGCATGCACACACACCTGGCGGGAGTTTAAGCTATTGGGTCCAGGATTCGAACCGCAGCTGACTACATGGGAGTCCAGTGACATAGCCGTTATGCCAACTACTGGTCCCTGAAAATGTATTTGTTTAAAGTTAGCCTTTCTGGAAACCTTTTTTAGCTTTATAATATCCATCTGCAATATAAATCCAAAAAACTAGATAATAGGTTGTTTTAATTATATTTACATAAAGGTACTTCACTTAGTATTCAAATGTGTGCAAACCTTTTTGTTTTCCATTTGCCAAAGTTGTAATTTAAATATTACAGAAACGAGTATAAGTTATGTCAAATAGCATTCTTAATAAATTAGTCTGGAAATTGATGCAGACATTTTGTATACAATTCTGTAGCTACAATCAACCTCAATTCGGCCAATGATAGCTGGTTTGGCACCTTGAAGGAAACGATTCAGCACCAGCAAGGAGAATCCGTTTGGGTCTCTGAAGGAAAGGTATGTGACATAGATTCGCTGCTGCGAGGTGAGAGCTTATATTCTGAATCTTTTCTCAAGAGGGCAGTGAATGTAGTAAAGCCATGCCCATTGGAAGTGATTCCAAGGCATGTGTTAAATCAAATTTAAAATTTCATAAATTTTCTGAAAAAGTAATAAAATAAAGGGACTTTGGAAAGAAAAGCAGAATATGCTAAGTGCCACCTACATTCACTCCCCTTTCACTTTTGATGTAGTAAGTAGAATTGTATCGGGGGGGGGTCTTCAAAAGGTTTGTGGAAATATGGACTGGGAAAAACATTATGCTTGGATTTCAAAATTTTTTGCACCCAAATAAACTTGTCATTTAATTTCCTTATTCCACAAACTTTCTGAAGTCTCCTCGTATTCCAAGTACACTAATCAGAGCTTACAAGATCTCATGCTAAGCTTTACAGCTTACTAAGGCCACGGGAAACCGAAAAGAGTGGAGATGAGAGGTGAGATTGAAGAACACAGGGACTGTGGTTAAAACTTCGTGGAGAGAAGAAAAACTAATGAAGTGGAAATTCTTTGCTTTCAAAAATTGCTTAGGAAAATGGTCAGCAGAGAGCGTGCCACAGTTATAAGAGTTTGAATAGTTAGCACGCCGGGAGACTTCCCCAGGCCTCCGAAATCGGGTCGCTTCTCGTCTGTAGGGAGCTTATGTATGGTTGTGCTGCAGGGAGGAGGGGAGAGCTTGTATAAACCTGTGGTCCCTTTAATTCCAGGAGCCTCTGATGCTGGCCTCCTGTGCTCCAGCCGAGTGGAGGTAGTTTGAGACTTCTCAGCGTCAGTTTTGTTGGCGCATTGACTAAGTCTTGCTCTTTGTGAACTGGATATTTAGGCAAGGTATCTAGCATCACTGAGTGCTCACAGTCTGGGATGCTCTCTGCTAGCCAGTCAAATAGGTTACGGCGTCTGCCCTCAAGGATCTGAGAATCTTGTAGCTAAGTGGAGATGTACACAGCCCAAGTCATTCTGAGCTTGTTACAAGACAGGTACTAGGAGGGAAGCCTGGACAGAGTCCAGGCTGTGGAAGAAAGCGCAGCCATCAGAGAAACTGACGCTGTCCCTGCCTGTGGGGTGGGTGCTATCAAGGATAGGCCGGAAGGTCCTTAAGTTGAGACCCTGTGCAAAAATTAGCAAAATGTCAACACCGAGTCAAAGTCAAGTGATTTCAGGGAAATCATCCTTCGGTGATGAGCATGTGTGGAAGGTTCAGTCACTGGGATGTGCCCTTGGGAATTCTCTGGAATCCCCACTCCCAGTAGCATGCCAGACCCCACTGACCCTCCGAAACGAATTCCTCTAGATGGAAGGGATGGATGATGACCCTGACGACCGCATGTCCTACTTAACCGCCATGGGCGCGGACTATCTGAGTTGTGACAGCCGCCTCATCAGCGACTTTGAAGACACCGACGGTGAAGGAGGTGCCTACACTGACAATGAGCTGGATGAGCCAGCTGAGGAGCCGCCGGTGTCTTCCATCACCCGCTCCTCGGAGCCGGTGCAGCATGAGGAGGTGAGGCGAGGCAGACCACGGGCTGCCAGGCCACGGGTTGCCAGGCCATGGGCAGGAGCAGGAGATGCTGGTGACCCTCTGTCATTCTTCTGGATGACTGTTTATTCAGGGTGCTGTGGAAGGTGTGCTTAAGAGTTGGAGCAGGTGACTTCTAGGGAGTCCGTCTCAGAGTCAATGTCTGTGTGACTGCTGTGGTCCATGGGAAAGTGGGGCAGGAGGATGAGCATGGACAGGCCAAGTGCCCAGCACTCAGCATACCCATGCCTTCAGGCCCGATGGATCAGTGGAACGGCTTCATGTGCCAGCTGTCCAAATTACAAGTGGAACATTCCTTTTCAGATGCAATGTATTGTTTACTTGTAACCTTTGATTAGTCTTGCTCTCTGTACTCTCAGGCCTCGCTGTCCTTCTCTGCTCTCTCTAACCTTTCTAATCTTGCCAGAGCTCCTGAGCGTTTCCCTATCAGTTTCCTTCTCTCTCTTGTATTTCAATTTTTAAATCAAGTCCATGGTCGGATGTTCGCTTGATCACACATACTGTGTATCCACTGGCCAGTGATTAGACAGCTTATGCAGTCCTAGAAATGTACATGGACAGGCAGTGGGGTAGGACCAGAGCAACTGACTATTAGCTGTGCCTCAGAAGAACACTGAACAGTGATCGCTGTAGATGAGATTATCCGTATACTCGGGCAGTTACTGCTGTGGATTTCACTCGAGCAATTTAGCTCAATCCAGTGAATGATTTTTTTGTTTTTTGAAATAGAAGTACCAAAAAAGTAAGTTGAAGGGGAAGAAAACCCCTCATCGTAGCAACATACACACACACACACACACACACACACTGCTAGACAAGTTATAAAGAATAAATTAACTCCCAGATATACAGATAGAGGTGAGCTAATGTTTAGAAATCTTATTGGTAATTCAGAAGAGATTTGGGGCTTTAGGAGGGTTTTTTGTTTTTTAATTTTCAGAGGTTACGAAGGGAGGTGAGAGAGTACCCCTCGTGGGGCATGGTCCCACTGCATTCCCTTCTCCTTTATTTCTCCATTCCCTCAGGATTTGGGGCACGCATGTGTCTCGTGTGTTCTTCAGGTCACAGGACCAGGATTTGAACTACAGTTGGCTGTGGGACCTGACTGCCCTAGCCACTAGGCTAGGAGACTGGCCCTAGGAGGGTTTTTAAAAAATGTGTATAAAGGATATGCTGATGGGAGTACGCCTCGTGTCTGCCTTAAAGTAAAGGCGCACTGGGTCCCTCCTTGAACCTCCAAACTTGCGCAAGTTTGTAGAACTCCAGCAAAGTGCACGAGTGCTCTCTTCTCTCTGCTCAGTTGTTCTTGTTGCGAATGAACCTTTATGTCTTGTAGAGCATAAGGAAACCCAGCCCAGAGCCACGAGCTCAAATGAGGAGGGCTGCTAGCAGAGATCAACTTAGGGACACTAGCCCGCCCCCAGCCTTCAAGCCAGAACCACCCAAGGTACGTGGCTGGGAAGCCCAGGCTGGGAAGGAAGAGGAAACAGAGGCTGCTGGAGCCCTCTGGCTAGCTGGGGAGGAGCACACACACAGATACGGAATGTATGGCTTTTTTAAAAAAGAAGGTTTTGCTACAGGGTGCGTGCATTCACCAGAAAGACAGAGACAGAGAGTCAGAAAGTGAGAAATATCACCCCCCGGGGGGATGACCACACAGTGGTCTCCATTCTTCTCTTAAGATCTTGGGCACGCATGCACATGTTCTTGGCTTGAGTTTAATCCACCGGGTCCGGGACTCAAACTGCAGTCGACTACATGGGAGTCTAACAACGTAGCCGTTATACCATCTGCTGGTCCCACTGAATTATGACTTTGACTCCCGTGTTCTCTAAATAGGCCTCATCTTTTGGCCTGTTAGGCAAACTTTCAAATTAAAGAAGGGCGAAAAGATGGAAGGGAAATGGAGTATTAAGAAAGCCTACAATTTAAAAACTATTAGTGTTTATTTTAACTTTTTTTGTAGAAAAGTAAATGCTACATGCCCAGACTCACCGATCTGAGAATCTGTTTTTCTTTTTCTGTCCAATTAAAAGTTTTCACTCCACAATCTAATTTAAGATGTACCAGAAAAGCCTTCCTGGTGATTTGCAAGAGAAAACAATCATCGCCATTGTTTTCAGTGCCTCTCAGTATGAGAGCAGCTTCGTTTGTTTGTTTAATACTTCATAATCCAGACGAAAATCCGTGTAAAGACATGGGGGTGGCTGTCATGATTCTTTACCCTCAGTCAGAATCAAAGCTATGACTATCGATGTTTCCAAAACCCAATCAAATTTCTCTATTTGACTCAGTAATTTATATGAAAAGAAAGCGTAAGCCAGTTGTGCGAGCTGTCAGAAGTAATTCAGGACGTCACACAGTGCACTAGTGAAAATCAGCAGGGCTGGAAGTAAAGGAAGGAGCAGTGGCCATTAGTGTGATGTGCTGCCCTTCCCGCTTCCCAGGCTGCTCTTGTCCCTGCCTCTGGGCCAGGACCTGCACCCCGGGTACAGCGTACCCTCAGAAGCCCACTCCTCCTGTCCCAAAGTCCCACTTGTTCTGTGGGCTTCTCCAAGATGCTCCTCGGGTACAAAATTACGCGGGGTCTGGTCTAGTGAGTGTGATGCCCTCCAGACCTTCCCGAGAGCTCTTCCTCTGCCTTAGGAAGGGAGGTCTAGGGGCTCAGGATGCCCGGGCAGTGGCTGGCTGTCCGGCCATGTTAGATTTCCTGTCCGAATAATATTTGTTGCCCACTGTTGGAAACTGATCTGGAAACCGAGTGTATTAAATCACTAATATAGATTGGAAAATATGCTGAAAGCCCAAGATAACACATGTCATTGCTCTCCACAGGCTAAAACGCAGAGCAGAGAAGAATCCTACGACTTCTCCAAATCCTATGAATACAAGTCAAACCCGTCTGCCGTCGCTAGTAACGAAGTTTCTGGGTCACTGGTCAAAGTTCTTCCTCCTCCTGTTGCAGCGAAACCTGCCTTCGGAAGGTCTATCCTGAAGCCCTCTACTCCCATCCCTCCTCCAGAAACTGAGGAGGTAGGAGAGAGCTGTGAGGAGCAAGAGAACACTCCCAAATCGGTCCTGGGCAAGGTCAAAATATTTGAGAAGATGGATCACAAGGCAAAGCTACAGAGAATGCAGGAACTCCAAGAAGCCCAGAACGCACGGGTAATTGTTTATAAACCACTAGACGAGCCTATCGTAACAGTAACACTTTGAATAAGTTTGGTTTGGGAGACCAGCAGATGGCATAACGGTTACGTCACTGGACTCTCACATGGGCAACTGCAGTTTGAGTCCTGGACCTGGTGGCTTAAAACTCATGCAAGGGGTGGGGGAGACTCACGCTGGGCATGTGTGTGTGCATGTCCAAAATCCTGAGAAGTGAATGGAGGATAAGGGATTGTGGTGTAGCCACTCCCCGGAGGGCGATTCTGACTTTCTGTCTCAGTCTCTCTGGTGAGCACATACAGCTAATACCAAAAACCTCTCTTTAGAAAAAAAAAAAAAAAAGTTTGGTTTTAGCATAATGGTCAAGGAAGTCTTTTCCACTGCCACAGACCTGGCACGGTCTATGCTGTCACGTAAGTGATAGCAGAGGTGTGTCCTGTGCGTAGCGCGTCTAAACTGTCTGCTGTGGGGACTTGTAATTTCATTCATTCGAGAAAACTGAAGAGTTAGATATGATTCTGCTCTTTATACTCAAGAACTTAGTATCGAGCTCTGGAATGAAGAACCCTGCCAAGAGAATCAGCACCTCTTGGATTTTTTTTTTTTTTTTTTTGCTAGAGGGCATGTGTGCTCACTAGAAAGAGGGAGAGAGAAGGGCCTTCCATGGGGAATGGTCAGGCTGAGATCCTTTCTCCTCAGCCTCTCCCTCTTTTCAGGATTTGGAGCACACAAACACACACCTGGAGTGTTTCTCAAGCCACCGGGTCTGAGTCTCAGACCTTGGGTCAGCCGTGTCAGAGCCGGCTGCCTTAACCACTAGGCCACAGGGCGCACAAGTTATTTTCATCAGAATGTTTGTGGTGAATGTTTATTTGGTAACTGAGTCTTCATTTTCTCTCACATTTGCTATAGAAATCAAGCAAATTTCGGGTGCTAAATTTGAAAGGCTCATAGGTTGCACTCCAATGGTGTTTGAATTTTTGCACCACGTGCACATACAGCCTTTCAAGTGGCAAAGAAGAATTTAAATGAAGGTCCGCAGAGCACGTTCCGTCTGGGAGATATGGGAGTTCCTCTTTGTTCAGTTCTGTCACAACAGCAGGTGCCTCTGAGCGTTTAAAATTTCTTTTATTGTGCAGAAATGCACATCGTGAAATACACCCTAGTTTGCTATAGGACATGAGCACTTGCTGGAGACGGGGAGAGAAAATGAGAAATACCCCCCTGAGGGGGAATTGCCCTGCTACAGCCCCTTCTCCTCCATTCTTCTCTCAGGATTTTGGACTCATATGCACACATACCCAGCATAGATTTCAAGCCACCCGGTCTGAGATTTGAACTGCTGGCCCCCACGTATTTATTTTAAACATTTATTTATTTCATGAGAGAGAGAGAGACAAGCACTTTCAACAGGGTTTTACCTGTGGCCTTTTCCCCCAGCCTTTCTTGGTCAGCCATGATCACAGGCATGTATGCACACATCTGGCCTGTACAGGTTGATTTGGGAACTGAACCTTAATCTTCCATGTGGCTTCCAGCATTGCAGTGCTTTGATGATGCCACATCAGCACACCACCGCATATTCGTGTTCAGTTCAGTGGCACTGAGCACCTTCACGTGCACCTGTCCCCACCATCCTTCTCCAGGCCTTTCTCATCCTCCTCAAGAGAAGTGTGTACCTACTAAGTGGTAATTCCCCATTCTTCCCTTCCCCCAGCCCCTGACAGCTACAACTCTGCTTTCCGTGTCTATGAATCTGACGACTTTAGGACCTCATACATGCGGACTCATACAGGACAATCTGTCCTGCTGTGACTGGCCCAGTTAGTATCCTGTCCTTAAGGATCATCCTTGCTGCAGCATGCATTAGAGTTTCAGTCCTTTTAGGGCTGGCCCTATAGCACAGTGGTTAAGATCTGTGCAATGGGAGCCACATCCTACATGGCCCCCTACAGTTTGTGTCCCATCCCTGGCAACTTGAAACACACACTTGGTACATGTGCCTGTGTGTCCAGGATCCTGATGGCGTGGAAAAATAGAGGAAAAAGGATTGCAGTCTCTAGTCCGTTTGGAGGGCACTTTCTCTCTGTATCTCTCTCTAGTGAGCACACACACACACTCTCTGGTAAGAAGGAGAATTTCATTCCTTTGAAACATGTTTTCTGTTTGATGTGTACCACAAGGCATCTCACCCAGTCATGCAACTAACTGGGATGGGAGTAGAAGTCGGATTTGGGGAGAAAGGTTGGGCTAGCAGGGAATCAGAGGTGACCTGTCCAGCCTTCATTCTTTCTCTCTTGCCTTGTTTTTCTTTATTGCCATAGATTGAAATTGCTCAGAAACACCCCGATATCTATGCAGTTCCGATCAAAACACACAAGCCAGACCCCGGCCTGCCCCAGCACCCAAGGTAAGGGCTGCTCAGGAGGAATAGGGCCAGGGCTGGGTGGGAGGGTATTCTCTAGGACTAGGACTTGAAGAAAGGCATTTCTTTACCAGATTTCAGAGCGACAGGAGGGTGCTCCTCCCTGGGCCATTTGCCTTACTATTTCAGTCATATTTAATTACAAACCTTACAGAGTCAGAAATTGATCATTTTGCGTGTGGGCTAAACTCACAAAGTGTCACCCTTCCTATCTCGGGTCATTACCCTCTAACACACCGGAGCCCAGTTGTGTTAAATTGTGTGAGGAGCACCTCAGTACAGTTCCTGGGGTAAGACCTGTGGGGCTGCCATGTTTTCAGGCCCACAGCCAGGCTCCTTGGTCCCTCGCATGACCTGGCACAGCCAGGCACCGTGCTGAGCGGGGGTCTGAGGGGACTGACGGCATGGCCCGTGGTTGAGTCGCTCTACATTTAAAATGCTCCGTAAGCGCCAGGAGTTATCGCAGTGTCTTCCTGTCGAGATTTTACACTGGATCGTTTCCTGCTTCCCAGAATAGAAAAAGCATAAATCACATTTTCTTGTGGCTATGCTGACTTGAAGCAAAGTCTAGTTTTACAGCAATAGAAACTGTAGAGGCACATTTCCTCCCTCCCAAGTGGATGGTAACACTCTGTGGACCCATCACCTCTGGGAACAAAGGGACTTGGCATAACTGGCTGAACATGACGGAGAACTTGCTCCGCGGAGGGGGCTGCAGCCAGGGAACCAGGGTGGGGAAGGCACCCTTTGCCCTGCACGGGTTCTTAGGCCAGTGAGCACCTAGTTGCTCCCGCCTCACTGCCCAAGGGGACATCGCCTTGACCTCTTACTCCCGTCCTGGGCCCACCACTCTGTGACCCTGGAGTGGGGCCAAGAGCATCCCCGGCGATCAGCAGAGGTTGGGTCTGAGATCAGTACGTGCTCTGCCTCGGAGGAGGACCTGCCGCACTCGTCACCTCCCCTCCACGGGCAGCTGAGGACTCCAGCGTTCTCTGTAGTGGACATGACACCCCCACTTTGTTAGTTCCAGACCCCCTGAGCCACAGAAAGGCCCTTCCAGGCTTTACCAGGATCTCCGGGGAAGCTATGGCAGCGACGCTGAGGAGGAGGAATACCGGCAGCAGCTGTCGGAGCACTCCAAGCGCGGCTACTACGGCCAGCCTGCCCGCTACCGGGACACGGAACTGTAGACACTGCGGATGGACTTGGGGGCCGGCCGCTGTCACGTCAGAGTCACCCTTCTGCCAGGCCACCGGATGGCCCCAGAACAGTTAAACTCCACGGTGGACATGTGGGCCCGAGTTTTCTCATGGGGATCCTGGGGGACAGCCTGTCTGAATTAAAACTAAAGGCTCTGTTTGTGGGACTGGGTTAGAGGAGTTTAGAGCTTTTTGCTCAGAATGCAGAGAAACACGACAGTCTGATACTGCTGTGCTTGCTTCAGTGGACCAAAATCTGTGTTCATTCTGTTTGCATATTTTAAATATGTATATTAAGAAGCAATAACTAGTTTTCCTCATTATTAGCTGCCTTCATGGACTATTTCAGTCTGAGGCGGAATATGAAAAAAGGAATAAGAAATGCTGTTGGACTCGAACTAAACTCAAAGAAGTATTTTATTACAACTCTCTTAAGTGCCTTTGATGAGAAGTGTCTTAAATTTTCTTTGAAGCTTTTTACAAGGCCATAACAGACTAAGATATTATTTTGACTAAATTTTTATACCAGATCAATAGCCTGAGTTTTATTCCTGCACTGTACTATCTTTTCAAGGCATTTGTCTCTGTAATATTTTCCGTAAATTCTGACTGTATATATAAGAGTTTGGCTATCAGTGCTAAATAGCTCAAAGACCCCATAAATTGGTATAGACATTATTTGTTTGTTTGTTTAAAACCATGTGCTCCACAAAAGCAGATCCTTAAGGAAAACATTCTATTTTCAAAAGTGTATGTATTGACAACATTCAGTTTTATAACTTAATAAAAAGGAGTACATTGCAATCAATAATTGGTTATATGGTGGATTTCTACACTTCTTCCGTTTTCATTTTTTAAAAATGTTTTTGCCGTAGGGCAAGTGCGCTTGCCAGAAAGATACAGAAAAACAAAGAGAGGGAAAGTGAGATGACCACGCTACTGTCCCTTCTCCAGTCTCCTCTCAGGATTCTGGGCATACACACATGAGCGCGTGCTCCCAGCATGATTTTCAAGCTGCCCCAACCAGTACTCGAGTACAGCCAGCCATGCTGGATCCAGCCCTTTAACCTCCACGCCACCTGCTGCCCGACTACTTCCTAATTTTAAGTGTAACTTTTATTTCAATGACTGGTCATGAGAGTGCGAATCTGCCCCATTGGAAATGGAGACACGTGAGAAAGATAATGAAAATTATATGTTAGATCACCGCTTACATAATCTGAGTACATCACCTCCAGTTATGTATTGTGGATCTTTCATGTATGATACTTAAGGATTACTGTGTTTGCAGTTCTGTTTCTTGCTTTTTCTGTTTAAGATTATTATTATTTTTTTGAGAGGTTTTTGCTATAGGGCATATGTGCTCACCAGAAAGAGACAGAAAGTGAGAAATCACCCCCCCAGGGGGTATGGCCATGCCACAACCCTTCTCCTCCATTCTCCTCTCAGGATCCTGGACATGCACGCACACACACCCGGCGTGAGTTTAAGCCACTGGGTCTAGGACTCGAACCATGGTCAACTACACGGGAGTCTAGCAATATAGCCATTATGCCAACTGCTGGTCCCAATATTATTTTTTTTTTAATGTTTTTTCTTTCTTCCGTAAGTGAGAGAGACAAACAGCACCCCTAATAGAGGGTCAGATCTCTGATCTCTCCCCAGCCTCAGCCAGCCCTAGATATGAACACACACCTATCTGTCATGCCCAAGGAGGATTCTGGTCATGAATCGGGGGCCTTCCCACCTGGGCCGGCCTTGAAGGACATTGCATTACCAGCTTGCCACCCTCTGGCCCCTTTTATTTATTTTTTTATTTATTTTTTTTTTTCGCCCTCTGGCCCCTTTTATTTAACATTCTATCGCAGACGCTTCTCTCAAGTAGTTACAACTCCACGTGCAAATCCTTACTAATAACTGGAGAATCCTGTCTCATGACTGCTTTGTAAACGAACAGTTCCCTTTTGTTGGTTGTTCGGATTATGTACCTCTTTGTACATAATCTGTTTTTGTATACCAGTGATCAGCATTTCAGTTGTTTTCTGCAGGTAAGTTCTCGGAAGTGAAATTACTGAGTGAAGGAATGGGAACATTTTTAAGGCTCATGATGTTCATTGCCAAATTGCTTCCTAGAAAAGCTGCATCAATTTATGCTCCCACATTCATTCTTGAAAGACTAAAATAGATTTAGAATTTAAGCCAATTTAGGAGTTTAAGGTGTATATAAATAAAAAATACACTGAGTTTGGAAAAGGAGGAAAAAAGAATTTTGCTTCCATTGAAGAGTTTTTTTAAAAATTATACTTTCACAGGTCAGCAGGTGGCATAGTGGTTAAGGTGCTGGATTCCCACATGGCTGACCATGGTTCAAGTCCTGGACTTGGTGGCTTACTTTCTCACTTTCCCACTCTTTCTCTCTTGCTCTGTGGTCAAAATTAAAGAGAAATGATGATGATAAATAAAATTAAATAATTCTTTAAAAAAACAATCACACTTTCACTCATTCATTCTTTTTTTTTTTAAAATTATACCTTCACATTTTAAAAAGTTTCCTTCATAAGGAAGAGATCCACCCCCCAGCTTCTTCCAGCCCTGAATCAGTTGAGTGCCTGGTGTGTTCAGGGAGAGCTCCAGATGCAAACCTAGAACTTCCCAGGTGGGTCTGCCTCCCAGCCATTGCATTTCACCATTGCACCACCATCCGACTTCCCATTAAGAGATTTCTTATGATATGAATTGGCACAAAGGTTTAGTGTAAATCTTGCATTTCAGTCGAGGTAGGAGTTCAACCTACTTGGAACTCAGCTACACTATAAACATGTCCTTGCTCTGCCTCCATTAATATGGGTAATGCATTAACCACTTAGCGCAGGATCGTGAATTACTGAGCAGTCCTCAAGGCACTGACTAAAGTTAGCATATTCTATAAGTTGAAACCTCCTTTTGTGAATAGTAAAATAATGTCTGGTTAATTATATAATGATCTGCTGTGCCGTATCCTTTAAATACAGGAATGAGCTTTTTGCACTCAGGGAGGGGAGGAGAGGAGGCTTTTCGGCAGGAGCCGGGCTGCCATCTGGTTCCAGCGACTCTGTGATGCATGAAACGGCACACACAGGTAGGCCCTCTGCCCCCACGGTGCCGGTGTGTCTGATGAACTACGGTGCCTCTCGCTTCTGTGTTACTGCTTTGTTCCAGGAGACTTGTAAGGCAGCGCACAGTGTAATGACAAAAGTTGGAGCTGGGCAATTGAGGAAAGAGGGAGAAAACTCAGGGAAGCTGGAGCCATGAGCAAAGGGTGTACCCACTCTACGTGCTGTCCAGGCTCCACAGTTCACCGGGGGTGGGTGTGGAACATGAGAGGTGACACAGTGTCCCCAAGGGATAATAGTTATTCAGGAATTTCTTGCCTCCACCATTTTAAAAAAAATAAATTATTTATTTAATGTTTATTATTATTTTTTAATTTGCTGCAGGGCATGTGCTCTTACCAGAGAGAGACCAGAGTGGGTGGGGGTGGCGGGTGGTGGTTGATGAGAAAGTAAGTCGCTAGGTCTGCTATTCGAACTGCTATCAGCCATGTGGGTGGGAGTTCAGTTCCTTAACCACCATGCCAGTTGACGGCCCCTCCCCTATGGTTTTTATTTTTTGGGGTCTCATTTTCAACCTCATATTTTGGAGGTTGGTCTGATACTGTTTTTTAGTTTTTTTAGGGTGGTATTCTAAGGACCATTTGTTAAAACTTCTGGCAAAAGGATCAGAAGTGGCAGTGTGGAAGCACCACTCTCCGGACCAGAAACCATTCTGGAGTATCTAGGCTCGGTGCCTCCCACAGAGCCTGTGACTTGCCTGATGCCCTGAGGGAGAAGACACCTGCTGGCCCTCTTCCTGGGAAGGCACTCCACCCACGACTGGGGAGGAGAGGCGCTTCTCAGCACAGGGTGGACAGAGTAACAGCGCACACCTCACTCATCTGTAGGAATAGAACTTGGGGCTTCATTGACATTGTGCACTCTTTGATCTTTGGCCACACACACCCCCCCACCCCCTTGTTTCAGCCTTTCCTGAACTTACCGGTTCTCCACAATTTTGGTGAATGAACAGCGGGATTTTGGGTGGATTTTAATTTGTCTAGCAGACCCCAGAACCAGGTTGAGCATGTAAGTAGTTTACTTGGGATGTGCACAAAACTCCACAGTGAGAGACTGAATTTAATCCCACCAAAAATGCTGAGAACCAGTATAAGTCACATGCCACAGAGTTTCCCACCCCCTGTAGATGGGGGCTTTAGGAGCGAGTCAACCAAGGATCATCACAGGGACAGCGATGTCCTGCAAGGGACAGTTTCCTGAGTCACAGAAGGTCTGACGTGTTCCATTGTGAGAGGACTGGTCAGGACACATAAAAAGGAGGAAAACACCTCCGATCAGGATGTTGGAAGGTAACCCGACAGGGAGCGCTGTGGAGGAATGTGGAGCGCTGTGGAGAAATGTGTTACCATCATTCTCTTGTCCCAAAGCCAAGATGAAATGAACCCTCTGTCTCCATGATATTCACAGTAGACGTTGGTTTTTCCATGGGTCCTTTGATAAGTGACCTGTGCCAGGCCAAGGGTCCAAGGAGCCTCTTTCAGCCATCTTCTTGTCTCCCGAGAGGTTTCCCAGGGTGAAACCCAGACCCTTCTTGGAAATGAGAGCCTGGTAGGGCTGCACTGTTCACGCTGCAGGAAGAGCG
>NW_006159849.1:7324857-7340279 GCF_000334495.1 Tupaia belangeri chinensis
GGGAAGGGGCCAAGGCCTGTGGCTTGGCTCAGAAGGAAGAGGGCCCATTCCGGACTGTGAGGAGATGGGAGGCTGGTGTACTCAGCAGAGATGGAATCCAGCCCTGGGCCTGGACAGGAAGGGTCTACGGGACTTGCCCTTCAACGAACCTGTCTCAGTGTTGCGAGAGGGCACTTCCTGGGGATGGTGTCCTATGACCTGGCTTGGGACATGCTGTTGTGTCAGTGGCCAAAAAATACAATAGCAATGTTTGTTGAAGACTTACGCTCAAGAACATTTAGGTATTAAGCCTCGGTGTTTAACAGATCAAGAAGAATCACTTGGAATCCAGGGTGTCCTCAGGCAGGAAAAAGAGGGCTGGGAGGGTGATTGGACTGTGAATCTACCGAGTTCTCCCGGGTCAGAGGTTTGTTTCTGTTTTTCTGTACAGTTTTAGGATGGAGTAGAGAGACTTTAGAACCAGAGGAAGAAATGTCCTTAGAGTGGAGAGGGAAAACTTCCATACTTGTATTAGGTTGTTGGAAAAGTCATGACGTATTTTTTCTATGCAAAAATGCATCACAACTTTTCTGACAACCCAATATTAGTCAGGGATCTCCAGAGAAACAGAACTGACCAGTTGTATGTGAAGAGAAAAAGATGTATTTTAAGAAATTGGCACACACAATTGAGGTTTGGTAAGTCCGAATTCTGCAGCGTAGGCAGGCAGGCTGGAGACCCAGGGAAGAATTGCAGACCAAGTCCAAAGGAAGTCTGCTGGCAGAATTCAAAAAAAAGCCTGGGGAAGGTCAGTCTTTGTTTTTTTAAGGCCTTCAGCGGATTAGATGAGGCTTACCCACAATTTGGAGGGCAATCTGCTTGCTCAAAGTCCACCAATTTCAATGTTAATCTCAATCAGAAAATACCTTCACACAAATATGTTTGACCAAATATTTGGCCACCATGGTCCAGCCAAGTTTGCACATAAAGTTGTCCATCACAAAACACCATTCTCTTCACCCTGTAGGCCACCCCTGCATACCTCTTGCCTGGTGTTAAAAGCATAAATGAGGGACCAGCAGGTGGCGTGGTAGTTAAGGGCGTTGGACTCCCACATGGCAACTGTGGTTGAAGTCCTGGACCTGACAGCTTGCTTTCTCACTTTCCCTCTCTCTCTCTCACTCTGTCCCTCTCTGGTCAAATTAAAATAAAATAAATGAATAAATAAAGCTATATAAAACAATTTTTTTGGAGAGTTTTTTTTTGTTTGTTTGTTTTTGTTTTGCTATAGGGCGCTTGCGCTTGCCAGAAAGACAGAGAGAGGCAGAGAGACAGAAAGCAAGAAATCACCCCCGGCGGGGGGTGGGGGGGTGGCCATGATGCAGTCCCTTCTCCATTCTCCTCTTGGGTTTCTTGGGATCTTGGGCACATGCGCACACACGCCCGGCGTGAGTTTAAGCCCCCGGGTCCAGGACTTCAACCGCGGTCGACTACATGGGAGTCCAGCAACATAGCCATTACACTAACTGCTGGCCCCTATAAAACAATTCTTTAGAAAAAAAAGCATGAACGAATGAACCTGAAGGGATATATATATATATTTATACATATGTATAGATTTTGTGTGATATATTTATATACTCATACATATATTGTATATGTGTACTTTGTTATAATAAAAAACACAAAATTTAATTTATTAGACAATTATTTAATTTTATAATTTTTAAAATTTTCCTATAGGGAACAGGAAGCCACGAGGTCCAGAATTCGAACGATAGTTGGCCATGTGAGAGCCCACACCCTAAACACCATGCCACCTGTTGGTCCCAAGCAAATTCAATATTAACAAATAGAAAAGCCTTAAACATAAAGAGAAAACAAAAATGAATGAAATCCAAATCATAGCGTTGAAATCCCCAGTTTAAAAACCTTGACTTTTCTAAATAAAACAGAGAGAAATAAAAACATAGTGCAGTGACATAAATGAGATTTAAAGTGAAAGTCTGAGAGGCAAATATGTATAAATGTTTATATGTATAGAGAGCTATCGTGTATCTACCTTATTTCCATCCTGCCTCCTACATTAAATCTTATATATACAGAGATGTAAAACTAGCACATCTTATGGTCCCCAAGCTAGTGACTCCAAGAGTAATAATAGTACTTTAGTGTTTATTTTATTCAACAAGAGAGTGAGCTGAGCTGTGGTCTCACTGTTTTGAGCTGTTCCACCCTAGAGCAGGCGGAGGTTCCTGTCTTGAGTTTGAGTCGCCCCAGGAGGAATGCCAAGGGAAGATCTGGCCTAAATTAATCACCCTGGGAGACATGGGTTGAACTTTGAGGACGGATCTGTCTCTGAGGATGGAGAGAAGAATCAAGAGAGTTTGCCTGGAAGAGAGGAGGTAAAGGGGGCTGGGCCTGGGCAGAGTCTTCCCTCCCCTCATCCCCACCATGGGCAATTCTTTTCTTTGTAATTACCAGCTGCTGTCCTCCTCCTCCTCCCTGCCATTCTCAAGCAATTCCTTTGGGGACTGCAGGAAACACAGAGGACCCACTGAAGGCTGTGTGGGAAGTAATGAGTACACTCAGGGAACACTGCTCGGCCTCTTAGAAGGCCAGGAAATGGAGATTACAGCGAGATACTTCGGAAGGGTTTTACACAGGGCAGGACAGGTTCTGAATGCTTGCCAAATGAATCTATCTCGGCGTCAGAATGAAGCATGTGATTCTCTGTAAAATCTAATATGAAAATAATTGAGACTTGGGACCAGCAGATGGTGTAATGGTTACATCACTGAACTCCCACGTAGTCAATTGTGGTTCAAGTCCTGGACATAGTGGCTTAAAAAACTCACGCTGGATGCGTGCGTGTGCCCAAAATTCCAAGGGGAGAGTGGAGGAAAAGGGATTGTGGCATTGCTATCCCCCCTGCAGGGTGATTTCTTGCTTTCTGTCTCTCTGGCAAATGCACACATCCTATAGCAAAATCTCTCAAAAAAAAAAAAAAAAAAAAAAAAAAAAAAAAAAACCTCAGAATTTTTTTTTTTTTAAGAGAGATTTTTGCTATAGGGCGCATGCACTGACCAGAGAGACAGAGAGAAACAGAGATAGAGATCACAAGAACTCACCCTGCAAGGGGAATGGCCATGCTGCAATCCGTTCTCCTTCACTCTCCCCTCAGGATTTTGGGCACGCATGCACACGCGCCTGGTGTGAGTTATAAGTTGCTGGGTCTGGAACTCAAACCACAGTCGACTACATGGGAATCCAGCGACATAACCATTACGCCACTCAGAACTTTTTAAAGTTTCATTTATTTACTTCATATGGAGGGGAGTCACTGCTGATAGAGTATCATGCCCTGATCCACCGGCAGCATTCCCAGCCAGGATAACGGCATGTCCACCGCTTGTGTACAGGTCGACTAGGGAACTGAAACTATGATTTTCCTATGGTCGGTATCACTTAAACAGGTTGTCTGCTGTTCTACCAAGCCAGCCCTCAAATTTAGGTATATTAAAATGTCAAAAGGATGTTTATATCAATAAGTGCCCTGGCATGTTATTACAGCGCTTAAAAATAATACGTGAGCCAGAATAGAAAAGCCACTGATATCGTCCCTACCCCAAATCAAGTCTTCACTCCTCCCCAAACCTTGTTCCCTGTTTGGCTGAGGCAGCCCATAGGGCTTGTGAAGTCAGATTATGGAGCCAAAGTGATTTATATTCCAATCCTAGCTGGGTCAATTACTAGCTGTGCAACCTTGACAAGTTACTTAAATGTTTTAAGCCTCATTTTTCTCATTTTATAAAATTGAGGTAGGAAACTATGAACACTATGTCATCTAATAGGATGGGATGTGTGAAGTGTGTGCAGGAGTAGCCGCATGAAATAAGTGCTCAGTGAAAGGGGCCAGTATTAGCACCAGCAGTGGCTTCACATGCTAATTTAGAAATTTGAGACTTAGCCTAGATTTTCTTACTCTTCATCCAAATGATGACCTACTTAAAGCTACTTAGTAACTTTTTTTTTTTTTATAGTTTTTTGCCATAGGGTGTGTGTGCTTGCCAGAGAAAGAGACAGTGAGAGGAAAAGTGAGAAATCACCTCCTGAGGGGTTGGCCATGCTGCAATCCCTTCTCTCATTTTCCTCCTGTGATTTTGGGCATGCATGCACATACACCTGGCATGATTTTCTACCTGTCAGATCCGGGACTCAAACTGTAGTTGGCCCTATGGGAGTCTAGCACCTTAACCACCATGCCACCTGCTGGCCGGCCCTCTTAATAACTACTTTTAATATGCTCTTCTATCCCTTTTCCCACAGCCACTACCCTAATTCAGGTGGTTGTAAACACTAATCTTTCGCCTAGGTAGGTAAGCAGAATCAGCTTTCTAACTTAGACCTCCCTCGTGCTGAAAAAACTGGTGAGTTCCCCTTGCTTAGGGCCAAGTTTAAGTCTCTACCCGGGCTTTCTCCTTTCTGTCCCTATGGTGCCATGCATCACTGGCTCAAGCTCTTCATCCCTCTCTGTTTCTAGGGCCTTTGGCCGAGTGACTTTGCAGTTCCTCCCACTGAAGCAGCAGAATTGTTTTTCCTCACCCCTTGGATTTGCATCGGCCATGTGACTTGTTCTCTTGCACCTCTGCCATCCCATGAGAGGGAATCCCCAGGCCAGCCTACTGTGCCCAGAGCAGGCTGAAGAGAAGTGGAGCAGAGACCCTCTAGCCCAGTCTAGCCGCGGTCAGCCCACCCACAGGCGTATGAGAAGTAAGTGTTGTTTTAAGCCATGGAGTTTTGAGGTTCGTTTGACCTAGACTTTCAAATCCTCCAGATTCTTTTCCAGGCAACTTTATCATACGTGCAAAACTCATGTATGTTCTGATTATATAACACTACTTGTCAGGAAAGCAGACGCATGGTGGTTACAGCGCCAGATCCCACATGGCTGACTGTGGTTTGAATCTCGGACTCGGCAGCTTGAAATCATGCCAGTCTAAAAATCATGCCAGTCATATGTGCATACATGCCGAAGATCCCAGGAGGAGAATGGTGGTAGCTAGCCACCCAGGGAGCGATTTCACACTTTCCCTCTCATTGTTTGTCTCTCTGGTGAGCACACGTGCCCTATGGCCAAAATTAAAAAAAAAAAAAAAAAAAAAAAAAAGATGGTGAAGAAAAGAGAAGAGTATTCCCAGGAGAGGGAATAGCAGACAATTTAAATAGTACATTAGGATCAAGTCTTTTTTTGTTTAGATTTTTGCCATAGGGTACATGCAGTCAGTCCCTGGGAGAAAGGTAAAGTAAGAAATCATTCCCCATGGGAGTGGTCAAGCCATCATCCACTTTCCTTCCATTCTCCTCTTGCCATTTTGGGCATGCGCTCACGAGTACGCCCCCCTGTTCCAAGACTCGAACCACAGAGTTGGAATGGTTCCAGTGGAATCCAGCGCCTTAACCACCATGGTGCCTGCTGGCCCTTTTTATCATTTTTCATCCCTACTCATCCATCCAGGTCCAGCTAATATGTACATTCTCTATTAAGCCTTCTCTAATGTTCCCAAAGTTGCCCCTCCATCAGTTCCCATAGCGGCCCTGCTGTGGTGGTGCGGGAGGTAGGGCATCACCACGGGATGTAGTCGTGTGGGAGGCCACGGTCACCCACGTACACCGAGGGTCCTGGCTGACTGGGAGGCTGGGAAGAATCACAACGTGGAGCGGCCCTGTTAAGGATGCCCACCTCTCAAGAAATAAACTTAAATTCCCATAGCTCTTCATCTATATCTTCTGGTATTTGCGTTGTCAATGTTTGAATCTGCTCCCTACTCATTGCTAAGATTCACTAAGTAGGGAGTGGGGGGCCAGCAGATCGTGTAATGGTTACATTGCTGAACTTCCACGCAGTCGACTGTAGTTTGAGTCCTGGATCTGGCAGCTTAAAACTCATGCTGGGTATGTGCGTGTGTGCCCAACATCCCAAGAGGAGAATGGAGGAGAAGGGATTACAGTGAGGCCATCTCCTCTGGGGGGTGATTTCTTGCTTTCTGTCTCTCTGTCTCTGTCTGTCTCACTGGCGAGCTCATGCGCCCTATAGCAAGAACTTCTCACAAAACAAAAAAACAAGCTGAACTTCCACGCAGTCGACTGTAGTTTGAGTCCTGGATCTGGCAGCTTAAAACTCATGCTGGGTATGTGCGTGTGTGCCCAACATCCCAAGAGGAGAATGGAGGAGAAGGGATTACAGTGAGGCCATCTCCTCTGGGGGGTGATTTCTTGCTTTCTGTCTCTCTGTCTCTGTCTGTCTCACTGGCGAGCTCATGCGCCCTATAGCAAGAACTTCTCACAAAACAAAAAAACAAGAAGGGAGTGTATATCTGTACTTGTCTTTATATCCTTGTCAGAGCCCTGTGTGTGTATATTCCAGAAATGTTTATTGGAAAAATAGGATGAAGCGAGAAATAAATTGAAATGTCATGTCTGCTTCTACCATAAAAGAGGGATAATGACAATAATTTTTTGACATTATGCCCAGTTTAAATTTCAGCACTGATAGGATTGAGATAATTAAATTGAGAATATTAAACAAATGTCAAAAAACTGTTAAGACTTTAGTTTGATCAGAAAAAATACAGGCTAAAGTAAAATTTCCAAAAGGGTAAAAATGGGATTCTAATGCAAATATAAAATGAACTCACTTATGGAGGAAACCAGTAAGATACGGAGAGTGGCTTAACAGGCATTTGAAGGACCAGGAGGTAGCACACTAGTAACACAACTGAACCTACGCGGGAAGGGTCCAGGTTGTCACCCAGGGGCCTTCCTGTCCACTCCAGGCATGCCTGAGCTGTGATCCAGGCTGGCTAGAGCTAGGGGTCCATCATAGCACCCAGCCCTGTCAGGTTACCTGTTTGTCTCTGTCTGTCTGTCTTTCTGTGTTTCTCTCTCTCAAGGAAGAAGTAAATAAAAATACTTTTTAGAAAAGCATTTGAAGGGCCACCAGGTGGCAGAGCAGCTAAAGCTCTGGACTCCCACATGACCACCTGTGGTTTGAGTCCCTGACCCAGAAGCTTGAAACACATGCTGGGCACATGTGTGTGCGTGCCCAGAATCCCAGGAGGATAGTGGAGGAGAAGGAATCGTGGCATGGCTATGCCCCTGGGAGGGCAATTTCTCATTTTCTGTTTCTCTGTCTCTCTGGTCAGTGCATGCACCCTTTAGCAAAAATCTGTCAAGAAAAGCATTTGAGCTCCAGCCAGTGGGATAGTGATTAAGACAGCTGGATCCCACACGGCCAGCTGCATGGTTCAAATTCTGGACTCAGTGGCTTGAGAAATGCACCGGGCATGTGTGCATGCATGTCCAAAATTTCAAGTGGAGAATGGAGGAGAAGGGGTTATATTGTGGCCATCCACCCTGGGGATTATTTTTCACTTTTTCTCTCCATCTCTTTCCTGTGAACACATGCACCCTATAGCAAAAAAAGAAAAAAAAATTGAAAATCTAAGTAATATAGCCAATTTAATTAAGGAAAATTAGAAAAAAGAATCCTGACTTTAATGCAAAATTGGTTAATATCCTACAGAACAATAAATGACAACTTTTTTGGGGAGATTTTTTTTTTTTTTTTTTTTTTTTTGCTGTAGGGCGTGTGCGCTCGCAGAGAGACAGACAGAGAGACAGAAAGTGAGAAATCACCCCCTCAGAGAGGATGGCCACACCACAATCCCTTCTTCATTCTCCTCTCAGGGTCCTGGGCATGCATGCACACGTGCCCAGTATGAGTTTTAAACCACTGGGTCTGGGACTCGAACCACGGTCAACTACATGGGAGTCCAGTGACATAGCTGTTACACTAACTGCTAGTCCCAGTAAATGATAACCTTTATAGATATCTTTTTCCCTAGACAAATTATTTGCAGCTCTATTAGACAAAAAAATTAACATTAACATGTAATTTTGTGAAGTCTTGAAACTTTGATTTTTTTTAAAAAGAATTATTTATTTATTTAATTCTATTTGTTATTATTTTTAAAATTTGACCAGAGAGAGAAAGGGAAAGTGAGAAAACAAGTCGCTAAGTCTGGGATTCCCATGTAGGAATCCAGCACCTTCAGCTACCATGCCACCTGCCAGCCCTGAACTTTGATAGTTTTAGCATTAATCAGTCATGTGAATTATTATGTTAAATAATTACACAAACTATTTCATAGATCATTTAAAAAGATTAATTTGGAGTATAGCATGGAGGCATGTGGGTTGCTAACAACTGAATAGGAGAGGCTGGGTAATTTATTTTTTATTTGTTTTATTTTTAAAAATGATTTATTTAATTTTATTCATTCATTTATTTTAATTTGACCAGAGAGAGACAGAGAGAGAGTGGAAGTGAGAAAGCAAGCCACCAGGTCTGGGATTCAAACCATGGTCGGTCACGTGAGAGTGTCCAGCACCTTAACCACCACGTCACCTGCGGGTCCCAGTCTGGGTAATTTATAAACAATAGATGTTTATTTAGCTTATGGTTTGGGGGTACACGAGCAAGGGACGCACCTGGTGAGGGATCTTTTGCTGGTAGAGACTCTTGCAGCGTCCTGGAGAGAGCAGGAGCTGGTAGCTCTACGTGTCTGTGTCTCTGCTCTGGGCTCTCGCCTTCTTCTTCTGTACTGGTTTGCCATAGGGCACAGCACTTACCAGAGAGAGACAGAGAGTGAGAGAGATAGGAAAGTGGGAAGGCACCGCCTATGGGGCACAGTCATGCCACAATCCCTCCTCCTTCGTTCCTCCAGTTCTCCTTTCAGCCTGTTGGACACACATGCGCACATGTGTGTTTCTCGAGCAGCCGGGTCCAGGATTCAAATGTCACAGTCAGCCACCTGGAATCCAGCCACTTTAACCACTGTGCTATGGGTTGGCCCAAGCAATACCCTTCTTATAAGTTACTCATAACTTGCTCAGGCTCCTAATGAATCACGCAGGTACAATTTGAATTAAAAACAATTTCCTGCTTCTGACTCTAGTGGTTTTCTCTCTTCATTTAGAATTTTCTTCTAGAAGATCTTGCAAAATAGTGGTTTGATCATGTTTTTCTTCTTCTCTTTCTTCTTCTCCTTCTTTTTTTTAAATACATGTGTGCTCACTGGAGAGAGACCGTGAGGGGAGAAGTGAGAAATCATCTGCCAGGGGGGATGGCCACACTGCAATCCCTTCTCCATTCTCCCCCTGGGAGTTTGGGCATACACGCACACACACCCAACATGATTTTTCTTTCCTTTTTTAAAGAATTGTTTATTATTATTATTATTATTATTAAATTTACTGTAGAGAACATGCGCTCACCAGAGAGAGACAGAGATAGTGAGGGAAAGTGAGAAATCAAGCCACCATGTCTGGGACTTGAACTACAGTTGACCATGTGGGAGCCTAGAGCCCTAACCATTAAGCCACCTGCTGGCCCTCAGGTGTGATTTTCTAGCCACTAGGTCCTGTAGTTAGCCATATGGGAGTAGAGCATCTTAACCACTATGCCAAATGCTGTATGATTTTTAACTTACATTTTTATTTTTTTATTATTTTTAAAAAGTATTTCAATGGGGCCAGCAGGTGGTGTGGTAGTTGGGGGGCTGGACTCCCACATGGCTAGCTGCAGTCTGAATCCAGGACCCGACAGCTTGAGAGTCACTTCAGGTGCTTGTGCATGTCCAAAACTCCTGAGAGGAGGCTGGAAGAGAGGATCGGGTTGTGGCCATCTCCTCTGGGGCTGATTTCTGACTTCCCCTCTCTCTCTTCTCTCCTGTGAACACATGTGCCCTGTGACAAAAATCTAAAAAAAGGTACTTTGGAGCCATTGTAGTTGACGATGTCCTTTGACTATTCCTGGGTTGAGCTGTAGTTATTGAATTAAGGAGTGAAAATTTGTCCAATTATGGTGTCAAAAGTTGGGACTTTGGGAAGGAGAATAGGATTAGGGTCAACAGGGCAAGGCCCCCATGATTGGCTCCTAGCGGGTTTACGAGGAGAGGGAATGCAGGAGAAGCACATGACACGCCAGCCATGCTCTCCTGCCAGGCGCCTTGCTGAGATGCGGCCCTGCAGCAGGCTGTGGTGTGGGTTCCCAGCTGGTCCCAGCCCTTGGCCCTCTACACCGTGAGCCAAATAAACCTTTATTTTGATAACTGACCCAGCTGCGAGTATTTCCTGTTATTGGCAACAAAACGGACTAAAACAAGGGCTGAGCCTGCAAGCTGCCAGAACCCATGGAACTAATCTAACTTACTGACATGTTTAATTTGGCCTGCATGGGGTGAAGAAGATTTTTAATTTAAACCTCAGCAGACTTCACACAAAGTCTAGATTTGGGGCTTTTCTTTTAAAAACAATAGATTTAGTTGTGCGAGACATACAGCTTTGCATGACAACCACAGGCTGGAGTGGGTAGCTGCTGCCCCGTGTAGAGAGCACCTGCCAACCCTTTCTGACTGTCTGGCTTTTGTGATGTCTGAGGGCACTGAGTTTACAAGCCTTGCCCAGCCTTTCCCTGTTTTCCCCTTTCCATCCTAGTCTCAAGCAGTGTGCAGCACCTGTCAACCTAGAATGAAGGTTGAGTCATAATAAGTGAAATATCAGTGATTTATTTGAGCCAGGGCTTAGGGCTGATTGTCTGGATGAACAGACTCTGGTTCCCCAGAGATGTACTCATTGAAATGGCACCTGAAGGGCCAGCAGTAGATGTGGTGGTTAAGGCGCTGGACTCCCACATGACTGACCACAGTTTGAGTCCTGGACCTGGCAGCCTGCTTTGTCACTTTTCTCCCTCTCTCTGGTGAACACGCATGCCCTATAGTGAATTTAAAAATAGTAATAATGATCAATAAAATAAAATTAAATAATTGTTTAAAGGAAAAAAAAAAGAAAAATAGCACCTGAGAAAGATGATTTATGTAACAAAGAGAAGGGCAAGAAGAAGGGAGATTACAAGTTGGCTGTGAAGAGTTTTTATCCGTCCATTTTAAATAGCACAGACAACTGATTGGCTATACCTTCTTTTCCATCAGAAACTCCAGGACACTGGGATGAAGAAAGGGTAGGGATTGTTTTGTGCAGTCTATACCCTGTGGCATCATCACCGTTGTTTCCAGTACACCAAAACATGCCTTTGGGCGGTAACTTGATGGGTGTGGGGCATAACCAGAGTCTCAGCCCATGCCTTCCTGAGGCCTTTACAACCGAAATGGCCCTTGCCTTGCACAGACTGCTCCCAGGTGCATGTGTGGCAGCCGTGAGAGAAGCCAGTGCTGGGGACATGCATGTGGGAGGAACACTCCACAGCTCCCAGGGCAGCTTTGCAGCTTCATGTAAAATGGGCCAGAACTCTTACCTGGTTCTTATGGGGACTAATGCATTTTTCAAGTACTAGTCTATGTGGCTACTAAAGATGACCTGGGTTGGGATAAGAAACAGAGATCTGGGGGAGCATGGCAAATATATTGTTGCAGTTCAGAAAACTATTTCCCAAATCCAGCTGAAGGGACTAGCAAGTGGTGTGGTGGTTTAGGCAGCTGGACTCTTATATGGCCAACTGCAGTTTGAGTCCCAGACCTGGTGGCTTAAAAAAAATCATGCTAGACATGTGTGCAAGTGTGCCCAAAATTCCGGGAGGAGAATGGAGGAGAAGGGATTGTGGCATGGCCATCCCCCCTAGGGGGATGATTTCCCACTTTCCTTCTCACTGTCCCTCTCTCTGTCTCTCTCCAGCAAGCACATGTGCACTATGGCAAAACCAAAAAAAAAGGAGCCATACTGAATAAGGACCAAATGGGATTTTTGAAGGCTTGCTGCCCACATGTGTTAACAAAGGTTAGATCTTGGAACCTGGTCTGGGGAGATAAATTCCCCAAATCCCCTAAAATTGTAATATTGTTAGGACCAGCAGGTGGTGTAGCTGTTACGGTGCTAGACTCCCATGTGGCCCACCATGGTTCAAGTAGTGGATGCAGTGGCCTGACGCTCACCCTGGGCACATGTACGTGCGTGCCCAAAATCCCAAGAGGAAAATGAAGGAGAAGGGATTGCAGTGTGGCCATCCCCCATAGGGGATGATTTCCCACTTTCTGTCTCTGTCTCTCTGTCAAACACACATGTCCTATAGCAAAAATCTCTCTCTCAAAAAAAAAGTAATATTGAAATGCTCACATTGTAAGCTAAACAATGCGATCGAATGAATATACAAAAATAAATTAAATTAAAAAAATTTCAAAAAAAGAACTAAACTAAAAAAAAAAAAAAAAAAAGTGGGAACCAGCAGTTAGCGTAATGGCTATGTCGCTGGACTCCCACATAGTCGACCGCGGTTCGTGTCCCGGACCTGGTGGCTTAAAACTCACGCCGGGCGCATGTGCGTGTGTGCCCAAGATCCTGAGAGGAGAATGGAGGAGAGGGGATTGCGGCGTGACCATCCCCCCTGGGGGGTGATTTCTCGCTTTCTGTCTCTATGTCTCTCTCTGTCTGGCGAACACATGCGCCCTACAGTGAAAATCTCTCTCAAAAAAAAAAAAAAACCTGTAGTAAAAATCTCATAAAATTAGCCATTGGTGCCAGTCAGTGGCATGGTGGTTGGGGCTGCTAGATCCCCATGGACAGCTATGCAGTTGAAGTCTTGCACCTTGAGGAACATGCTGGGCATGTGTGGGTGTGTGCTCAAATCCCAAGAGAATGGAGGATAAGGGATTGTAGTGTGGCCATCCCCAAGGGGGTGTTTTCTTACTTTCCCTCTCTCTCTGTCTTTGTCTCCAGCGAGCACACGTCCCATTGAGCAAAAATTTAGAATTAGTCATTGTAAAGTACACCATCCAGTGGCATTTTATGTTAGGCAACCAGCCCCGGTAGTGTCAAGGCACTTTCATCACTCCACAAGGAAATCATGTACCCATTAAGCAGTTACTGCCCTGACACCCCTCCCAGCCCCTGGCACAAACTCTGGCCAACCACTGATCTGCTTTCAGCCTCTCTATGTGTCTGTTCTGAATGTTTCATATAAATGGAAGCATACAATATGGCGCCTTTTATATCTGGCTCCTACTGTTAGCAGAATGCTGTTCAAAGGTTCAGAAGCGGTTATTTTGATTATCACTACCCTCCGAACTCCTCAGGCTAACATTCTAGCATTACTAGAGTACTTTAGGGAAGTAAAGACATTTTATAAAACAAACAAGTAAATGAGTAAAATGCTCTTTCAGACAAATGGAGCCTCTTGCTCTGTGTGTTTAAGTGTCGGATACTTGGGGGGTAAGTGAGAGACAGAGCCATCCCTGTGTCACTGCAGCCTCCTTGGGGTGGCTCAAGTGCCAGGGCCAGCTGGGCCTGCCTTGCTGGTGGGGAGACTCAGTGGGACAGGAGGGAGCTGGGCTGCCCCTCACCCACAGCTATTGTTTCTGAGGCCTGAGAGCAAATGCCAGCGTTTAAGGACTAGAAAGAATGCTGAGGACCTGGGGAAGTGAGTCCAAGTACATTGTCCCCATAACTTGGCCTCAGGCAAGTGTTGTGCACTGAGTTGACAGGCAGGGAAGGCCAGCAGCGAGGCCTTGGCATAGCTGGAGAGAGAGCTTCCAGGGATGGCAGCCCGGAGCCTTTGCCTGCGGAAAGAAAGTCCTTTTTGAAGAATGTCATCAATCTGACAAACCAGTCACTAGCCCTTCCTGTGGCTTGCCCCTGTGGAGATCCCGCCTCCTAGGGCCACAAAAATGAACTAAATGAGCTTCCTCTCTCACGATAAGCAAATGAGTAAGTCCATAAAGAGGGCCGAGGCTGTTCCTGGCAGTAGTGTTCAGTAGGTGGAGCTGCTATTATTGTTACTGATATCAGCGGGCCCCGTTGGATGGACTTTTTTTCTTTTTTTTTTATATATATATATATTTTTTTTTTGAGACAGTGTCATACTATGTTACCTAGGGCTAGCTTCAAACTCACTATCATCCTGCCTCAGTCACTAAGCAGCTGGGACTACATGTATGCCCCACTATGTTGGTTTGATTGACTATTTTCTAATTTTTTTTTAAGTGAGCTTTTTTTTTCTCTTTTTTTTAAAATTTAATTTATCATTTTTGCCATAGGGCACGTGCACTCAATGGAGAGAGAAAGAGATAGACAGGGCGAGAAAAAGTGAGAAATAACCCTCCTGAGGAAATGGCCATGCTGCAGTTCTTTCTCCATTCTTCTTCCAGGACCCATGCACACATGCACATGAGCCCGGTGTGATTCCCAAGCTGCCAGGTCTGGGACTTGAACCATGGTCAGCTGTGTGGGAGTCCAGCATCCTAACCATCATGTCACCCGCTGCCCCCTATTTTCTGACTATAGCAGTAGTAGTGGTCGAAGAGAGATGACAGGTGACAGACACACATATACATACATAAAGGTAGCTAGAGTCCTTTGGGAAATGTGGGGATTCTGTCAATCGCTGTAGAGATCTATTCTAATTCTGAATTCCCCAAAGGGGGAGCCAACCACAGGTAAGCTCAGGACCCATGAGGGCTACCATGTTACAGACCTGAAGCCCACTGATCACCTGACCTCTACAGGTCCTCCATTGGTGGGTGACAATGGCATTTTGGGTCTCCAGAAAGTAGTATCAATTCAAAGTCAGTTATCAGTAATCTCTCAAAAGTCTGGTTATTTCCTCTTTCTAATCTACAGTCACCTGGAAAATAGCATCCAGGCCCTTGGGGGAAGGCAAAGAGGTATAAATTTATGGTGGTTCAACAAGTTCTTTCAAGGATCTGGCTTCCTTTTCACTTAGGGATGCTGGATCTGTGAACTCCGGCTCGTCTCAGAGTTGACCCAGGGGCTGTGCCTCTCCATTTTGATGATTCGAGTCAGACTTCTCTTCATGAAACATAGAGGTTTTTGGCTTATACAAATCAAGTCAGACTGTAGAAGGTTAGGCATCTATTTCAGGCTTAGGGACAACACGATTAGCTAGCCTATGCCGCAGTCTCTGCAGATCAAATACTGCTTACCGACTCACTCTGCTGCCCGTTCCTGTAACCATGCCCCCACCGTGTCTTTGGCAATGAAGTTTAGCCACTGGGACTCTGCTATCTCGGGGTCCCATCATTTACTTCTGAGAAGTCCCCAACAAGGAAAGGACCAGAAATTGCAGCTGTACTTTTTTTCCCTAAACCTTATTCTTTTCTTTTCTTTCTTTCTTTTTTTTTTTTGGAGAGGTTTTCGCTATAGGGCGCGTGCACTCGCCAGACAGACAGAGAGAGACATAGAGACAAAAAGGGAGAAATCACCCCCCAGGGGGGATGGTTATGCCACAATCCCTTCTCCTCCATTCTCCTCTTGGGATCTTGGGCACACACCCGGTGTGAGTTTTAAGCCACTGGGTCCGGGACACGAACCGCGGTCGACTACGTGGGAGTCCAGCAACATAGCCATTATGC
>NW_006159849.1:7344565-7370381 GCF_000334495.1 Tupaia belangeri chinensis
GTCCCAAAACATAGCACTTTTGCTGACTGCTGGTTCCCTTTTTTTTTTTTTTTTTTTTTTTGAGGTTTTTGTTATAAAGTGTGTGTGCTCACTGGAAAGACAGAGACAGAAAGCAAAAGATCACCCCCCAGTGGGGATGCCACACCACAATCCCTTCTCCTCCAGTCTCCTCTTGGGATTTTGGGCACACACACACATACACCCAGTATGAGTTTTAAGGCACTGGGTCCAGGACTCAAACCATGGTTGACTATATGAGAGTCCAGTGACATAACCGTTATGCCATTTGCTAGTCCCCTAAAGCTTATTCATTTATCTTTCCAGAAAGGGAGGGGGAGAGAGGGAAAGATGCGCTCACGAGAGAGAGATAGAGAGAGAGAGAGAGAGAGAGAGAGAGAGAGAGTGAAAGAGATACAGGCACTTTTAACAGGGTCCTCATGCCAGAATCCACCCCCAGCCTCAGATAGCCAGGATCATGGACACACACACATGTACCTGGTGTGTACAGGGATGCCCCAGGAAGCAATGCAGGACCTTCCCATGTGGCGTCAGCATCCATTGCATCTCTGCTGTGCTGCTGTGGCTGCTTGCAGCTGCACTTTTTTATTTTATGATCAAAACAGTGATTTTTAAAACAAAGACAACAGAACTAGACCATCTTTTAATCTTTTCGTTTCTTTACAGATTACCTAGACCACTTCTGATTAAGAAAACTGTAGAAAGTTAGTAGCTGCCACAAACCAATGCCAGGCGCTGGCTGGCACCTGTCAACTTTCCAGAGTCCCACTTTGCGGGATGTCTGAACGCACTGCTCACGGGCTCTGCCCACACTTGCTGCAATCAATCGTGGCAGATTTGGGTACACAGACCTAGCCTCACATTTCTTTGTAAACTCTTCAGCATCCTCACAGAATTTTTTTGCAGTCCTTATTCTTCACCCACAGAGTGACTGGATTACTTGGTCTGTTTTGGCTGCTGCCTTCCAGTTTTCAGCACTAGTTATTGGCAGACAGACCTGCCCCTTTTCACCCATGTTCGGGTGATAGACTTTTGTTTTAAATGTGATCTCCGGTGGTTTGAATGGGTACTCTACTGGAACGTTGATTTTGATTCTGAAGGCTCTCTTGTCATATGGAGGGTTGTCAGGTACAATAAACCCAGGTCAATAAATTATCTTCATCAACCTGGATGTTATGGAAGTTTTTCACTCCGCAGTTGTGGATTCCTTTAAGCTCCTTCATGAGCCTCCTGCTGGCTGCCATCTTGGATCTGGCGCTGCTGCTTTTCCTGTAGCTGCACTTTTTAACTTCGAATGAATGTTTGAAGGCTCGGAGCTACCTTTCTGGATATTGATATAACATATGTATGTGGTTAATGCCCTCAATCTATTCTAAAGCAAAATAACTTCCTCAAATCAATAGGGAAAACTGGAAGCCTAATACAAAAGCAGGCAAAAGAAAAAAAAATATTTAAAAACCAATACAAATAGCTAATGAATACACACAAAAAAAGTTCAACTCTGCTAATAGCAGGATGAAAATAAAATAACAATGAGATACTATTTTTCAACTGTGGGAAAAGATGATGGAAGAAGAACCCTGAACTCTTCTGTTCTGTAGTTGGAAGGTTAGCTGATATGCACATTTTCTGCAGGACAGCAGAGCACTGTATATCGAAGCCTTTAAAATACGTTTTCCTGGGAACAGCAGTTAGCATGATGACTATGTTGCTGGACTCCCATGTAGTCGACCACGGTTCGAGTCCTGGACCTGGTGGCTTAAATTCATCCTGGGCACGTGTGCGTGTGTGCCCAAGATCCCGAGAGGAGAATGGAGGAGAAGAGATAACAGCATGGCCATCCCCCCGGGGGGTGATTTCTCACTTTCTGTCTCTCTGTTTCTCTCTGTCTTTCTGGTGAGTGCACACGCCCTATAGCAAAAACCTCTCCAAAAAAAACAAAAAAACCCAAAAAAACAATAAAACGTTTCCCTTTGATTCTCAATTTCATTTCAAGAATTTATCTTAAGGAAATGACAGATAAAGTGTATAAAGATGTCCCAGAGTGTTTTCTATGATCAAAAATTTGGAAACAACCTAAATGCTCAACAATAGGAATTTGTTTCAAATAAGTTATGGTAGACCCATAAAGTATTCAGATATTTATTTGTTCATTCAATAAACATTTAATGAGTATCACTTTGTACCAAATACTATAAAAATCCAGAGATACAGATTATCTTTTAAACATGGGGCTTACATTTTAAAGGCTGGAGACAGAATAGATAGATGAATAAATTTTTAAAGTTTGGATCTATAAGTAAGTGCTATGGTAAAAAGTTAAAAGGTAGGGACCAACAGATGGCATAATGGTCACATTGTTGGACTCCCACATAGTCAACTGTGGTATGAATCCCAGACCCGGCAGCTTTAGACTCATGCCAGGTACGTGTGCATACATGCCCAAAATCCTGAGAGAAGAATGGAGGAGAAGGGATTGCAGTGTGGCCATTCCCCCAGGGGGGCTGATTTCTCCCTTTCTAGCTCTCTGTCTCTCTCTGTGTCTCTGATGAGCACATGAGCCCTATAGCAAAAAAATCTCTCTAAAAAAGAAATATTAAAAGGGTGATGTAATGAAGAGTGATTAGGAATGGAACTACTTTAAAATTTATTTCTTTGTGTGAGAGAGAAACACTCTCAACAGCCCTTACTTGGTAATCCTTACCAGCTAGTGGGGATCACAGGCGTATGATACATGCTAGGCATGTTCTGGTTCACCCAGGAATTCAACCTTGATCTTCCATATGACTGTCAGCATTGCAGAGTGTTGAGCTGCCATTGCGCCACTGCTGTTGGGTCAGGTGGAGATTAAGCAGATCAGGAAAAGCCTGACTGAGATTCGATGTTTCAGTACAGAGGTAAATGACAAGGAGGACATTAAAAATCATTACGGGGACCAGCAGATGGCGTAATGGTTCCATCACTGGACTCCCATGTAGCTGGCCATGTTTCAAGCCCTAAACCTGAGGCCAGCAGATGGCATGGTGGTTAAGGGCACTGGAGTCTCACATGGTCGACCATGGTTCAATTCCCAGATCTAGCAGCTTGCTTTCTCACCTTTTATCTCTCTCTGTCTTTCTCTGGTCAAATTAAAATAAATAAATACAGTTAAATAAAATAATTCTAAAAAAAAGAACTCATCCCAAGTGCGTGTGTGTCTGTGCCCAAAATCCGAAGAGGAGAATGGAGGAGAAAGGATTGTGGCATGGCCATACCTTCCGGGGTGGGGGGAGGGGGAGAAGGTGATTTCTCACTTTTGTCTTTCTGTTTCTCTCTGTCTCTCTGGCAAGCTTACCTGCCCTATAGCAAAAACAAAACAAAACAAAAAACCTCTCTCTCTCAAAAAAAAGTTATGTATGTAGACTATACTTCTGGACACAAAAAGATATTATAAAACGTATTTTTTTCCCAAAAAACTGCATGTGTAAGGATAAGGTGGAGTGGAGGACTATACCAGAAAGACGTGTGAAGGAACTGACATTGTTTAGAATACTTTCCCAGCTGCTAGTAACTGAAACCCCCTGCCCCCCAAAGGTGAATTAATATTTAAGTTATTGCTCGAAAAATGGAAAAGGCAAGGCTTTTGTGCGCTCAATAAGGTCCTGGAGAGTCTGGCTTCGTTCTGGCTTTCTTTTCTGCATCCTGTGGAGTTGCTTCTTCACTCATGACCCCAAGGAGGATCATGAACCAGCAGTTCCGGGCTACATGTTTCCTTCCTCACGCTTGTCCAGTAGGCAGTAGAGAGTATCTTTGCTCCAATAGCCCAGAAGACACAAGTGGCATTCTGATTGGACAGGCTTGGGTCATGTGACATCCTCAGGCAGGTGGATGGACTGTGTTGGTTTTGCTTATGCCAGTGAAGTCCCAAGAATGGAGCTGAGAGAGAGGCAATCCCTAAACCACCAGGCTGAGGATTGGGATGGGAGAGGACATGTCCCAAAGGAAGTTTGGGGTGATTTCCTAAAGGAAGAAGGGGAAAGTGCTGGGCAGCAAATACCAGTTGTTGAGTACAGAGAAATTCCAAACAGTGAATAATGTTTGTTTCTCTGAGCTTTGGATGGTGGAATTACCAACAATGTTTAGTTTCCTTTCTCTACTTTGCTGTATGAGGGGACTTTTAAAGGTTTGTGGAGATGGTGTAATGGTTATGTCACTGGACTCCCACATGGCCGACCATGGTTTGAGTCCTGAACTCTGAGACATGAAACTCACGCCAGGCACATGTGCATGCATGCCCAAAATTCAGGGGAAAGAAAGAAGGGATTGTAGGGGCCAGCAGGTGGCGTGGTGGTTAAGATGCTGAAATTCCCACGTGGCTGACCATGGTTTGAGTCCCGGACCTGGTGGCTTGCTTTCTAACTCTCCCTCTCTTTCTCTCTCTCTGTCTTTGGCAAAATTCATGTGAAAAATAACAATAACAATAATAAATAAATAATTCTTTAAAAAAAAAAAAAAAGAAGGGATTGTGGCATGGCCAACCTCCCTGGAAGGCGATTTCTCCCATTCTGTCTCTATCTCTCCAGTGAGCATACACACCCTGTAGCTCCAATAAATAAATAAATAAATAAATAAATAAATAAAGTTTGTAGAAAATATTTGGAATTTCAGTACAGTTTAATTTTGGTACAAACATTTTTGAAATCCATGTATTTTTTCATAATATACATTTTCCATATGACCAAATTATGCTTAATATTGTGAAAGCGTAACTACAAATTTCGACTTTTCAACAATGCAATTCTAATAATGTAACCACAAGACAACATAGTGACTTCCTCTTTTGAGCTTTAGTGAAATGAATAATATGCAATATGAAAATATGTGATTTGGCTTTGATCTTGCTGCTCCTCCCCTAAAGCATTGTCCTTGCAACAAAACCAGCTATTCCGGACTTTTCCCAAAGTGAAAAGGAAAGCCCTGTTTAAGGACCCGCTCAGAGATCTTGGAATTCACAGGATCTCCCAACTACCCATACGGCCTCACTTAACGACTTAGCATCGCCTTGCCTTCCGGCTTGCCCTTTCCCTCTTCAACGTGCTATTCTGGGCCACTGTCGTTATTCAGCCAGCGGAGAGTTCTCTCCCATGACAACTGAGATACCTCAAACTAAGAATAGGACTCTGACTGAGGAAGGGAAGTGACAACCATGGACTGGAGGGAACTTTGCTCTCTGCTGCAGCTTCTTTAAAAGACCTAGACCTCAGTTTTATTCTTTGCTCCTCGGTTTGCCTTGTCTTTGGTCTGTGGTTTTGCTGTTCCTTACCGTTCTGTGAAGTCTTGTCAACTGCTTAATCATACAAACAATATGAGCTGGAGGAGCTTTTCAAGGGTCCTGGAGGTGTTTCTTCTCAGAGGGCTTCCAGCTGGGAACCCTGGGTCTAAGCTTGCCAGATAATTCTCTATTGTGTATTTGGAACTCTTTCTTCAGAGGCATTTTGATTTGAGGCCAAAAGGATATTTGTGCATTTTCTAAGAGCTTCTGAAACCAATAGAAACCTCTGCCCCACCCCACCCCTGCACACCCCACCCCTGCACACTAGGTACTATTGTATAACTAGTTCTTTTTTTTTTTTTTTTTTAAATTTTCTAGAGGTGTATGCATTTGTCAGAGAGAGAGAGAATGAGAAAACACCCTTGTAGGGGATGGTCATGCCTCCGTCCCTTCTCTTCCACTCTCGTCTCAGGATTTTGAGCATGCACACATATGCACCTGGTGTGTTTTTCAAGCTTCTGGGTCTGGGATTCAAGCTATGCAGTCAGCCATGTGGGATCTGGCCATATTAACCTTAAGCCACTGGCTGGCCCACTTCTGGACGCTATTGTTGAGTAGCAAAGGAGTTTGAAATTACATTGCTGCTTTGCTTTGTGGCTTTGGGCAGTCTAAGATTTTCAGGTTTAAGCTTTCACATCTGTAAAATGGGGGTTATTAAAAACCCAACGCTTGGTGTTGTTATGATGTTAAATAAGTGTTTGGAAAGCACCTAGCCCAATAAGTGCCTAGTGAATATTAGCCCACTGGATGTTACTCCAGTGGTGGAGAAATTCTACATGTTTCTCAGAAAGTCCCACAGAATCAAGCTCTAAGACCCAAAGTAGCACACATTTGAAAACACGCCTTTATATTGTTTTTTCCTTCTTCGGAGTGTCACTCCCTTCTCCTCTCTCTGGTTCCTTGATATCATCTCCTGTATAAGCTACTGCCCATAATTCTTCGCCCTGGCCTCTGCACCAGAGAACCCAGAACTAGGTGGCCGTAAATTAGCAGAAACAGCAGAGTTTTCTGAAATTATTTGCAGTTACACGTTCATAAGATCATGGTTCATTTTGTTAAATGAAAAGTCTATGACAACAATGTTGATAATGATGATTTGGAAATATTAGAGGGCCGTATTATTGAGGATGCCTTTGCTATTGGGTATTCAGCTCATTGGATTCCACAGACTTTGTTTTTAGCAAACTCGCTCTCTATTTCTCTCTGGCAAGTGCATGCATCCTCTGACAAAATTGGAAAAGAAAGGAACTTCAGTCTCTGCTACAAGGGAACATTATGAATTGCATGGATTAAGGGTTATTAGGCCCAGACGATAGATAAGGGTAAGATTGTGTCTTGCTGCTCTATAGCCCTTGTGATCCTGCAAAGTCCAATAAGGAAATGCACATGAGAAAGGAGGAGTCAGGCGACCAGCAGTTGGTGTAATGGCTATGTTGCTGGACTCCCATGGAGTCGACCACAGTTCGAGTCCCACACCCAGCGGTTTAAACTCATGTCGGGTGTGTATGTGTGCGTGCCCAAGATCCCGAGAGGAGAATGGAAGAGAAGGGACTGTGGCATGGCCACCCCCCCAGAGGTGATTTCTTGCCTTCTGTCTCTGTGTCTCTCTCTGTCTTTCTAGAGAGTGCATGCGCTCTATAGCAAAAACCTCTCCAAAAAAAAAAAATAATAATAATAAAGAAAGAAAGAAATAACGAAAAGAAAAAAAAGGAAGAGTCAATAAGAAGCAGAGCTTAGAGAGGGCCCTGAAAGAAAAGGGAGGCAGCAGAGTGAGTCTGATGCTTCAGTTCTCTGCATTTCACTGCAATGTCTGGGCTGGCTCTTACTGAGGAATTTAAACAGAAACTAGTATCCAGTGGGGCTGGCCTCGTAGCCTAGTGATTAAGGAAGTCAGATCTCACATGGCTGATCATGGTTCAAATCCTGAGCCTGGCAGCTTAAAAAACACAAAGGGAATGTGTGTGTGCCCCAAATCCTGATGGGATGGAGAAATGGAGAAAGGATCCCAGAGTGACCACACCCCATTAGGGAGTGCTTTCTGCCCCCTCTCTGTTTCTCTATATCTCTCTGGTGAGCACATTTGTCCTCTGGCAGTTAGGAAAAAAAAAAAGAAAATGACTGGGAAAAAATAAAAAAAAGAAGTTAGTATCCAGGGCCTAGAAATAATCCAGCTTGGTAGGAAGGGAAGGGGAGGCTTCTCTTCTGGAAATCCAGGCTTTACACACTTTTCAATCTCTTGCTTCAATTAAATGTAGACTCCCTTCTGTTACTACTGAAGCCCAAGGGGACTGGAGGTGTGAGATTACACCACTGAGGAGCAGTCTCCTACCACTCAGGGCTCTTGGCATGGTTTAGAGGATTCCTTGAGTTTCCTCCAGATCGTCTCCTTGGTCCAGGCCTTTTGCCTCAATCCTCAGATCAAACATCTTGTTCCAACCCACTCTGCCATGTCCAGACCCAGATCGAATAGCCTTTCTACATACCAGTATACATCTGCAGGCAATGATAGGCTCACAGACTCTGGGGGTTTGAAGGAAATAGAAGAAATGGGTGTGGAAACCACAGACCTGGAACATTCCAGGGAGCAAGGCTCAGACCACTACTGCGACGCTCAGAAATGTTCTTAAGTGTTTCTCTCAAACATTTGTCAAGTGGCAAATACCCAGTGTCCTAAGGCTTCTCTCTCTGTCTCTTTGTCTACTCAGCTCTCTCTCCTTATTTAGAGGTCTGGATGATCTTGAGGAGCCCCCAAACTCCCATTTTCTACTTCAACATAACCAGTGTCCCTCAGGAGTTCAACCAGTTCCACTAGTGCTGTTCTTTCCTCCTTTAAGGTATTACCTGGAAAGGTACCTCCTCCCAGAAGCCTTCTAAGACTGGGTAAGGTGGCCTCTTCATGAACTCCTACTGTAGCTTGGACTTAACTTTAAAAAATAATTTATTGTGGAACCAGCAGGTGGTGTAGTAGTTAAGGTGCTGGACTCCCACATGGATGATTGTGGTTCGAGTTCTGGACCTGGCTGGCAGCTTGAAAATCACACTGGGTACTTGTGCATGTATGCTCAAAATCCCAAGAGGAAAATGGGAGGGAAGGGACTGTGGTGTGGCCATCCCCCTGGGGAGTGATTTCTCACTTTCTCACTCATTGTCTCTCTGGCATGTGCACATGCCACACAGTCCCTATGGTAAAAACAAAAACAAAACAAAGACAAAAGTCCTGGAAAACTCATTTACCACGTTGTTGAAAATGCTGATTCCTTCCCCTTGAATGGTCTTTCTTCTCCTCTATACACTATGCTGTTTCTTGTTCTTCCATTTTAACTGTAGCATCGGGTTTATAGAAAGTACTCAAGAAATATGTGCTAGATTCAGAACAGGAAAATATATATCAATTCATTTTCTTTCCTTTATATTTTCCAGAAGCAAAGGAGAATGAGAAGAAAAGTTGGAGACTTCCATAAGGAGATAACACTTCCAGGTGTGTGTGTTTTTCCCCGAAACTTGCACCCATGCTGGGAATTCAAAATGAACAATGATTTAAATAGAATTTTCTTCTCTCTTGACAAAGGGCAGTTGGGAAGTGGACTGGCCAGACCTGGTATGACGGATCCTTAGGCCCTGGGTTAAGGCTTTCCCCTGTCCCTCCTAGCGCTGGCCTCCATCTTCAAGGACATTGCTAGACATTCAGCCTTCATGCCTGAGATCCCCAGGGAGGAAAAGGAAGAAGGGGTTATATTAATGAGGATAAACTAGGTTATGCTGCAGTAACAAACCCTAAATCTCTGGCTAGCAGCAAGGGCATTTTTCTCTTGCCTGATATGCCCATCACTGATTGGCTGCTGCTCTGCTTCTCTGGCCTGCACTCTGCGACCCAGGATGACAGAGCAGCTTCTCTTTGGCACACTGGATTGTCATGGCAGGCAGGCACAGCAACCCTGGAAAACCATGCTTCTGAGACTTTTTTGAAGTAACTTATGTTGTTTCTGCTTATATTTCATCATACAAAATGATTCACATGGCCGAGCCATAGTAGGGAATGATAATTTCCCCTAAGGAAACTCAGTGGGAGTGGAGGTAAGGGGAAAAAACCAGTCCCTATATGGAGCTATCTCAGCAGTCCTATACCCACATACATCTCATGGGCAGAACTCGGTCTGCTTAATTGTCAGGAAGATGGGAACATGTATTATTTATTTTTTTAAGAGAGATTTTTTTGCTATGGAATGCATGCATTAGCTGCAGAGACAGGGAGACAGAAAGCGAGAAATCACCTTCCAGTGGGTGACCATGCCACAGTCCCTTCTTCTCCATTATCCTCTTGGGATTTTTGGCACACATGCACACATGTCCAGCGTGAGTTTTAAGCCAGCCCTCTTGACAAAGGGCAAGGGACTTGAACTCCAGTCGACTACGTGGGAGTCCAGTGATGCAACTATTATTCCATCTGCAGGTTCCCATGGAACCTTTGGGTTTTTTTCTTTTTTTAGAATTATTTTATATAACTTTATTTATTTATTCATTTATTTAAATTTGACCAGAGGGGGATAAAGCAAGAGAGAGAGAGAAGAAAAGTGCAAGCCACCAGATCCAGGACTCAAACTGCAGTTGGCTATGTGGGAATCCAGCACCCTTAATCACCATGCCACCTACCAGCCCTAAAAACATGTAGTATTTTGGGACCAACAGGTCACGTAATAGCTATGTCGCTGGACTCCCATGTAGTTGACCACAATTTGAGTCCCGGACCCAGACCCAGTGGCTTAAACTCACACTGGGCATGTGTGCATGTGTTCCCAAGATCCTGAGAGGAGAATGGAGAAGAAGGGATGCAGCATGGTCATAACCCCTGGGAGGTGATTTCTCACTGTCTGTCTCTCTGTCTCTATCTTTCTGGTGAGCACATGTGCCCTATAGCAAAATCCTCTCCAAAAAAAAAAAAAGACTTGTAGTATTTTTAACTTAGAGCATTCTACCTAAATAAGATTGGGGTTCAAGAACTACAGAAGATGGAGAAAATGTATACTGGGTAAGCAACTAATGATTTCTGACAAAATTCTGTTTTGTGCTAAACTGTGTTTACTTTATGATAATCATGACTTTTTATTGTTCTCTTAGGACACTTAGTGCTGCTATAACAATACCACAGACTAGGTAATTTATAAAGAAAGAGACCTACTTGGCTCACACTTCTGGAGGCCAGGAAGTTCAAGAGCATGGTGCTGGCTTTTGGTGAGGGCCTCCATGCTGCATCATAACATGGTGGACAAGTATTACATGGTCAGATAGAGTAAGAGCACAGGAGGAAGAGAGAAAGGGGGCTAAACTCCTGAATAACTAATTCACATTCATGATAACAACACTAATCCATTCATGCAGACAGAGTTCATGTGACCCAGTCACCCTTAAAGGTCCTACCCCTTGGGACCAGCAATTGGTGTAATGGCTATGTCGCTGGACTCCCATGTAGTGGGCCGCAGTTCGAGTCCCGGACCTGGTGGCTTAAACTCATACTGGGCGCGTGTGCATGCGTGCCCAAGATCCTGAGAGGAGAATGGAAGAGAAGGATTGCAGTGTGGTCATCCTCCCCCCTGGGGGGATGACTTCTTGCTTTCTACTCTGTCTCTCTCTGTCTTTCTGGCAAGTGCTCATGCCCCATAGCAAAAACCTCTCCAAAAAAAAGGGTCCTACCCCTCAATACTTCTTTTATGGCAATTACAGCAGCCCTCCTTATCTGAAAATGTTTTGTGATTGGTTTGCTGAGTTTATTTTTTATAACTTAATATTTTTTTCTTAAGAGAGATTTTTGCTATAGGATACCTATAGCACATTATAGGGTGTGTTTGCCAGACAGGCAGAAAGTGAGAAATCACACCCCAAGGGGGATGGCCACTCCATAATCCCTTTTCCTCCATTCTCCTCCTGGGATCTGGGACATGCATGCACTCATGCCTGACATGAGTTTTTTTTTTTTTTTTTTTGAGAGGATTTTGCTATAGGGCATGTGCGCTCACCAGACAAACAGAGAGAGACAGAGGCAGAAAGACCTAAAAGTCTCAGAAGCCTGACTAAATTTTTTTCAAGCAAAGAAATTTGTCAGTTCAGACAAAATGTTTTAAGTACAATTTTAAAATGCTTTAAAGTATCACATAAATGTCTAGTTTAAAAGTTAAAACATGGATGCAGATGGCATAATGGTTACATTGCTGGACTCCCACATAGTTGACTGTGGTTCGAGTCTCAGACCCAGCGGCTTAAACTCATGCCAGGCACATATGTGTGCATGCCCAAGATCCTGAGGACAGAATGGAGGAAAAGGGATCGGAGTATCGCAGTTTCCCTTGGGGGGGTCTCTCTGTGTCTCCAGCAAGAGCGTGCACACTATGGGAAATATCTCTCTCTCTCTCAAAACAAGTTAAAACATAACACAATTACACATTGTATAGAAAGTCACACCAATAAAAGGTGAGGCTTTTGCCAATTGGCAAGAACCAATGTAGAACAACTGAAGTACAGATGGAATAAAAATTTATAACATAATTTGTTAACAAATTTTAATTAAAAAAATTTTTTTGAGAGGTTTTTGCTATAGAGTGTGTGTGCTTGCCAGAAAGACAGAGAGTGACAGAGAAACAGAAAGCAAGAAATTACCCATTCCCCCAGGGGGAATGGTCACACCACAATCCCTTCTCCTCTATTCTCCTCTAGCAATCTTGGGCACACACGTACATGCGGCTGGCGTGAATTTAAGCCACTGGGTCCAGGACTCAAGCCGCAGTCGACTGCATGGGAGTTCAGCAACATAGCCATTATGCCAACTGCTGGTCCTGAATTTTAAATATTTAAATTGAGCTTGAAATTTAAGAAATTAAAACTAGAAAAAAATTTTAAAGGAGATTTTTGCTAGAGGGCATGTGCACTTGCCAGAGAGACAAAGAGAGACAGAGAGAAAGAAAATGAGAAATCATTCCCAAGTCGGGTGGCCATGCTACAATCCCTTCTCCTCCATTCTCCTCTCAGGATCTGGGACATGCACACACACACGTGCCTGGTGTGAGTTTTAAGCTGTTGGGTTTGGGACTCGAGCTATGGTTGACTACATAGGAATCCCACAAAGTATCCATTGTGCCATCTGCTGGCCCCAAAACTAGAATAATATTTTAAAATGAAGAAAAAAATTAAAGACAATTCAAAAACAACTGAATATGAAATATGAAAGTGGGCCTTTAAAAAATCTTAGAACACATTTTTAGTTCATGTTTTATCAAAGCAGAGAACTTCCAAGCATAAAATAAGTTATAAGGAAGAATTAACTTCAGAGGAAGGAAAAATATATCCTTTTTTTTTTTTTTTTTTTTTTTTTTTTTTTTTCCCATTGTGTTTTGCTTTTTTTTTTTAGTTTTGCCATATGGCTTGAGCACTCGGGAAGAGGCAGAGAAAGGAAAACTGAGACCAGGAATGCAAAATGTCACCAAGATGAACTGTGATCTGCTGGATTATAGTTCTTGGGTAAGCCAGGAGTTTGGCCCTGATTGGGTAGGGGTAGGAAAAAATGTTTAACATGAAATGCATAACCTTTGTATTCAGCCCAACCACCAAACTCAAAAGACTGAACAAAGGGTAAATTATACAAAGACTAAGACAGTTTAACCCTCCCAGATTTCAACCAAAAAGTTATTTTTTAAGGTTATTTCTTTCTTGAGAGAGAAAGAGGTACCCCCATCAGGGTCTCCATGCCATGGTCCAACCCTGTTCATGCATACATGCACACCTGATATGCTCAGGGAAGGCCCTGGATACAAATGCAGGACCTTTTCCTATGTGGGTCCAGTTGGAGTACCACTGTGCCACTGCTTGGCCCTCACCGAAAGAGTTATTGAAAGATGTGTCCTTTTACTTCCTGATGGAAGTAAAATTAATCGAAAAATGGCAAACAAGATGAAATGATAAGCATAGAAATTGAAACAATATGATAGTAAATATAATGAGCTATTGACGGGAAAAGCTGGAAGGCATTTTATTTCTTCTTTAAAACAACTGTATTAAACTATCATTCTTTTTCTTTAAAGAATTATTTATTTAATTTTATTTGTTCATTCATTTATTTTAATTTAAACAGAGAAAGACGAGAGAGAGAGAGAGAGAGAAAGCAAGCCTCGAGTTCTAGAACTCGAACCATGGTCAACCATGTGGGAATGTCCAGCACCTTAGCCACCACACCATCTGTTGACCTCCAACTATCATTCTTAAAGGTTTATCCATTTATTTCTTCCATGAGTGAGGGAGACACAGAGAGACAGAGAGACAGAGACACAGTACCCATAACATGGTCTTGATGTTGCTGTCCATTCCCAGCTTAGCAAGTTCGGGATCATGGACAAGCGTGTGCCTGGCATACTCAGGGAGAACTTGGGACTTGAACCAGGAGCCATGATGTGGGATTGCTTCACAAAGTGTCATGTCTCACTACTGCACCACTGTCTGATCCCCAGCCAATGTAGAACAAGTAGAGTGCAGCTTTATTGAGGTATAATTTACATACCATAAAATTTGCCCCCAGTTCTGTGGATTTTAGTAAGTCCATTCAGTTGTACAACCACCCCATGGTCCAATCTTAGGGCTCATTCGTCATCCACAAAATTTCTCTTGTGGCCATTTGCAGTTAATTCTTGTTCTCCTTTTGAGCCACAAACACTGATCTGCTTTCTGTGTCTACAGTTTTGCCTTTTCTAGAAATTTCATATAAATAGAATTGGACAATATGTAGTCTTTCTTGCTTGGCTTCTTTCACTAACCATTTAAGCTTTGTCCATGTTGCTCCACGCGTCATGCTTTTGTTTGCATTAAACAGCTATTTTTAGTGTACAACTTGAATCCCTCTGTTGATTTTTAAGCAGCTTTCTTGAGACGTAATTAACATACCATACAACTCACTCATTTAAAGTGAATAATTCAGTGTTTTTTAGTAGAATCATAGAGTTGTGCATCTTTCACCATAATCAAGAAACCCCTCACTCCACAACCACTTCGTCCACCCCAGACCCTGGCAACCACTAAGCTCATTTCTGTCTCTGGGGGTGTGCTTATTTGGATATTTTAAATATATAAAGTCATACAATATGGTGGTCTTTTGTGACTTGCTTCTTTCCCTTTGCACAGAGTTTTCCAGGCTCGTCCTTGCCGTAACATGTACCAACACGCCATTCCTCTTTCTGGCTAAATAATAGTCCATTGTATGGGTATATCACTTTAAAAAAGTAATCTAGTCATCAGTTGATGGAAATTTGGGTTGTTTCCATATTTTAGCTATTGTGAATAATGCTGCTATTGTGAATAATGCTCGTACATTCATTTACAAGTCTTTATGTGGGTGTAGGTTTTCAATTCTCTTGTGTATGTTCTTAGGAATGGAATCGCTCAGTCTTTCTGTGTTTAATCATTTGAGAAACTGCCAGCATGTTTTCCAAAGTGCCTCCAGCATTTTATATTTTACATTTTCACCAGCATGTGAAGGCTTCAATTTCATCACATTCTCCTAAGCCTTATTATTATCTTTTTAAAAAAAAATTAAAAATTTAAAAAATATTTTAAAAATTATTAAAAATATATCATCCTATTGGGTATATTTATGGTATTTCATTATAGTTTTTATGTACATTTTCTTAATGATAGTGGTGTCTAGTATATTTTCATGTGCTTCCTGGCCATTTGTATATCTTTGGAGAAATGTTTATGCCGATCCTTTGCCCATTTTAAAATGAGGTTGTCTTTTTATTATTTTATCTATTTTTATTTGCTGTGGGGCATGTGAACTCGCAAGAGAGAGCGAGAAAGTGAGAAAGCACCTTCCAGGGTGATGATCACACCACAATACTTCTTTATTCTCCTCTCAGGATTTCGGGCGTGCATGGCATGCCCAGAGTGTCTCTGAAGCCACCAGGACCGGACTTGAATCATGTAGTTGGCCATGTGGAATTCATCCCACTTGGCTGGCTCAAGGTTGTCTTTTTATTATGTTATTATTACTTATTTGCTGTGGGGCATGTGCACTTACCGAAGGTAGAGAGAGAAAGAGAGAAAGTGCTTTCCGAGGAGATGACCACACCAGAATCCCTTCTCCTCCATTCTCCTCTCAGGATTTTGGGCATGTGTGACACATCCAGAGTGTCTCTCAAGTCACCAGGGCAGGACTCGAACCATGCAGTTGGCTGTGTGGCAACCACACTACTTGGCTGGCCCATGTTGTCTTTTTTTTCTTTTTTTAAGAGGGACTTTCGCTATAGGGTGCGTGTGCTCACTGGAGAGACAGAGAGACAGAAAACGAGAAATCACATGCCCTCCCCCCCACCCCGGAGGATGGCCATGCTGCAATCCCTTCTCCTCCATTCTTCTCTTGGAATTTTGTGCATGCACACACATGCGCCTGGCATGATTTTCAAGACATTGGGTTCAACCATGATCAACTACATGGGAGTCCAGAGACATAACCATTACTCTATCTGTTGGCCCCTCAAGGTTGTCTTTTATTATTTTCTTGGGAGATTTTTTTTAAGTTTGTTTTTTTTCTTCCATACATGCCTGCTCTGTATAGGGAACCCTCAGGATGTGAACCAATGGCCTTTCCTTTTGGGCCCAGCATCACAGAGCATTGTGTTACTGCTGTACCACTATTTGGTCCTATTTGTAAGAATTATTATATATTCTAGATACAAGTCCCTTACCATATGTGATTTTAAAAAATTCTCTCATTCCATAGATTGTCTTTTCACTTTTTAAAATGATGCTCTCTTTAGCACAAAATGTTTTAGTTTTAGTTTTAGTAAAATCCAAATGATCTGTGTTTTCCTTTATTTTTCATTCTTTTGGTGTCCTTTGTTAATTTTTTGGGAAAATGTTTAAGTTTTTTTTTTTTTTTTAATTCACTTATTTATTTATCCCAGTCGTGAGAAGGACAGAGACAGCATCCCCAACAAGGTCTTAAGGCCATGATCCTCCTCCAGCTCCAGCCAGGCCCTGACCATGGGCATGTGTGCCCAGTGTAGGAAAGAAGACCTCTGGATGTGAACCCGAAACCTGCCATGTGAGTCACCAAAGAGCATTGTGTTTATCACTGTGCCACTTTCTGGCCCTTGCTGTTGTTGTTTAAGTGTTGCTTTAGCAATTACAATATGAATCTTTCATTTCTAATAATCTGCTTTAGATTAAATTCTGATTTAATTCAGCTAAAATATAGCACATTTGCTACAGTATAGATCCCTAGGTCCTTGCACCAACCATTTGCTATTATTGCCATATTAAATCCATATACCTTATAAACCAAAAAATACAGCTGTTTTTTGTTAGAAGAAAAGAAAATCCAAAATTGATGTTAACAGTAACATGAGGGACTGGGAAGTGGGAAAGATAGTTTCTATGTGTAAATCATAGTGAGGTCTTTTTCAAATCTTGGAATAATTTTCATTAAATAGTGTTCAACATTGGGACCAGCAGTTAGCATAATGGCTATGTCTCTGGACTCCCACATAGTCAACCGCGGTTCAAGTCCCACACCCAGCAGCTTAAACTCACGCCGGGTGCGTGTGCGTGCGTGCCCAAGATCCCAAGAGGAGAATGGAGGAGAAGCGATTGCGGCGGAGTCATCCCCCCCGAGGGGGTCATTTCTCGCTTTCTGTCTCACTATCTCTCTCTGTCTTTCTGGCGAGCGCAAGCGCCCTATAGCAAAAACCTCTCCAAAAAGAAAAAAAATAGTGTTTAACATTTATAAGAGAAATGGACAGTCATAAGGTCACACTAAGAGTACAAGCAATGGCAGCCAGCAAGTGGCGTAATGGTTGAGATGCTGGACTCTCACATGGCCAAGAGATTCGAGTCCTGGACCTTAAAACTCACATCAGGTAGCATGTGCATGTGCACGTGTGTCTAAAATCCCAGGAGGAGAATGGAAGAGAAGGGATTGCAATATGGCCTACCGAATGGGGGAGTGGATAATGGGGAGCGTTCTCATCTTCTCTCTCTCTCTCTCTTGTGTTTCTGTCTGTCTCTCTCTGGTGAGCTCACATGCCCTGTAGCAAAGAAAATGAAAAATAAATCAAACTATGAGTCTAGAAAAGTGAAAAAAAATAAAGATGCTAAAGAGCAAATGATCAATGTATGCTAGAAACAAATGAAACAGATTAATAAACTAAAAAAATTAATTTATTAAATTTATTAAGAGATAGATGTGGGAACCAGCAGTTAGCGTAATGGCTATGTCATTGGACTCCCACGTAGTCGACCGCGGTTCGCGTCTGGGACCCGGTGGCTTAAAACTCACACCGGGCGCGTGTGCGTGCATGCCCAAGATCCCAAGAGGAGAATGGAGGAGAAGGGATTGCGGTGTGGCCATCCCCCCTGGGGGGTGATTTCTCGCTTTCTGTCTCTCTGTCTCTCTCTGTCTGTCTGGCTAGCGCACGCACCCTATAGCGAAAAAACCTCTCAAAAAAAAAAAAAAGAGTTAGATGTAATCCGCTATCTGATTCTATGACTGGCCTCAAAGATGGCACCATAGAAAGACAAGTAGCCTATGAGGTCAACCTGGAAGTTTAATTTGGAGCTTACTCATCCAGTAGAAGATGAAATTTTTCACGCTGGAAATTTTGGTACCTTCCTTGTGAATATCTAGGGTTTTCTTCCCTAGTTTTACATTTTTTTTTTTCTGTTTTAAAATAGGAACAGTTTGTGCAGGAAAACATTAAAGTCATTGAGAAAACTGGCAACCTTGGAAACGTTCACAGTGAATGCTTTAAGAATAAAATCACAGTTGTTTCTGAGAAACAGTTCTCTAAAAGGTATTTGGATACTTATTTTTTTAAGAGATTTTTTTTTCTATAGTGTGCTTGTGCTTTAAAGAGAAACAAAGAGAGACAGAAAGACAGAAACTGAGACACCACCCTCCAGAGGGGATGGCCACTCTACAGTCCCTCCTCCTCCTCCATTCTTCCCTCTGGATTTTGGGCACTTGCACACACATACCTGGCGTGAGTTCCAAGCCGCTGAGTCTGGGACTTGAACAGTGGGAGTCCAACATAACCATTATGTCATATGCTTGTCCCTCTGAAAGGTATTTGAAATACCTCACCACGAAATACCTTGAGAACAACCGTTGTGATTGACTTTGTGTGGTTACATCTGACAAGGAGGCTTACAAACTCCGTCACTTCCAGATTAGTCAAGATGAAGATGAATCAGAGCCTGAGGACCAGTTGAAGCCTCCCCTTATGGGGCTTTGCTTACTAAATAAAAGAAATGAAGAATATATGAGAAAAACCATCTGGAAATGGACTTTAGGTTGATTAATGAATAAAAAACACTGCTTATAAGAAAAAAGATAGCTGTAATCAGATAAAGTATGACTGTACTTACAACAGATACATCTAAAACAAAACAAACAGGAAACTGAAAATAGAGGAATGGAGGCCTAGTCGTGGCACACAGGTAGTACCACTGCTCGAGCAGCCAGAATTTACATGAGAGGTCCAGGTTCTGTTCCCAGGCCAACCTGAACACACTTGGTGCAGTTCTGAGACCCTGCAGTCCTGGTTAATTGGGAGTGAGAGCAAGGAGATGCGGCACCTTAAGATCTGTCAGAAATGCCGAAGCTTGTTTATCTCACTCTCCCTCCTTCTCCGAAAGGAAAAAAGAAATAGAGGGATGGAAAGATATAGCAAGCAAATACTAACCAAAAGAAAGTTTTTAATGGCAGAGACATTTTAAAAACAAAGCATTAAGGGGACCAGCAGTTCATGTAATGGCTATGTATGTAGCTATACTCCCATGAAGTCGACTGCGGTTCGCGTCCTGGACCCGGTGGCTTAAAACTCACACCAGGCGCATGTGCGTGCGTGCCCAAGATCCCGAGAGGAGAATGGAGGAGAAGGGATGGTGGTGTGGCCATCTCTCCTGGGGGGCGATTTCTCGCTTTCTGTCTCTCTGTCTCTCTCTGGCGAGCGTACGCGCCCTATAGCAAAAAAACCTCTCCAAAAAAAACCAAAAACAAACATTAATTAGGGTTAATAGAGAGACATACCAAACAATTTAACTACAAAATACGAAACTGAAATAATTATAAGAAGACATGAACAAATCCACAAACATGGTGAAAGAGTTTAACATAGCTCTAATGGAAGTATAAATATTTTAAAATGAGCAATAAGAGGTATCTATTTAAAAAGATTTAACAATCAAATTAACAAGTGAATTTTGTTAGATATTCTCTCAAGACGACTTGGGGTGTTTACAAAGGATTGCCCACATACTATTTCCAAAGGGAATCTTAATACAGTTCCAAGAAATTATGTTTTATTTTATTTATTTATTTTTGAACGTACAACATAATGGGTTTGTATTTAATATAGTCTCACCATAGGAATGTAACCCAGCTAATTAATTAATATAGAAGTTTTTGTTTACATTAAATCTTTTCTCCATTTCAACATTAATATAAAACTTTTTTTTTAACATTAAATCTCTTCTCCATTTGAATACTAGATACATCAAATAATTTTTCTACACTTTTGTCCTCCAGAGAGAAAAGTTTCAATTTTTGGCTATTCGATATCTAAGTACAATATTAACTTGGGAGATAAAAAAACACAAATGTAATAAAAAAATATGGACAAAAAGGCTTCTCATCGGTTCAGGAGGCAGTGGTTATAACTGAACAGTCAGCGGCTTCCCTGGATTGAGCACATGAACTTCCTTACTTCATGTGATTGATAATACCCAAACTGTGCAGTATTAGCTACACAAACTGGCCACTTCACTTCTACCTCCTTTCTAACCAGCAAACACAGATGATAGGCTGTATTTTTAAGTACATTATTTGTTGTACATTTTTTTCTCCCCTCTAAGACATCAATTTCTTCCCGTTTTATGGGAAACAACTAAGAATGTGAAACAACCCATACCATTCTGAGGAACTTTCAGACACCAGTGCTCAGGTTTAGCTTCAACTGCACAAAGGTCTTCAGGGCGACGTTTAATTCAGAAGGCCCTTCAAAGTCCTATCTGTCCATTTCTCTCGCGCGCATATGCACCTAAGCAAGCACAAATGCCTGTACGCTGAGGACCGCCCCTAACAAGAGTGGGACACTTCTCCAGCTTCCGTTGCTTCCACACAGGCAGTACCAGAAACAGGGCAAGGAGCACTAGGACAAACTGTGCTGAAACTGAGGTCATGGTGTTTGGATCTGGAAGGCTGAAGGTTTCAAAGAGATGGTGTGTGTGTGTGTGTGTGTGTGTGTGTGTGTGTGTGTGTGCGTATTCCTATCTTATTTAAGATATTCTCTTTCTGAGGCTCCCAGATGCTGAAGCTAAGAGGTTCCACATGACACCGCCTTCCAGGAGGCAGCCATTATAGAAATCAGAAATGAGTGTTAAGCACCGGGTCTGGCACTCAAATAACAGTCAACTACATGAGAGTCCACTGAGCTACATAACCATTATGCCATATGGTGGTCCCCAGAAATGATATTTTAACTCAGACAACATTTTAATACTTACGATGAAATTAAATTAGGAAGGTATTTTAAAATCACACATGTATTATAAGCTTTAAAATGATGTCTTGACTAACTGAATGAATTTAAGAGGAAATCACTGGGAATTAGGGTATTTAGAACTAAGTGACTATGAAAGTAGAATATATCAACTTATTGCCTCTAAAGTAGTATATATGATTGTTTTGTTTGTCTTTTTAAAACATTTATTTATTATCATTATTTTTCAATTTGTTTCTTGAGAGATTTTCACTGTAGGGTGCGTGCGCTCGCCAGACAGACAGAGAGAGACATAGAGACAGAAAGTGAGAAATCACCCCCCAGGGGGGATGGTCACGCCGCAATCCCTTCTCCTCCATTCTCCTCTCAGGATCTTGGGCACGCACGCACACGCGCCCGGCGTGAGATTTAAGCCACCGGGTCCGGGACACGAACTGCGGTCGACGACGTGGGAGTCCAGCGACATAGCCATTACGCTAACTGCTGGTTCCCATGGAGTCCAACAGCTTTAACTAACACATTACCTGTTGGCCCCTGTTTTTCTTTTCTAGAGACAGGGTGTCATTATGTTACCCAGGCTGGCCTCAGAAATGAGCCATCCTCCTGCCTCAGTATCCGAGTAGCTGGGGCTACAGGTTACTACTCTGGTGTGGCCAGCTTTTATAGTTCTTTGAGACAGGAACAACCAGACTGTATTGCCTACTCTGACTCAATACATCACCCAACACAGAACACTTCACCTCTTCACCTCTAAAATAACCAGTTCTCCAGTGGATACCAATCAGCTAGCTGCAGTTCAGTTCAATCCTGATACTAGCTCCTGGAGGACAGACAGTTTGGAAAATTTTCCTGAATGTCGTGTCAGATCCCACAAGTTCAGGGCTGTCTCACAAGACTGTCCTCATCTCAGAAGTTAGTCTCAAGTTATGACCTGTACTTCTGACCAATGGGTTATAATTGGGGATTATCCTCTCCTCGGGCTAAATTAATTTGCTTAGAGCAGCTCACAGAACTCAAAGCAACACTTTACTGACATATACTCATTATTGTTCTATTCCAGAGAATGCAGATGAATACGTAGGTGAGGCATATGGGAAGGGGCACAGAGCTTCCAGACTCTCTCCATATTCGCCACCTGCTAGGAACTTCCATATGCTGGGTAGTCTGCGAGTCCTCTGAACCCACTCAGGGATTTTTATGGAGACTTCACTACATAGGCATGATCAATTCTGAACTCAGTCCCTAGTCCCTCTCCCTTAGACAAAGTGCTAGCCTAACTGATCAACAGAAAATAGAAAAGGCACAGATATAAAATATTAGGACCCAAATAAAAATTACTTATATCATTGAGATTTTTTAAAGAAAAAAAGAAAAAAAAAAAGAGAATACTGTCAATAGTTTTTACCATTGAACTTGAAAACTTTGATATGGTTGCGACCGTTGGTTGTATACATCCATTCTTCTCTTCTTAAATAATGGAAGCCCTGAGTTTCTGTCGGGTCCATGGCTGTCTGAATAAAGAAGACAGTTACAAGCATTCCTTGCACTGGGAGTGCTTCTATCAGAAAACATCTGATCAATGAAACAAAGTAGATGTTGTTCGCAACTTCTGGGAAATTTTCTATAAAGTCAATTGGCATTTACCTCTTGCTTCCTCTTTCTTCCGTCTTCCACTCAGCTAGCTGTCTGGATTTGAATCAGCTATATTATACCATGAGGTTAGAGTCATGTGCACAGGATAGCAAAACGGATACATAAAACAAACCTACATCCCTGACAGCTGAGAAGCCATCTACCAATCTTATACAGGCTGCCTCTGGAATTTTTTATGTTGCCGAGAAACAAACTCACAGCTTGGTGAGCCAATGTTATTTTGGGTTTTCTGTTACTTGCAGTCATCGGAAGCATTGGAGATGTAGCATTTCTTAAAGGAGCATTAAAATATTGATTGTAAGGTTTTTTCCGGTCAAGCTTCTGACACCCATTTTGAGACGTTTCTTAGTATATGATGAGCAATTCTTTCCTACGCAGGTCAGTTGCACAATGTAACCCAGGGTCATAATCCTTTCTTTTTTCTTTTCAAGAGGTTTTTGTGACAGGGTATGTGCACTCACTAGAGAGAGAAAGAGAGAAACAGTGAGAAATCACTTCCTCCCCTCACCAGAGAGGTAGCCATGTCTCACTCCTTTCTCCTCCATTCTCCTCCTGGGGTCTTGGACATGCACGCACAAGTGCCCAGCATGATTTTCAGGCCAATGTAGGTTCTAGGCCTCTAACCACTGTTGGCCATGTGAGAGTCTAGCGAGGTAACCAAACCATCTTCTAGCCCCCATTTAATCCTTTCTCAAGTCTGGTAAACATAACTCTGCAAGGAAATACCTAATCAAAGTCACTTCTCCAACAATGAAAATTTGTTTCATTAATATAAATGTTTTCCCCCACTGAATTGTTTTAGTGTCTCTCTAGATATACAATAATTTCTGCTTCTTCATGAATGACAATGTCATCTTTTTAAAGATCACTCAACTCAACACAAGCATATAACAATATACACAACTGAACTGATGATAATGTGAACAGCCATGACCAAGGTCAGTTTTGTAGAGGCAACAACAAATATGTCATGACTGCTGCTGGACAGAAGCAAATTACATGGTGTCATAGATTGTTAGATGCAGCCTCATTTCAAAGATAACAAAATGGCTTAGAGTCAATGACATACTGTTTATTTGGATGTAGGCAAAACTCTTCCATCTTGATGGCGGTTGTTTTAAGCCACTAAATTTTAAACTCAAGTAATGAAATCATTCACAAAAATAACTGGGAAATACATCTGTTTTTTAAATTAAACAAATTGCTTAGTAAATAAAAAGTTTGACATTGTACAACTGTTCATGATTACAGATTTTGTGTTTTTTTTTTTTTTTTGCTTTAAATTGCCAGAGTACATGGACTTAGAAAGAGACAGAGAGAGAAAGAGAGGGAGAGACAGACAGACAGACAGATAGAGTGCTCTCCAATGGGGCATGGTCATGCCACAATCTCTTCTCCTCCATTTCTCTACCCTGTCGGGATTTAGGGCACACATGCCCAGAGTGTTTTTCAAGCTGTGGCAGTTGGCATTTGAACTGCAATTGTCCGTCCCATGTGAGATCTGGCTCTCGGGGCTATGGGGCTGCCCCCACATATTTTTTTGTTTGTTTGTTTTATTTATGATTAAAGGAGAAATAACTTCCAAGCCTTTATTTTATTTCAACTTGTTCTTCCTGTAAATAGCTATCTAGGCTGAGAAAGCTACATGTCACCCAGATGGAGGCCCCAGAGGAAAGACAAGTAAGGTCAGGTAAACCACCAATCACATTTGTGGCTCAGAACTCACAGTGATACTTATGAGCATTTGTAGCATGGATTCAGTAGTTAAAAATATGTGCTGTCAGTGATGAGTAATAAATCTCACCAGAATTGAAAGAGGTCTCCTGTTGTCACTTCCATTCCAGTCCTGGTCCCCTCCTCTACAGGAATAAAGTGTTAGAATATCATTTGAGTAATCTGACATATCTATATATTATCTATCTATCTATCATCTATCTCTATCTATCTATATATTTTAAGACGGGTTCTCATTGTGTCGTAATCCTCCTGCCTTAGCCTCCTAAGTAGCTGGGACTACACTTCACTTGGATTTTAAGGTGGATTAGGAATTGAACCCAGGCCAGGCCTCCCATGTGGCTTCCGCCTGCCAAGTAGCAGCATCAACAGAGCACTACTGTGGCTGGACCTCTCAACTCTATGTTTTCAAAGAAAGTACCATTTTGCCAGTGACACCATTGAAGCTGGGGGCACATGGGGGTTCATTGATCAGTTCTCTCTAGGCTATAGCATGCTTGAAAATTTTGTAATAAAATATTTCTTTAGAAGGCTGCCACTTGGGACCAGTAGATGGCATGATGGTTATGCTGTTGGACCTCCCGCATAGTCAACTGCAGTTCAAATCCTGCATCCAGCGGCTTAAAACTCAAGCCAGGTACATGTGCGTGTGGGCCTCAAATCCCCAAATCCCAAGAGGAAAATGGAGGAGAAGGGATTGCAATGTGGCCATCCCCCTTGGAGAGTGATTTCTCACTTTCTGTCTCTCTATCTCTCTGGAAAATGTACACACTCTATAGCAAAAATCTCTCTAAAAATTTTTTAAAAATAAATAAAAGATTGCCACGTTGGTGCCAGCAGATAGCATGAGGTTTAAAGCATTGGATTACATTTGGCTGATTGCTTGGTTTGAGTCCTAGACCCTTCAGTTTGAGGAATACTCTAGGTGCATGTGTGCACATGCCCAAAATCCCCAGAGGAGAATGGAGGGGAGGAGATTACAGCATAGCCATCCCCCCTTGGGGATGCTTTCTCACTTTCCTTCTCTCTCTGTTTCTCTCCAGTGAGCCCATGCACCCTATGGCAGAAATCTAAAACAAAACAAAAACAAAAGAAAAAATTTTAAAGATTGTCCGAGATTTTCTAAAATACTAGAGAGAGAGAAATAAAAGGAAAACAGACCACGTGGGGAATGGATGGGATAGCCTGGTATCTAGGAAATACAGTAATCCTCACATGTCTCTGCCATTTCCTCTCTCCTGCCCCTGGCTGCTTCCCTGAAAGTCCCTGTGCTTCAGAGGCAGGAGCTGATGGCCTCCTAGAACCAGTCACAGGCAAAATGGAGACACAGAGTGAGCCACTCTCCCATGCCTCTCAGCAAGGCCTTCACTGCTCTCAGGGAGAGTTCTGAGCCTGCCTGTCTTTCTCTCCTCCTGCCCAGGCCTAAGCACTGGCAACTCTTCTGATTTTTCTGATGAGGAAACTGAGGCTCAGAGCAGGAAGTGGACCATTCCCTGACACCAGGGAAGGAGGCAATGGGAAGTGACAGACACGGCACGGACAGCCCTTCAGACCTCTGACCTCTTCC
>NW_006159849.1:7370722-7375086 GCF_000334495.1 Tupaia belangeri chinensis
ACAGCATAGCCATCCCCCCTTGGGGATGCTTTCTCACTTTCCTTCTCTCTCTGTTTCTCTCCAGTGAGCCCATGCACCCTATGGCAGAAATCTAAAACAAAACAAAAACAAAAGAAAAAATTTTAAAGATTGTCCGAGATTTTCTAAAATACTAGAGAGAGAGAAATAAAAGGAAAACAGACCACGTGGGGAATGGATGGGATAGCCTGGTATCTAGGAAATACAGTAATCCTCACATGTCTCTGCCATTTCCTCTCTCCTGCCCCTGGCTGCTTCCCTGAAAGTCCCTGTGCTTCAGAGGCAGGAGCTGATGGCCTCCTAGAACCAGTCACAGGCAAAATGGAGACACAGAGTGAGCCACTCTCCCATGCCTCTCAGCAAGGCCTTCACTGCTCTCAGGGAGAGTTCTGAGCCTGCCTGTCTTTCTCTCCTCCTGCCCAGGCCTAAGCACTGGCAACTCTTCTGATTTTTCTGATGAGGAAACTGAGGCTCAGAGCAGGAAGTGGACCATTCCCTGACACCAGGGAAGGAGGCAATGGGAAGTGACAGACACGGCACGGACAGCCCTTCAGACCTCTGACCTCTTCCTCCCGGGCCTGCTGATACTGGCTGCAGCCAAGGATTGTCAGCATTCTCTAGAAGAGGTGTCCCCAACCTTCGGGCCACTAACTGGTACCAGTCTTTATTTTTGCAATGTAATAATAATAAAAATAAATTGCAGGGTAAATGCAGCGCACTTGGTCCGCTGCTCTAGAACCACCTAGAAGTCTGTTTGTCCTGGGAAACATTCCGAGAATGCTCTTGAGGACCCAGAAGAAGCTCTTTGTGGCATATCAATTGGAAGAAGTCCCGTAGTGGGAGTAAATCCATCAGAAGTTAAAAATATCAGTGGTCATTTAGAGCCACATTCTATTCAATATGGCAGATGATACTGTGTAAATACAGTCATTTAAAGAGAAACAAGGCAAGGCTACCAAAATGAATAAATAAACAGAAACTTTGTTATTTTTTAATTTTTAAATTTTTTAGACTTTTGCTGTAGGGTGCATGAACTCACCAGAGAGAGAGAGAGAGAGAGAGAGACGGAGACAGAGAAAGACACAGAGGAAAGTGAGAAATCAACCCCCTGGGTGGATAGCCATTCCTCAACCCCTTCTCCTTCATTCTCCTCTCAGGATTTTGGGCATACACATGCACCCGGGGAAATTTCTAGAACTAGAACCACAGAGTTGATCATGTGGATTTCAATACCTTAAACACAATGCCACTTGCTGACCCCAGAATACAAATATTTTAAAACAAGTTGTTTCTGCCAATTGCCCATTTGATTTGTTTATTAACTTGTTTATATTTCATGCCCCAATGACTTTTTTTAGAGGTTTTGTGTGTGTGTATGTGTGTGTGTGTGTGTGTGTGTGTGTGTGTGTGTGTGTGTGTGGCTATGTGTGCTTGCCAGAGAGGTGGGATAGAGAAATGGAGGAAAAAGTTCACGGCATGACCACACCCCACTGGGATGCTTGCGTGCATAATTCCTTCTCCTCCATTCTCCTCTCGGGCTCTTGGGCTCTTGGGCACGTACATGTGCCCTGCCTGAGTTTCAAGCCACCAAGTCCAGGACTTGAACCGCAGTCAACTATGTGGCAGTCTAGTGATATGACCCATTATACTATCTGCTGGTTCCACCAATGACTATTTTTTAAGTTCACTTATTTATTTCTTTCATGAATGAGAGAGATAAAGAGAGAGAGAGAGAGAGAAAGAACATCCCAACAGGGTCTTGATACCTTGCCTCCAACAGCCCCCAGCTTCAGCCAGCCCTGCTCATGGGTAGCATGCACCCAGGGCCCTTGGACAGGTCCCCAGGTGTGACCCAGAACCTGTCCATGTGGGTCAGCCTCCAGAGCATTGGTCATGTGGGAGTGTGGGAGTGTCCAGTGCCTTACCACTTTGTCACTGTTCACCCCCCTCCCCCACGACTATTTAAAGTGCCTTGTTGAGGTGTGTGGAGTAAGCCAAGAGTCTTTTAAAAAGATGGTGTCGTCACAGAAAGGAAAGCCCGATGGAGGAAATGAAGACATCACCGGGGGTGATGTGGGAATAACTCACACAAGCGCCATCTTTGCTAGTGGGCAATTCAAGTGTGACTCACCTTCTCAGCTGCCAGAATGAAGTGGACAATGCCATCAGTAACAGGAGTCACACAATCATTAAGATAAAAATAAACCAGCTATTCAGGAGACGCAGAAGTTTTCCTGTAACTTCCGTTTCTTTCCCTCCCAGAAGGCCCTGTGTGTAATGGACAATACCCTCAGAATCACTCCTACAGCAGAAATAATAGGCAGTTTCTAGGGGCTCTCTCTAAATGTGTCTTTTAACAAAGGACAGGAATAACCCAGAAGTAAAAGTCACTGGGGAATCTCTAGAAGTGGCCAGAAGAGTGCAGACGTGTGGCTCTCAGGTAACCAAGCGTAGTTCAAGGAACATGTTTTGCTTTTGTTTTTTTCTTATTTGCTAGAAAGCACATGCATTAGCCAGCCAGAGAGAGAGAGAGAGACACGTGAGAAGGCACCTCTACGGTGCTTCTCCATCTCTCCCTCCTTTCGAGATTCTGGGCACACATGCACACGTGGGAGGCATGTTTCTCAAGCCACTGGGCCCGGGACTTGAACAACACAGTCAAGCACGGGGGATCCAGACTCCTTAACCACCATGCCACTGGCTGGCCTGAGGACAATGTTTTAGAGCATCAAGTGGACAGCAAATAGAGTTATATTCCCCAATCATTGTTTCTCATACTAATCAATACTTTTGGCTCGAATTGGACAGCAGAACTCATCTAACTTTTCCTCAGGGCCTTGTCTGTGAAACCCTGTGTCGACTCCTGGTGTAGACGCTCTCCCTGGGTCTAGCAAGCTTAATAGCCAACTTTGGTGATTCAGTTCACTTTCTTTCTTTTTAAATTAAAAAAAAAAATTATTTATTTAATTGTACCCATTCACTCAATAATTTTCATTTGACCAGAAAAAGACAGACATACAGAGAAGGAAAGTGAGAAAGCAAGCCACCAGGTCTGGGACTTGTACCGTGGTCGGTCATGTGGGAGTATCCAGTGCCTTAACCATCATGCCACCCGCTGGCTCCCAGTTCACTTTCTTGCACACTGTATTGGTTCAGGCTCACCCATACGCTGTGGGGTGAACCCCCCTGAACCCAAAGTCTTGTCTCCATAGTTATCCTGGAGCTGGAAGCTCTTGTGATGCCCTGATCTTATCGAAGACTCAATAAGCAAAGACAGCCCAGAGAATGCTCAGCCTCTGAGTCTCTGAACAAAAAGATTTGTGCCAAGGTCAAATCTTCTTCCTTTACTAGGCTCTAAATTGCTTCGTTATCTTCCCAGCAGAGGAAGAGATAAAAGCATTCTGCTTTAGAACCCGAGGAGATATGTTTATGGGAGTGAAAAACTGTAGCAATTTTTTGTCCTGCCACCTTCATTCATTTCAATGAAAATGTTTTCTTGCAAAATTCAGAATAGAAATAATTTTTTTGTATCCTAATTTGGTTTAATTAGTGTTTTATACATCAAGAGTCAATAATAAAAATTCAATGTGGCAACTTTTTTTTTTTTTAGTCTGTAGCTTGTCTTTTCACCTTCATCTTATTTATTTACTTATATATGAGAGAGATTGGCTTATTTCATTTTTTTAGAGAGAGTTTTTTTTTTTTGGTTGCTATAGGGTGGTGCCCTCACCAGAGAGACAGAGAGAGACAGAAAGTAAGAAAGCATCCTCACCTTGGGGGGAATGTCTATGCTGCAATCCCTCCTCCTCCATTCTCCTCTCGGTATTTTGGACACATACACACACATGCTTGACGTGAATTTAAGCCTCCGGGTCTAGGACTAGAACCGTAGTCAACTATGTGGGAGTCCAGCAACATAACCTTTATGCCATCTGCTGGCTCCTGAGATCCTGAGATTGACTTGTTTAAAGTTTTTATTTATTTATTTTATGAGGGAGACAGAAAGAGGGAGCAACAGCAAGGTGTGCCTTTGACAGGGTCTCACCGTGCTGTGATCCTTCCCACCAGCTTCCCAGCCAGACAGTATCCTGGACCTGTGCAGGCCTCCTGTGTGGCCTCAGTATCATGCAGTGGCACCTGAACACCTGCACCGCTGTGCCCAGGCAAAGAGAGATTGATTTGTTTTTGGAGGGGAGGGGTTGTTTTTGTTTTTGCTATAGGGCACATGTGCTCACTAGAGAGAGACAGAAAGACAGGGAAAGTGAGAAATCACCTCCCGGGGCATGGCCATGCCACAATTCCTTCTCCTCCATTCTCCTCTCAGGATTTTGGGCACACATGCACAC
>NW_006159849.1:7375130-7404408 GCF_000334495.1 Tupaia belangeri chinensis
CTATGTGGGAATCCAGTACCTTAACCACCATGCTACCTGCTGACCCTGAGAGATTGATTTTTTTTTTTTTTTGGAGAGGTTTTTGCTATAGGGCATGTACAAATCATCCTCCAGGGGGGATGGCCATGCCGCAATCCCTTTTCCTCCATTCTCCTCTCGGGATCTTGGGCACGCACACACACGCACCTGGCATGAATTTAAACCACCGGGTCTGGGACTCGAACTGCTGTCGACTACATGGGAGTCCAGTGACATAGCCATTATGCTAACTGCTGGTCCCGAGAGATTGATTATCGATAAGGTCTCACCACATCAGAATCCTCTAGCCCCAGTCTCCAGGCCAGCGGGGACTACAGGTGCCGGCCACTGCACCCGACCTTTTTAGGTCAGGCTGGAAACTGAACCTGGGCCTCTTGTGTGGCCTCTGCCTCTGAGCAGCAGTTTGCTAGCAGTGACTGAGCCTTTTCATCCTCTTCATGGGGCCTTTACGGAGCAAAAGTTTTTTGTTTTGATGTCTAATTTGAAATGTTTCCTAGAGGTTGTGTTATTCATCAGTCTTTGCATACCCAAGAGCACAAAGATTTTCTGTTATTTTTTGTGTAAAAGATTTAGAATTGTGGGACCAGCAGTTAGCGTAATGGCTATGTCGCTGGACTCCCACATAGTCGACCGCGGTTCGAGTCCCAGATCTGGTGGCTTAAGCTCACGCCAGGCGCGTGTGTGTGCGTGCCCAAGATCCCAAGAGGAGAATGGAGGAGAAGGGATTGTGGTGTGGCCATCCCCGCTAGGGGGTGATTTCTTGCTTTCTGTCTCTCTCTGTCTGTCTAGCGAGCGCACGTACCCTATAGCAAAAACCTCTCAAAAAAAAAAAAAAAGATTTAGAATTGTAATATTTTTTGAAGTCTATGATCTATTTTGAATTAATTTTCATATAAGATGTAGGGGTTAAATCAATTTTTATTATTTTATTTTATTTTTTTGCCTATGATTACCCAATTGTTCTAGTACAGTTTGTTGGAAAGATCCTTACTGAGGGTAAGGGTCAGACCGAGAGAGAGAAAAAAATGAGGCAGATTTTTATGACAACATATCCAAGCATTGGAGATAAAAGGAATGCTGGGATAGAAATGTTGATTAGGCAAGAAGAAAGGATTTCTTGGGGAGGAATTAACTGAGTCATGTGCTGTTAAAAACAGAAAAACAGGGAGGCATCTGACTTTTGCATTATCTGTTCTCAAGGGCGAGAAAGACTGATAACAAATAGAAGGGGAGAAACAATCCGCACACTTGCCGCTAGGTGATGTAGCCCTGCTGGACAGTTGTGTAATTCCATGGAGTGAGGTGGGTGAGGAGAATGGGGCCATGCTCAGGTGGGTGTTTGGGGGGAACATATGCAGCTGACCATCTGAATCTGGGGAGACATTGGTCCTCTCCAGATAGTCTCACAGGGGGGCAACACCTCCTGGAGGGCATGCTGTCTTCTCCGGGGCATGACCAAAGTTAGTGTGTCCAGCAAGAGGAATGCCTGTCCTGGCTCTGATACTCCCACTGCCCCCTGCTCTGCAGCTTCCTTGTGAGGCTGGAATGTAGCTACTGAGGTACTTGAAAGGCCGCTCACCAGAAGCACTAAGGCTCTGCATTCCAGCTCCTGGTTCCCTGCCACATGACAGTCTCCAACAGTTTCTCTGTTATTTTTGGAGTGGAAAAACCAAACACAATGCAACTTTTTTGGAAAGACAAGGTGATTGCTTTCCAGTTTGCTCTCAGAAAGTAGATACTCTAGATGGTTCTCTTCAACAGGCATTTACAACTTGAGAAGAATGAGACCTTAAGGAAAGAAGTATCTAACACAGTTTATTGTGTGTACCTTATTAGTGGTTGTAGTGGAATTTGGAACAGAAGATAATCAAATACACTGGTACTTAAATGGTACCCAAAACGTCATGGGATAAACAATATGGCCCACTTTGAATTTTTTGTTTTGTTTTAACTGCCAGAGGGCACTTGCACTCACCAGAGAGAGAGAGACAAAAAGGGAGGGAGAAAGCACCCCCCCAGTGGGGCATAGTCATGCAGCAATCCTTTCTCCTCCATTTCTCCATCCTGTCCAGTTATGAGGTAGGCATGCCCATGTACCTGGTGTGTTTTTCTTTTTCTTTTTTTTTTTTTCTTTGCCATAGGGCACATGTACTCTCCACGTGAGTGAGAGACAGAGACAGACATAGGGAGGGGAAGTGAGCAATCACTCCCCAGGAGAAATGACCTCACCACAATCCCTTTGCCTCCATTCTCCTTTTGAAATGTTGGGCATGTACACACACTTGCCCAGTGTGATTTTTAGGCCACCAGGTCCGGGAATCAAACTGGTCAGCCATGTGGGAGTCCAGCGTCTTAACCACTGTGCCACCTGCTGGGGCCCCTGGTGAATTTTTCAAGCCACATAGTCTGAGATTTTAACTGCAGTTAGCCATGTGGGATCTGACTCCCTTAACCACTAGACTACGGGGCCATCTGAGATCGTTTGTCTTCTTCTCCTCCTCCTCCTTTTTATTTTATTTTATATGTAATATATTATACTATTTTATATGTATATATAAAATATTTATAATATGTTGTATTAAAATATATGTAATATAATATATAAAATATAATCAATTTTATTATATATATGTATTATAAAAGAAGAAAACAGCTAATTCATTAGCTCTACAATTCTTCGCAGGCAAACTATTAATATAACAGCGGAAGAGGGGACTATCTAGCTGGCGATGGTTTATTTTCTGTCCTCTTTACATGCCATATCAGGGCACTTGTAAAATACATTCAAGCCATGTGCCTCTTTCTCAGCTTTTCTAGATGATCCTCACATATACGCTAGTGGCTTGAATGGTAGTCCCTCCAAACTACACGTCCACATCCTAATCTCCTGAACCTAAAGGCGATTTTGTTCAGTAAAGTGTCTTTGCAGATGTAATTAAGGATCTTGAGATGAGATCATCCAGGATTATCTGGGTGGGCCATAATTCAAATGGCAAGTATCCTTGCACGAGGCAGAAAGAAGATGCAGGCACACAGAGAGGTCATGTCATGTGGAGGCAGAGACGGGAGGCATAAACCAAGGAACACGTAGGATCACTGCAAGTGGAAGAGGCAGGAAAACAGTCTCTCCTAGAGCCTTTGGAGGGAGCGTGGCCCTAACAACACCTCGATTTCAGACTTCTGGCCTGTAGAACTGAAAGAAAATCCATTTCTGTTCTTGCAAGTCACTTGCTTTGTAATAATTTCTTACAGCAGCCTTGGGAAACTTTTGCTTGACTGGAGGGGAGGTGACCCTAGGGCAATCTTGGAAACCCTACTGGTTGGCAGTCACCGGTCTGAACGACTGCCTGGATGAAGGTCACCCTGCTGGCCTATCCATCAGCCCATTGCTAGTAAGTGAATGTGAGGGATGGTCCGGACAGAGATGGTTTCCCCCACACCTGACTTTACCCTCCCTCTGCTGCTCTGGCAGCGGCCTCTTTCCAAGGCTGGTCTCTGAGGAATATGCATGATCCAGGTGATGAGTCAAAGAAAGCAGGCAGCGGGGTACGTGAACCCAATGAGCTGATCTGTATCTACATATCCAGTGTCCTGAGTTTCTCTTAAAACAATATGGTCATAAAACTCTGGGCCAGCAATGATGTGATTATAATGGCGGGATCCCACATGGTCAACTGTGTAGTTCAAGTCCCAGATCCAGTGACTTGAAGATCATGTTGGCCACATGTGCATGTGTGCCCAAAATCCCAAAAGGAGAAATGGAAGAGAAGTCATTGAGAGTGACCATGCTCCACGAGGGGTGCCTTCTCACTTTCCTTCTCTCTCTACTCTGTCTCTCTCTGATGAGCGTGTGCACCCTCTAGCAAATTAATCAGCAATAACAACAACAAAGCTCCATACGGGCCTGAGGGCACTGAATGTCTACACGGATCCAAGCATGCTTTGATCTGGATGCTATAAAGCTGCTTGCTGGAACGGGCTAGGACAGACTCCTCACTGCCTGTTACCATCGGTGCCTCCCGCAATCTAGATTAAACCATTGGATTTCTGGACGACTTCTTTGAAATAGGTAAACATGACACACAAACCCTCTCAGATTTGGGGTTACCAGGCTACAGTGAACAAGAATAAACTTCTACTGAATTTGAGCCATTAATAGGGGAGTTTATGTTTCCACAGTTAGGCTGCGTGAACTAACACAATGTGACCAAAAGAAGGCGTGAGTGGAAAAACCTTCTGGGTCACCAGAAACAATACCCGCGTGTCAAGTGTGTTACTTAGGAAGGCATGGCCGTGCTGTGGTAACAAACCAGCACAACTCTCAGTGGTTTAAACAACAAAGGTTTGCCTCTTACTCATGCCACCTGTCAATTGTGGGTTGCCTGCAAAGGACTTTGCCTTAATCTCATTCTCACCAGGGAAGCCAGGCTGAGGGAGGTTGTGTCGTCATGCTTCGATGGTTGTCAAAGATGAAAGGCTGTGGTGACTCATTCAGTGGTTTTGAAAACATTAGCTCCAAAGTGTGCCTTACTGGCCGATCAAGTCACATAACAATGCACCAGTTCAAGAGGGTAGGGAAGTGCAGTCTCCAGTGTCCACAGGAGTGTATTTGGGCGAGAAAACTGACTTTTTTTTTTTTTTTTGAGAGTTTTTGCTATAGGGCACGTGCACTCGCCAGGAAGACAGAGAGAGACAGAGAGATAGAAAGCAAGAAATCACCCCCCAGGAGGGATGGCTATGCCTCAGTCCCTTCTCCTCTATCTCCTCTTGGATCTTGGGCGTGCACGCACACACATCCGGCGTGAGTTTAAGCCACTGGGTCCGGGACTCGAACCACGGTCGACTACATGGGAGTCCAGCCACACAGCCATTACACTAACTGCTGGTCCCAAGAAAACTAACCTTTAGAAGGAGCTTTAGAAAATATCAAATAGTGCTCGCTTTGGGGCAGAGGAATTTGGAGAAGGGGAAAGAGGAGAGAGATACTTTCCTACTCTGAATTTTTATTTAAAATTTTAAAAAAAATTTCTAAAGTTTCTTATTTTTCTTTCATGACAGTGAGGAATAGAGAGGAAGAGAGATAAACTCTCTCAACAGAGTCTTCTGTTCTGATCTCCTTCCCAGACTTCCCAGCCAGCTGGAATCTGGTGTGCGTACCCAGTAAATGCATGTGTGGTTTGAACCTGGGGAATTGAACCTGTGATCTCCTATCTGAATCCAACATTATTGAGCAGTGAGTTACTGCTGTGCCACCAAACCAGACTTTTTTTGGGAGAGGTTTTTGCTATAGGACGCATGTGCTCGCCAGAAAGACAGAGAGAGACAGAGAGCCAGAAAGTGAGAAATCACCCCCCAGGGGGGATGGTCACACTGCAATCCCTTCTCCTCCATTCTCCTCTCGGGATCTTGGGCACACACACACACATGCACCCAGTGTGAGTTTAAGCCACTGGGTTCGGGACTCGAACCACAGTCAACTGCATGGGAGTCCAGCAACATAGCCATTACGCCAACTGCTAGTCCCCAAAACCAGACTTTTATTTTTAAAATTTTATTGTCAGAAAATGACATCTAAAATTTACTATCTTATCCATTTTTTTAAAAGAGGTTGTAGCCTTAGGGCATGTGTGGTCACTGGAGAGAGAAAGAGACAAAGACAGCGAGAGCGAAAGTGAGAAGATGGCCATGCCACAATCCCTTCTCCTCCATTCTCCTTCCAGGATCTTAGGTACAAAAGGAAAAGTGTGAGTGGAAACACATACACATATGTGCCTGGCATGATTTTCAAGTGACCAAGTTTGGGACACAAACCACAGTCAGCCATGTGGGAGTCCAGCCATGTAACCTCGACACCATCTGCTGGGCCCCCATCGTAACCGTTTTAAGAGCACAGTTTAGTAGTTTTAAGTAAGCTTATGTTATTGTGAAACTTGTCTCCAGAATGCTTTCATCTTGTAAAACGCAATTTCTAAACCCCTTTCATAACAAATTCCCATTTAATAACAACTCTCCCAGGCCCTGGTGACCACTATTCTACTTTCTGTCTCAATGAATTTTATAATTTTAGGCATCTTATGTAAGTGGAATTATGCAATATTTGTCTTTTTTTAACTAGATTATTTCAGTTAGCATAATGTCTTCCAGATTCATCCAGGTTGTAACTCGTATTATAAATTTTTCCCTTTTATTAATTTAATTTCAATTTAACTTATTATTATTATTATTTAATTTGCTATAGGGCATTTATGCTTACCAGAGAGAGACAGTGAGAGAGAGGGAGGGAAAGTGGAAAAGTGAGAAAGCAAACCACCAGGTCCAGGACTCCAACTGCAGTTGGCCATGTGGGAGTCCAACACCTTAACCGCCATGCCACCTGCTGGCCCCAGAAATTTCTCTCTTCTTAAGACTGGATAATATCCTATTGTATGTATATGTTCTATTTCATTCACTCATTCATCCACTGATAGACACTTGGCTACTTCCACATTTTGGCTACTGTGAACAACACTGCTATGAATACAGGTGTAGATATCTGCTCCTGACCATTTTCCATTCCACCCACAAATGGAATTACTGGATGAGAAGGTAATTCTCTTCTTAATTTTTTTTTTGAAGAATTATAGCCTTTATATTATTTGTCCCAAATTAAATAAAAGCAGGATGTTAGGGACTTTCTGAAATGTTGTGTTCACGGAGGACATTGATCACAAGGGCTGTCAATCTTGGGCTGAATTTGCCTGCAAGCCCAGGTCATGAATGATGCATCACCAGCCTCTCTTCTTGCCATGTTGACCTCACCTGACCTTGGTCTTCTGCCTTGGGAATGACTGGGGCTTACAGCTTTGCCTCCACAACTGAGCAAACACTGGGCTTGGAGACTGAGGTGTGGTCATAGAAAGATTTAAAGTTTTTGCTATAGGGCAAGAGAGAGGCAGAGAAATGGGGAGGAGAGTGGTCCTCCATGGGGAATGGTCATGCCGCAATCCCTTCACCTCCATTTCTTCACCCTTTTGGGGGTTTTGGCACGCATGCACACATGCCTGGCGTGTTTTTCAAGCTTCCAGGTTGGGTACTCAAACTCCACGATCAACCATATGAGATATAGCCACATTAACCACCAGACCACGAAGCCAGTTCATGCAGAAAAATGTGAAGTTTCTCTACAGGGCTCTCTACCAAGAGCTCCAGTCAGTATCAACATTCCCAAGATGTCAGGGAGAAGTGAATTCAAGGCCCAAATGTGCTTTTATTCTGAGAGAAAAGTCTGTTCCTGGGAGAGACACTTGAATATAAACACTGGGACGACTGTCTTTCACAACACTTTTTTTTTTTCCCCTAGCTGTTTCTAATTCATTTTAAGCACTTTTTTAGAGAGAAGGAATAGCATTTGATTCCCTAAAAATGTCATGAATCTGGTGTTGGAGCGGGTTTACTTTAGAACCTACAACACCTCTGGGTGTGGAACATAAAACCCAAGGAGAATCACTGTTTTTTTTGAGAACAACCTTACTAGGATATAATTCACGTACCTTATAATTCACTCATTTAAAGTACATAGTTTAGTGGTTTTTAGTATTCACAGAGTTGTGCAATCATTACCACAGTGTAATTTCAGAACATGTTCATCACCCAAAAGGATATCCCTTACACACTAGAGGGCATACTCCTTCCAGCCCCTCACTCCACTCCCATCCTGGCTCTGGCATCCATCAACCTCCTTTCTGTCTCTGCAGATTTGCCGATTCTTGAAATTTTGTATAAATGGAATCATGGAATACTCGGTCCTTTGTGACTGACTTCTTCCATGTTTTCAAGGCTCATCTACATTGTAGCATGTTATCAATACCTCCTTTTCTTTCTCTTTCTTTTTCTTCTTAGTTTTTTTTTTTTTTTTTTGGAATGATTTTATTGGCCCCGCAGATGTTTTGCCGTTTGTGGGCCGAAGCCAGTTCATGCAGAAAAATGTGAAGTTTCTCTACAGGGCTCTCTACCAAGAGCTCCAGTCAGTATCAACATTCCCAAGATGTCAGGGAGAAGTGAATTCAAGGCCCAAATGTGCTTTTATTCTGAGAGAAAAGTCTGTTCCTGGGAGAGACACTTGAATATAAACACTGGGACGACTGTCTTTCACAACACTTTTTTTTTTTCCCCTAGCTGTTTCTAATTCATTTTAAGCACTTTTTTAGAGAGAAGGAATAGCATTTGATTCCCTAAAAATGTCATGAATCTGGTGTTGGAGCGGGTTTACTTTAGAACCTACAACACCTCTGGGTGTGGAACATAAAACCCAAGGAGAATCACTGTTTTTTTTTGAGAACAACCTTACTAGGATATAATTCACGTACCTTATAATTCACTCATTTAAAGTACATAGTTTAGTGGTTTTTAGTATTCACAGAGTTGTGCAATCATTACCACAGTGTAATTTCAGAACATGTTCATCACCCAAAAGGCTATCCCTTACACACTGGAGGGCATACTCCTTCCAGCCCCTCACTCCACTCCCATCCTGGCTCTGGCATCCATTAACCTCCTTTCTGTCTCTGCAGATTTGCCGATTCTTGAAATTTTGTATAAATGGAATCATGGAATACTCGGTCCTTTGTGACTGACTTCTTCCATGTTTTCAAGGCTCATCTACATTGTAGCATGTTATCAATACCTCCTTTTCTTTCTCTTTCTTTTTCTTCTTAGTTTTTTTTTTTTTTTTTGAATGATTTTATTGGACCAGCAGATGTATGGCAGTTAGTGTGCTGGACTCCGGTTAATGGCTGACCATGGTTTGAGTCCTGGACCTAGTGGCTTGCTTTCTTACTTTCTTTCTCTCTGGTGAGTGCGTGTGTTCTATAGCAAATTTTAAAATAATAGTAATGGGACCAGTAGGTGGCATAATGGCTATGTCACTGGACTCCCATGAAGCAGTCCATGGTTCAAGTCCCGGACCTGGTGACTTAAACTCACCCCGGGTGCATGTGCGTGCGTGCCTGAGATCCCAAGAGGGGAATGGAGGAGAAGAGATTGCAGCGTGGCCATCCATTCTGGGGAGTGATTTCTCACTTTCTGTCTCTCTGTCTCTGTCTTTCTTGCAAGCATAAGCGCACTAAAGCAAAAACCTCTCCAAAAAATAAATAAAATAAAATAATAGTAATAAATAAACAAAATAAAATTTTAAAAGAATTATTTTGTTATTTAATTATCATTTTTAAAAAATTAACCAGAGAAGGACAGCGAGAGAGAGGGAAAATGAGAAAGCAAGCCACCAGTTCCAGGACTAATGGTGGTTGGCCATGCAAGAGTCCAGTGCCTTAACCACTATGCCACCTGCCACACCCCACTTTCTCTTTCTTCCTTCCCTCCTCCTTCTTTCTTTCCCTTCTTTTCTTTCTACTTCTCTTTCTTCTTCCTCCTCCTCCTCCTTCTTCTTTTTTTTTTTTTTGCCATAGAGTGCCTACGCTCATCAGAGATAGTGAGAGAGAAAGTAAGAAATTAGATCCCAGGAGGATGGCCACACTGTTGTCCCTTCTCTTCCATTCTCCTCTTGGGATTTGGGGCACATATGTGCACACAGCATGATTTTCAAGCCACCGGGTCTGGGACTTGAATTGTGGTCAGCTATGTGGGAGTCCAGCACCTTAACTGCTGCACCCCCTGTTGGTCTCTTTTTCTTTCTTTCTTTTTCTTCCTTTCTTCTTTCTCTTTCTTCTTTTTCTTCCTTCCTTCCTTCCTTCTTTTTTCTTTCTTTCTCTTTCATTTCTTCCCTTTCTTCCTTTCTTCTCTCTCTCTTCTTTCCTCCTTTCTTTTCTTTTCCTCTTTCAGGACAGATCTCACAATCCTCCTGTCTCACACTTCCACCTGGGACTACAGGTATACCACATTAAGATCCTTTTCTCAGACAGGATCTCACTAGATTGCCCAGGCTTGCCTCAAGCTCATGATCCTCCTGCCTTAGCTTTCCTGAGTCACTAAGATTGCAGACAAGCCCTGCTGTGCCTGGTCTTAGGTTGGACTAGGAATTAAACCTGGGACACCTGTGTAGACCCAGCCCGTGAAGCACAGTGTCTTAGCACCATGAATGACCACGCTGGGCCCCTCCTTCCTTTTTATGGCTGAATAATATTCCATTGTATGACTAGATCACATTTTGTTTATCCATTCATCTGTTGACATGAGGATTGTTTTCACTTTTTTGCTACTAATATTGTGAGTAACGCCACTATGACTATTCATGTTCAAGTTTTTGTGTAGATGTAGGTTTTCATTCCTCTTGGATATTTAACTGGGAATGGAATTTCTGGTCATACAGTAATCTGGTGCCAAATATTTAACATTTTGAAGAACTGTCAAAGTGTTTTCGGATATGACAGTACCATTTTGCAGCCCCGGCAGCTGTTTATGAGAGTTCTAACTTCTCCACATTCTCTCCAGCACTTGTTGTTGTCTGTCTTGTTGGTGCTGACATTCCTAGTGGGTGTAGAGAATATCTCATTGTGATTTTTTTTCCCTATGACTAATGATGTTGAGCGTCTTTTTATGTGCTTATTGGCTTTTGTATATCTTTGAAGAAGTGTCTATTTAGAGTCTTTGTCCATTTTTATGATTGAAAGCGTTCCTTAGCATCCAAGTCCTTTATCATAGGTGTAATTTGCAAAAATTTCTCACATTTGTGGATTGTGTTATCAACTTCTTGATAGTGTCCTTTGAAGCATAGACTTTTTTTTTTTTTTTTGAGAGGTTTTTGCTACAGGGCACGTGTGCTCACCAGAAAGACAGAGAGAGACAGAGAGACAGAAAGCGAGAAATCACCCCCCGGGGGGATGGTCACGCCGCAGTCCTTTCTCCTCCATTCTTTTCTAGGGGTCTTGGGCACACATGCAGATGAGCTCGCACAAGAGCCATGTCCCCCACCGGGTCCGGGACTCGAACTGTAGTCGACTACATAGGAGTTCAACAACATAGCCATTACGCTAACTGCTGGCCCCACTTTTTTTTTTTTTTAAAGCATTATTTCTTTTATTTTGTCATTATTGTTATTTTTAATTTGACCAGAGCAAGACACATAGAGAGTGAGAGAGAGGGAGAAAGCAAGAAAGCAAGCTGCCAGGTTTGGGACTTAAACTCTGGTCAGCCATGTGAGAATCCTGTGTCTTTAACCACCATGCTACCTGCTGGCCCTGAAGCACAGAAGTTTTTTAAACTTTGATGACATACAGTTTATCTAGTATTTTCTTTTATACCCTGTACTTTCACTGTCCTAGCCTAGAAACCATTAACTAACCCAAGGTCTTAAAGATCATTCCTATGCATTCTTGTGAGGATTGTATAATTTTAGTTTTTATATTTAGAATTATGAATTCATTTGTATATTGCACGCAACTCAAATATCTTTGAGTTAATGTGTGTGTCATGTGAGTTCGGGACCAACTCATTCTTTTGCATGTGGATATCTCATCAGCATTAGTTGAAAGACTATTCTTTCCCATCTGTTGAAAAGACTATTCTTGGGATCAACAGATGGGAAAGAATACATCGCTGGACTTCCATGTAGTTGACTACGGTTCGAGTGCTGGACCCAGCAATATAAAATATGCTTGGTGCATGTTATGTGCTTGCCCAAAATTCCGAGAGGAGAATGAAAGAAAAGGGATTGTGGCATGGCCATCCCCTCTGAGGGTTGATTTCTTACTTTCTGTCTCTCTCTGTCTCTCTGTCTCTCCAGTGAGCGCATGTGCCTTATAGCAAAAAAAAAAAAAAATCTCTCTCTCAAAAAAAAGAGACTATTCTTCTTCTCCATGGAATTGTTTTAGTACCCTTGTTGAAAATTAATTGACCATAAATGGATATTTTAATTTTTTGTCTCTCAAATTTTTAAAAATATTTTTATTTTATTGTATTTATTTTTTAAGAGAGATTTTTGCTATAGGGCACAGGCATTCAGCACGGAGACAGAGACAGAGAAACAGAAAGTGAGAAATGACCCCCCGGGGAGATGGTCACACAGTCTCTTCTCCTCCATTCTCCTCTTGGGATTTTGGGCACACATGCACATGAGCCTGGCATGAGTTTGAAGCCTGCAGGTTCAGGACTTGAACTGCGGTCGACTGCGGTCGACTGCATGAGAGTCTAGTAATATAACTATTACATTATCTGCTGGTCCCTCTTTTTTATTTTTAAAGCTTAAAAATAAAAGAGAGAGAGTGCTTCAGTGATCACGAGTGAAAGGAAGTGTGTGTGTGTGTGTGTGTGTGTGTGTAGGAGGGAGAGAAAGAGAGACCCTTCACAAGGCCATCACACCACCATCTCCCTTTCCCAGCTCTTTAGCTGGTCAGGATCCTGGTCAGGTGGGCCTGGTATATTTCAGGTTGACTCAGGATCCAAACCCGTAGTCTACCATATGGCTTTCAGCACTGCAGGGCAGCAAGCTATTGCCCACACCACCACAGCTGGGCTTTTTTCTATATGTCTGTCCTTATACCAGTATCACGCCGTCTTGGTTCCTGCAGCTTTGTAGTAACTTTTGAATTACTGCTTCCTTGGCTATAAATAATTGAGTCTCTTGATTTAGTGATGCCCTGTGATACTGTGGGAACCCTGAATTTCAGTTAACTCTTATAGTCCTGTGGGTTTATGAGCATTTTAATTTTAAAGATGAGGAATTTGGGGCTTACATAATTTTAATAATTTTCTAAAATTTACATCACCTTTGCTTTCCAGACCGAGGTTAAGAGTGGAATTCACAGACTAAGGTAGGAGTTTATATTTCCCTAAAAATACTCATGAAAGCAGAAGGATAACCAGAGAATAGAGAGGCATGACATTAGTGGGACACAGAAATGGTTTATTACCTGTTAATGATAAGATGTGTAGTATTCTCAACTGGACTGGTCTGAGAAGTATTTTATGTTGGGTAAATTCTTTTTACAAGCAAAATGATATATAGTGATTGAATGTTTCAAAAAATAATGAGAATAAAAAAATAATAATCTAGAAAAAAATTATGAAAAGCTACTTGATAATGATGTGGATACGAATGTCTTTGCATGGTATTCCTTCTGGAAAAAGAAATGTAATACATTGTAAAGATATATTTGATTCAATATAATATAAATAAGACTATGATAATAAAAATTTAAAAAATTACTTATAAGCTCTTACACCTCTTTCTATAACCGTTTATGAGTAGACCCTATATTACTTGCTGTTCTTATCTGTGATTGTTAATAGTTTTTCTTACGGAAGAATTTTCTGAGCTATTCATTATTTTTCTTTTTATTTTTTGAAGAAGTTTTTGCTATAGGATGCGTTCGCTCGCCAGACACACAGAAAGAGACAGAAGAGAGATAGAAAACAAGAAATCACTTCCCAGTGGATATGGCCACGCCGCAATCCCTTCTCCTCCATTCTCCTCTCGGGATCTTGGGCACGCACGCACACACGTCCGGTGTGAGTTTAAGCCACCGGGTCCGGGACGTGAACCACGATCAACTACATGGGAGTCCAGCGACATAGCCATTATACTAACTGCTGGTCCCATGAGCTAGTCATTATTAACAACATAGTGATATTGATTATGATCAGCTCTTCCTCTGTGAGCTGGAATCTTCCTGCTATCCATCTCATACCTGAATTTGTTAGGGATCTGGGAATATGGAAATGTTTGCATGTCCAGAGGTAGAAATCCAAATTGAAGTTGACAGAGGCCCTGCAGCGGTGGCGTGGGCTGTTGGATGCTGCTGTGCAATGCTAGCTCCGTGAGCATGTGTGTGTGCGTGTTGGGAGGCAGCAGGAGGTCAGGGGGCAGGGTTTGGAGCACAGATTGGCCAGGGCACATCTCTACACGAGTGGGCATGCCCATGATTCTGGCTAGTTGGACAACTGTGGGGGGTGGGAGGTTGTAGTGTGGTGGGATCTTACCAAGGGTGCCTATCTTTCTTTCTTGGTCTCTCTCTCTTATTCTCTGAGTCTTACCTCTATTTTCTGATTATTTTTACTCCTTTCATGAGAAAGAGAGAGAGAGAAAAAAACAAGCACCCTCAACAGGGTCTGGCCATGCCACAGTCCCCCTAGGCTTCCAGCTAGCCAGGGTCATGCATGCACACATGCACAATGTGTTTCAGGCTGACCCAGGATCCAACCCACAGTCTTTATGTGGCCCCAACTCTGTGGACTAACAGCCCAGGAGCTGCACCACCATGGCTGGGTCCTTACTTCTATTTCTCTCTGCCCAACCTCTCTCCATTCAAGCTGGATTGTTCCACATAGTCTAAGGCTGCAGAAAGGGGAGGACTCTGATTGGCTGGTTGGGAGCCAGTGAGCCACTCTGGATTGTTAACATGTGCTTTCTGGTAACATTGAGGGAGATTTTTGTTTGCACAAAAGACTCTTCAGAAGTTTACTTTTGGTTTAAATAAGTTGTTTTAATTTTTTATAGCTCTAGCTCCTACAGAGCTTGCTATTCCATTTATAAATTTAGCAGTTGTTAAGAATCATTTTAAGGGGAATTTACATGGTATTTAGTCTGTAGAAAAACTCAGTTAATCAAACTGCTTCAACATTTTAAACACAATCAGTTTAATATATTTTATTTTCTTCTTAGATATTTTAATTGCTTGACTGAACAAATCTCTTGAGCACTTAATGATTAGTCTGAAGACAATTAATGAATCTATAAATAAGGGGAAACTAAACTTCTCTTAGATGTTCCAATACTGTGCATGAACCACATAGGATTTCAACATAACAAAATAATCTAACTTAGTTATTCTAGTGTATCTTTTAAGCTGGAGCTACAAGCCTGTCACTCTGCTAGGTCAAATTTTGTTCAATATTACCAACACATAGGATACCACATACATACAGAGCCTTTCGAAACACTAAAATATTAATGTCATAGTTTTTATGTCCTTTAACTTTGATGAATTTGAAATCTTCCCTTGGGTCCAGCAGGTGCCACAGTGGTAAAAGGTGCTGGACTCCCACATGGCCGACCGTGATTCAAGTCCTGGACTTGGCGGCTTGCTTTCTCACTCTCTTGTCCCCTCTCTGGTCAAATTGAAAAAAAAAAATAATGATGATAATAAATAAATATAATAATTCTTTAAAAAAATAAATAAATCTTCCCCAAATTAAAACCCACACTCACTAAGGGGTAGTAGTAAAATTCCAAAAACTTCAGAAAATGTCATTCTAAATTCTCTCAGTATGGGGAGAATGGGGGAATAACTAAAAGGTATAGCTTCTTTCTGAGGTGAAAAAATGTTCTAAAATGGACTGCTGTGATGGCTGCATGTATCTAGAAACATACTCAAGACCATCGATTTCCTGATGCTGTTTCAGATCTAGCTTTTATTTAAGGGAATTCAGTACTTCTACCCCTCCACTTTGTGCCTCCTCCATTGGGATCTCTGTTTACAAGGTTGTTTGTCGATGGTTTTATAAGGGACCTTACCAAAATTTGTGGAGGGACCAGTAGGTGGTGTGGTGGTTGTGCTGGCTAACTGTGGTTTGAGTCCTGGATCTGAGGCTTGTTTTCTCACTTTCCCTCTATCTCTTTCTCTGTGGTCAAATAAAAAAAATAAAAAGTTAAATAATATAATAGAAAAAAATTCATGGGAAAGTGGAATCAAAGTATGAGTTTATTTTGTTGCAAACATTTTAAAAAATCCATGCATGGGGCCAGCAGGTGGCATGATGGTTAAGGGGCCAGATTCCAACATGACCAATCGTGGTTCAAGTCCTGGACCTGGTGGCATGCTTTCTCACTTTCTCTCTCTCTGGTGAGCCTGCGTGCTCTGTAGAAAATTAAAAAATAATTATTATTATAAATAAACTTAAATAAAATAATTCTTAGAGGAAAAGAATTATTTTATTTAAGTTTATTTATCTATTTAATTTGACCAGAGAGGGACAAAGCAAAAGAGAGAGAGAGAAAGTGAGAGAGTAAGCCGCCAGGTCCAGGACTTAAACCTCAGTTGGCCATGTGGGAGTCCAGGCCTCCTAACCACCATGTCACCCTTCGGCCCCCAAATAATTCTTTTAAAAAATCATTGCATAGCTTTTCAAAATATACATTTTCATGAACTTTTTGAAGACCACTTGTATTTTAAAATCTTGGCCTCCAGAGTTGTCTGAAGTTTTCTCCAGACTGCATCTCCCCACCACTTCCAAGAACACTGAAAACCACGCACTAGGGAACCAGCAGTTAGCGTAATGGCTATGTCGCTGGACTCCCACGTAGTCGACCGCAGTTCGTGTCCCGGACCTGGTGGCTTAAATCTCACACCGGGCGCGTGTGCATGCGTGCCCAAGATCCCGAGAGGAGAATGGAGGAGAAGGGATTGCAGCGTGACCATCCCCCCTGGGGGGTGATTTCTCGCTTTCTGTCTCTATGTCTCTCTCTGTCTGGCGAGCGCACGCACCCTACAGTGAAAATCTCTCCAAAAAAAACCCAAAAAACAAAAAAAACCCACGCACTACAGCTCACCCTGCCCCCACCCCTACTGTGGGTTTCCATGTATACACCTGATCCCAGCAAAGACAGTACGGCTGGTGGTTACATCAGTCCCCTTGGAGGTCTCTCATAGTCAAAGCTTTACTTTAGTCATATCCTAAACTGCAAAGCCTCTGAGTTGAGGAGATGTAGTTCCTATTGCCTGAAACTAGGGTTCTGATGCTGCAGATCACACAGACTCTGTGCATGGGACACTTGATACTCCAGACACAGGTAGCCTGATCCCAGGGCTATGGGGCCCTGGGTTCTCTTTCAGCTTCATTTACACACACACACACACACACACACACAATCTTTCTTTGTACTTTCTCATAAGGATGACTCATAATTAGGTTACTCCTATTCAAAGGAGACTAAGGTATTGTTTAATGACATCAAGCATAGAGCAAATTGCTGCAGTTGCTGGCATTTAGAAGCACGTGTTAGAGCTAAAAAGAGTCAGACATAATCTAGGTTAAACCCCTCATCACCCATAGTGATGGAAAAGACCAAAGCCCATTGAGCTGAAGTCTTGTCTAAGTTCTATAATAATAAAAAGCAAAGACCACCGATTCATTCATTCTTTCATTCAATAAAATGTTATTGACTCCTATTTGCCAGGCACCATCCTACAGAAGATGAGAGTTTAATATTACTCAACACCAAGTCTCTGCTCTCATGCACTTACACTCATCAATTGTCATGGAGACTATAATAACAAAACAATGTCATTTCAGATGGTGATAAACCTCGGAAAGAAATCTGGAAGAAGTGGTCAGGGAGTGAAGAGGAGGGGAAGTGCCACATTAGATGAGGAAGTTGGGAAAGGTTTCTCTGTAAGTAAATGAAGTAAGGGGGACAGTCCTATCCGGGAAAGAGCATCCCAGGTGGAAAGAATGGCAACTATCTAGATTTGCCATGCAGAGCTTCCTCATCAAACCAACTGCCTCTTAGTGGTCATTGTGTCCCAAGGGTCTTTATGCCACATAGCGTGTCTAGGTTTGGGAGTGACTGTATGAGCCCTGAAGTACCACATAGCGTGGTATAAAGGTTTGGGAGTGACTGTATGAGCCCTGAAGTCACCAGGCTACCCAGGTTGGAGCATCACCTGTACCCTCCCTGTGGATGACATTTGACCTGGAACCTCAGTGCAATGCAATGGAAACTGCTGACTTGGGATCAGGAGACCTGAGGGACAGCCATCTTTGTTCTGCCACCACGTGCATGATGTTCGTCAAACCCTCTTGGAGGATGAGGTTTTGGTTTTGGTTTTTGTTTTTAAATCTTAATTAATAGTTAATGTTTAATTTAGAAATGAGAGCATTCCCAATTTTCTCACATATCCTGACTTTTTTGTTGTGTTGTCGTGACTTACATGCACAAACGTACACGAATCTTAAGTGTTGAAGATGGATGAATTTTTGCCTGTGCGTGTATCCAGGACTGCATCACCCAGACAGGATGTAGAACATTTCATAGTCCCTGAAGTTTCCTTCGTGAGAGCCTTTCCCCGTCAATACATTGATTGTCCTTTTACCCTGTCAGAAATAACCATCTGCCTTGGGACCAGCAGTTAGCGTAATGGCTATGTTGCTGGACTCCCATGTGGTCGACCATGGTTCGAGTCCCAGACCCAGTGGCTTGAACTCACACCGGGCGCGTGTGCGTGCATGCCCAAGATCTCGAGAGGAGAGTGGAGGAGAGAGGATTGCGGCATGGCCATCCCCCCTGGGGGGTTATTTCTCGCTTTCTGTCTCTCTGTCTCTTTGTCTTTCTGGTGAGCGCACGCACCCTATAGCAATCCCAAACCTTCCTATTAGCAAAATCTTGCAGTTTACCTTTTTTCTTTTTAAAGAATGATTTAACTTTATTTATTTATTTTAATTTCATCAGAGAGGGCCGAGTGAGAGAAAGTGAGAAGGCAAGTCACCAGGTCCAGTTGGCCATGTGAGAGTCCAGTGCCCTCAATCACCATGACACCTGCTAGCCCCTATGCAGTTTACTTTTTGGTGCCTATGTTATTTCTTTTTTCTTTTCTTTTCTTTTCTTTTCTTTTGTTTTGTTTTGTTTTCTTTTCTTTTCTTTTGTTTTCTTTTCTTTCTTTTCTTTTCTTTTCTTCACTCTCTCTCTCTCTCTCTTTCTTTCTTTCTTTCTTTTTCTTTTTCTCTTTTTTTTGTTGTTGTTTTTGCCACAGGGCATGTACACTCACGAGAGAGAGGAGGGAGGGAGGGTGAGAGAGAGAGAGAGAGAGAGAGAAAGTTAAAAATCATCCCCTCGGAGGGATGGTCATGCTGCAGTCCCTTCTCCATTCTTCACTTTGGATTCTGGGCCCACATGCACCATGCGCCTGGCATAATCTTCAAGCCACTGGGTCGAGGACTCAAACTGTGGTCAGCCATGTGGGAGTCCAGTGCCCTCACCACTATACCACCTGCTGACCACAGTGTCTGTCTTATTTCACTCAACATTACGTTTTTCAGTTTCCTCCATATCATTGAGGGTAGCAGGCACTTTATTTCCATTGCAGTCATTAAGTAGTGTTCTGTTGTGCAAATATAACATATTTTACTGACCTATCTCTTATCTATGCCCATTAGGTTTGTCTTAGTTGGAAACAACCTTATGACAAAGCTGCTGTGAACATTTCTGTATGCATCTCTTACTGGGATATAAGTGCTTATTTCCCTTGAATATATATCCAGGAGCTGAATTGTTCCAGTGTTGACCATTCAAATAGTTCTTGATCACATGAAAATAGCTATATTTTTAGTATCTGTTAACACAAACTACTAAAGTCAGTAAGCTTTTAATTCATTCCTTATTTTATTAATTATGAATATACCTGTGTGCGTTTGGAAATATATCCATAGATGACATTATTTTTCCAGTTCTCAGGTAAGGCATGGTGACCAAAAGTTTTCTTGAGCTTTAAGTGGAGAATCACTGTCATAGAAAATGACTTAAGCATCCTTGAGACGTATCCCTCTATGATTCTTAAAGGCAGTATTCTTAGGGCATACATTTAATTTGATTCTTAACACAGATTTTTCTACTTGAGTTCTGTGTTTGTGTTTAGAAATGGGGTTCCATGCTGAAACTGGGGGCCTCTGACATACATTGTTTTAGTATTGCCTGATGGGCCGCCTATTCCTTTCCCCCTTTATCAGGGACCCACCCTCTCTAAAGTCCAGAGTCTCATGAGAAACATTCAGTATGCTCTTTCTTTATCTTCTTATTTATTTGAGAGATTTTTGGCATAAGGCATGTGTTCTCACTAGAGAGACAGAGAGATAGGAAGTGGGAAATCTCTCCCAGGGGAGATGGTCATGTTGTAATCCCTTCTCCTCTATTCTTCTCTCAGGACTCTGGGCATGCATGCACACATGTCAAGTGTGAATTTCAAGCACCTGGGTCTAGGACTCACACTGCAGTTGACTACATAGGAATCCAAAATCATAACCACTATGCCATCTGCTAGTTCCATCTTTCTTCTTTTAAAAGTTTGTTTATTTCACATGGGAAGGTGCACTCTTAACAGTGTCTTATACCTCATCCCCAGACTTTTTAGCAACTGGGATCACAGACATCCATGTACAACTTGCGAACCAAACCCTAGTCTGCCACATGGCTTCCACTACTGCAGATTATTGCATTATCACTGTGCCACTGCAACTGAGCCGTGCTCATTTATGACGGTGGTCAGCAGGTAGTAGGGGGCCTTGATATCCTGTGATCAGACTGATGGCTTCTCAAGGAGGGACAGGAAAGTTATGCATCAGGAAGGATTGATGGTAAACCACAATGACCCCACATGGGCCATGCCAAGGTTTGGTGTGATACTATGGAAGCTATTTGTTTTTGTACAAATGGCACAAAGATAAAGTTTTTCTTCTGTTTCTTTTTCTACCATTCTGGCCCAATTAAACCAAGAATTTATCTGATAGAAATGTTGTATTAAAAATAATGTGCATGGGGGCCAACAGGTGGAGTGGCAGTTAAGGGTGCTGGACTCCCACATGGCTGACTGTGGTTCAAGACCTGGACCTGGCAGCTTGCTTTCTCACTTTCCCTTTATCTCTCTCTGTATCTCTCTGGTCAAATAAAAAGATAATAATAACAAATAAAATTAAATTAATAAAAAACATTTAAAAAATAATGTACATGGGGTAGCCTATGGCCTAGTGATCAAAACAGTTGGGTCCCATTTGACTGACTGTGTGGTCTGAGTCCTGGACTCAGTGGCTTGAAAAACATGCTGGGTATGTGTGCATGCATGCTCAAAATCTCAAAAGGAAGTAGAAATGGAGGAGAAGGTATTGTGGTATGACTATGCCCTATGAGAGGTGCTTTCTCACTTCTTCTCTTTCTTTTTGTCTCTCTTCAGTAAGCACATGTGCCCTCTGGCAAATTAAAAAAAGAAAAAGAAAAAGAAATAATGTACACAAAACCTGGGTGTAATAGGCAGTCAAAACCAGTAACTAGGGTGACCAACAGGCTCAGAGAGAGCAAGAGGTCAATCCACTTCCTACATCTCAAGCTCCGTTTTCCTCAGTTCTCATTTCCTGTCCCTGATGGTTGAGTGTTATACCTTCACTTTTCAAGGGAGATCCCACATCTTTTTTCCCTTGGTAGCTTGTGGCCTTCAGTAGATCAATGGCTATGACATTTTAAATTGAGTAAATTTGTACATTTGTCACAGATAAGAGTTTATCAATCTTGGAAATACAAGACAAGGAGGTCTTACTACAGTTGGCCTGCCACATTGGTGGGATTTGCATCCATAGAACCAATCAAGAGTGGACTGAAAATATTTAGGGGAAAAAAAAGAGGAAGAAACAACATGGGCTGGTCCCAGAGCCTAGTAGTTAAGGGAGCTGGATTCAACATGGCCGATCGTGGTTTGAATCCTGGCTCCAGTGGCTTGAAAAACACGCCAGATGTGTGTGCCAAAATCCTGACGGAATGGAGAAATGGAGAAGGGACTGTGGCGTGACCATGTCCCATTGGAGAGTGCTTTCTCTCTCTGTCTGTCTCTCAGTCCCTCTCTGGCAAATGCATGTGCTCTCTGACAATAAAAAAACACAAACCAAAAATTACAACAACAAAAAATACAAATTAAAAAATAAGGCAGTATAACAGCTGTTTACATAGTAACTACATTGTGTTAGGTCTTATTAGTAATCGAGAAATGATTTTAAGTATACAGGAATATGTGCTTAAGTTACATGCAAACCCTAGGTCATTTTATGACATAGACTTGAGCATCCTGGACTTGGGTATCTGCAGGGATACTGGAACCAGTCTCCCATGAATACCAAGGGACAACTGAGAACAGGGCCGTGCACAGCCCAGTGTGCCATGCCAAGCCTAAGTCACATCTCTTGTATAGTCTCTTCCAGCTCAACTGGCAGGAATGTCCATCCTCTTTTTTTTTGGAGAGATTTTCACTGTAGGGCACGTGCGCTCGCCAGACAGACAGAGAGAGACATAGAGACAGAAAGCGAGAAATCACCCCCCAGGGGGGATGGCCACGCCGCAATCCCTTCTCCTCCATTCTCCTCTCGGGATCTTGGGCACGCACGCACACGCGCCCGGCGTGAGTTTTAAGCCACCGGGTCCGGGACGTGAACTGCGGTCGACTACGTGGGAGTCCAGCGACATAGCCATTACGCTAACTGCTGGTTCCCTATCCATCCTCTTAATAGGGGGGCTCAAGGTTCACTCTTCCCTGAACAGTCACTGGAAAGAATGAGCTCATACTCTCTCTCTCCTTTTCTCTCTCTCTCTCTCTCTCTCTCTCTCTCTCTCACACACACACACACACACACACACACACACACACAAAGGTAGATGAAGGACTCTAGACATCCTTACTTGGGAAAGGTGTATTGGTCTCTGAGTCAGGTCTGTGGAAGACAAGGTCTGCATCTGGGTTGTCTGGGGAGCTCTTACTAAATACATCTGCATGGGCTTCATCTTAATGTAGCCCTCATACATCAGTATTGCTACAACTGGGGGCTTAAAAATTGAATACAGTATATGTGTGTCTGTGTATCATGTGTGTATATATATATAATTATGTGTGTGTGTGTGTGTGTATATATATATTTGGGTTTTTTTTAGAGAGATTTTTGCTATAGGGCACATACACTAGTTGAGACAGAGATACAGAAAGCAAGAAATCCCCCCCCCTCCAGGGATTGTAGCCACGCTGCAATCCCTTCTCCTCCATTCTCCTTTTGGGATCTTGGGTATACACGCACATGCACCTGGTGTGAGTGTTTAAGGCACCAGGTTCGGTACTCAAACCATGGGTGACTACTTGGGAGTCCAGTGACATAACCATTATGCCATCTGCTGATCCCTATGTATATATTTAAATAATATTTATTTCTTTTTTCCATGTGAGAGAGAGAGGACCAGAGACAGGCACACCAATGGGGTCTTGATACTATGATCCACTCTGCACATGCATGGTCAGCATGTTCAGGGAAGTCCTGGGACAGGAACCCAGGATCTTTTCCATGTAGGTCCAGTTGTGCTGCCATTATGCCAGCATCTGACCCTATGGTCTCTCTGAAAGCTGACAAGCACCTTAGACAAAGAAGGGAAGGGCAACTCTGCTGGCCTCACGCAAAGACAGCTTCTCTCTCAGGATCATATAGCATTTTCCAAAACACCTTCAGAAGGGACTGTGCTTCACATTTGCATAACTAAAAGGCCTGTTCAAGAGATTTGCCCAGAACAAAGGGACAGACTTCACTCAGGTGAATTACAGCTGACTTCTACAGACACTCGAAACTGCAGGAAGCTCTGCCATTACAAGGTATCACACACACACATACAACACCCACTGGCATGTCTGCAGGAAACACTTCATTGCATATGTGTATGGCTTATCTCCCTTAGCAACTTCTGAGCCATAAATAATTTTTAAGGCAGTTAGTTTGGATTGCCTTCCGTGGCATTTGCCTTGAAAGACGTTTTCAGTATTTAATTGCAGCAAAGAGAAAAGCAGGACTGCAGCTCTTCTGTTTAACACATAAGACTGTCTTGGGGCCAGAGGCATGAGGAATTGGTAACAACCCACTTGCATGACTATTTCGGCAAAGTAGGGTGCCTAATTTTCCCAGCTCTACTCAGGGTTTCTTTCTTTCATTTCCTCTCCTTAATTAGAAAAAAAAAAAGTTCCAAGCCCTTTCTCTGCAAAGTGCAATGATAACATTGCACTTCACTCACGCATCTCCCCAACATGAGCTCTCGGGCAACACAGCACCTCTTGGAAAACCCCGAAATCACAGAACCTGAGGCCCTGGATTAAGAACAGCAAGCTTAAGGTTCTGTCCTGAGTATTTAAATATCTTACACCAAATTCACCTGCTTTTTTCAGTCCTTGTTCTCTCGCTGGTCATCTGAGAAACCAGGGCGGTGAGGATGGCTGCACTTCCAAATCGCAGGCCCAGGGGAATATAGATGACTGCGAAGCCCAACCTCGGGCAGATGGTTTCACAAACCTGCATTTTATAGATAAAGCAATGGAGGCCCAAGAAGCACCCTACGGTTGAGATCACAGAGTAGAGAAGGGACAAGAACCCAGAAGAGCTGGCTCTCGTGTGGTGCCCTTTCCATTAGGATCTAATGGTCTAAATCTTTCCTGTACATAAACTCACTGGGACAGCAATGCTGGGCTGGGGACAGCAAACCCCTGCCCCCAGCATATTTACATGGAAGTTTGTTTGCTACCTTCTCCTTCTGATAAACTTGCTTCTGTAGTTTCCTCCCATAAAGAAATTCTATCATCTCAATAGTATCATATACTATCTGATACTTAAATTTGTTAAAATGCAAGTTCCTAGGCCTCCAGTCCAAAGCGTCTGATTCCCAAGCTGTGGGAGGAGGCCTGGACACCTGCACTCTCACACGCTCTCCACACCCCAGCATGGTGCTGTGTGTGCAGCGCACCTAGAGAAGCAGCCCTAGAGTCAACGTGTTAACCGAGGACTTCCAGAGCCCACCAGGCCTTTGCTTGGAGAAGCATATCTCTTTTTATGAAATATGAACTGGAGGCAGTTTGGCAGACACACGCTTTTTTCCTTTTAAATTGAAAACAATTTTTTAAAAAAGTTTATTTCTTCAGAGAGAGAAAGAGGAAAGAAGTGGTGGGGGGTGAGAGAGACAGGCAGTCCCAGTGTTGCTTTCCAGTCCTGGCTTCAGGTAGCCTAAATCATGGGCATGTGTGTGAGCACCTGGCAGGTACAGGGAGGCCTCTGCACATGAACCTGGTGCCTTCCCATGTGGACCCCTCTTCCCAGTGCACTGTATCCCTGCTGAGCCGTCAGCTGGCATGGGGAATATGTTTTCAGGGATCAGCAGGTGGGGTGGTGGTTGAGACACTAGACTCTGACATGGCTGACTGTGGTTCAAGTTCTGGGCCTGGTGGCGTGCAAATCACAACAAATAAGTAGATAAGTAATTTTTTAAAAAGAGTTTCTTCGGGAACCAGCAGTTAGCGTAATGGCTATGTCACTGGACTCCCACATAGTCGACCGCGGTTTGTGTCCCGGACCTGGTGGCTTAAAACTCAAGCCGGGCGCGTGTGCGTGCGTGCCCAAGATCCCAAGAGGAGAATGAAGGAGAAGGGATTGTGGCGTGACCATCCTCCCTGGGAGGTGATTTCTTGCTTTCTGTCTCTATATCTCTGTCTGGCGAGTGCACGCGCCCTACAGCAAAAATCTCTCCCAAAAAAAAAAAAAGTTTCTTCACCAATTTCCTATCTATAGGGAACAACCTCCTTTCATGAGCTGACAGGGTGGGTCTTCTAAGCGTGGAAGGAGCTGAGCAATTTGTTCGTGGTGTCCAGATAAACCTGAGCAGAGAGCCTGAACTCCTCAGTGGAGAAGGCTTTGAGTACAGGGAGTGGAAAATGAGGCGCAGGAAGGGGAAGTGTTGGTGGGAGGTGTATTGAACCACCTTGGAATTTAGCTTTGTTCCAGAGGAAGACTGGCAGCTGAGAACCACTGAATAGGGCACTACACCTATTGTTTCCTCAGACTCTTGCCTACATTAATGATGTATCTGTGTCCAGTTTTCCGTAGGCTCTTTCTGGCTTTATTTATATTTTTGATAATAGTTTTATTGAGATATAATTCACATATCATACATACAGTGCACACATTTAAAGCCATGGTTTATGGGTAAGGTGGGAGTATTTAACATTCTGCTGCCCCCAAACCAAAGGAAACAAGGGTTAGTTATTATATTTTACCTGTGAAAGCTGTATTTATTTTGGCTATTACTTAGTTCATTTCAATTTTTTTTTTTAGAGGTTTTTGCTATAGGGTGCGTGCGCTCACCAGAAAGACAGAGAGAGACAGAAAGTGAGAAATCACCCCCCAGGGGTGATGGCCACGCCTCAATCCCTTCTTCTCCATTCTCCTCTCGGGATTTTGGGCACGCACGCACACACGCCCGGCATGAGTTTTAAGCCACCAGGTCCGGGATGTGAACCGTGGTCGACTACATGGGAGTCCAGCGACATAGCCATTACGCTAATTGCTGGTCCCCTCAATGGTTTTAAATATAAACACAGAGTGTGTTAATCATAATTTTAAAACACATTTTATCACCCTAAGAAGAAACCTCATACCCTTTAGCTGTCCCCATTCCTCAAAGCTCCTCCTCCACCCCCAAGCCCTAACTACTAAGCTATCTATGAATTCATCTATTCTAGACATTTCGTATAAACAAAATCACGTAATATATGGTCTTTCGTGACTAGCTACTTAGCTTAGGATAATATTTGTAAGGTTCATTCTTGTCGTAGTATATATTAGTATTTCATTTCCTTCTTTGATTTTAACCATCAGAAATATTCCATTAGAATATCCAACTGGAAGGATGTTCTACATTTTGTTTATCCATTCATCCTGTTGATTGACACTTGGGTTGCTTCCACCTTTTGGTTATTGCAAATGATGCTGCTATTTGTGTACAATTTTTGTGTGGATATATGTTCTCTTTTGATATATACCTAGGAGTGGAATTGCTGGGTCAAATGATGACACCATGTTTATCGTTTGAAGAACTGCCAGACTGTTTTCCCAAGTCCCCACTTTACTTTTTTTTATAAAAGTCAACCTGAAATCAATGGTTCTGAAGCATCCTATCGGGCTTAGCTGCATACGGCCTGATCAGGTGTAACTAAGGACTTATTTATGCAAGCATTTGGGCAGGCAAGGAATCAAGCTTGAGTTACAAAAACCCAAAGCCCAAATGCTTGCGGTTGGTGTAGCCTTAAAGGATGTGGCAGTGTTATAGGACATGCCTTCATGGTTATGATAATCAGAAAAACAAACAAAAGCTCCCAACTGCAGATGTGGGCAATATCAGTGTAATGGCCCTTAATCTGTAGCTTTGGAAAAGGTGTAGTGACCTTAGAAAATACGTAAAGCTATTGTATAAAATTACTCATGGATTTTGATGATTTCTGCTATCAACTCCTTAATAGGAAAAAGACAAAAAATATTTAAATACTTAGAAATATTTAAAATTATGTATGGGCCAGCAGGTGGTCTGTAGGTTAAGGCAGCTGGATCCCACATGGCCAACTGCATGGTCTGAATGCCAGACCTAGCAGCTTGAAAAATACGACTTGGGGGGCCAGCAGGCAGTGTGGTGGTGAAGGCATTGGACTCCCACATGGCTGACTATGGTTTAAGTCCTGGGCCTGGTGGCTTGCTTTCTCACTTTCTCTCTCGCTCTCTCTGGTGAGTATATGTGCCCTATAGCAAATTAATAAAATAAAATAAAACAATTACAAGAAAAAAGTAAAACACAACTGGGCCGTGCATGTGTGTGCCCAGAATCCTGAGAATGATGAAGGGGCTGTGGTGTGTCAATCTCCCTCCAGGGAGATTGATTTCTCACTATCCTTCGCTCTCTGTTTCTCTCCAGTGAGCACACGTGCCCTATAGCAAACTTAAACAAAAGTATTTATGTACAAAATACATACAAAGAAGTGCACAAAGCCTAAGTGTAACACCATGACTTTTCACAAAATGAACCTCCCCCATGTAGTTAGCACCTGATCAGAACCCAGTCATCGCCGGCACCTGCACCTACACACCCAGTCCCCTTTTTAAGTCATGACTGTTCCCAAGGGAAGGAGGATATCCTTACTTTGAACACAGTACTTATGTACAAAATACATACAAAGAAGTGCACAAAGCCTAAGTGTAACACCATGACTTTTCACAAAATGAACCTCCCCCATGTAGTTAGCACCTGATCAGAACCCAGTCATCGCCGGCACCTGCACCTACACACCCAGTCCCCTTTTTAAGTCATGACTGTTCCCAAGGGAAGGAGGATATCCTTACTTTGAACACCAACATTCTTAGACACAAAGAATACATTTTTAATAGTACATCTCAGGTGTCAAAGACGGGCCAACGAATGGATTTGCTTAGCTGAGAGAGTTTCTTAAGACTGACTCAGTCAGACTTACTATATTTCATGCTGTAATACATTCTTAAAAATTAAATAGCAGTTTATTTCTGAGAGCAATCTGTAGAGGAAGTCCTAGGGAACCAACCATTAATCACAGGTGCTTTAATAATTTAAAAAGTGTATATGTAAATACGTGCACATTGGCAATAGATCACACTGTGAGTTGAAGTAAGTATTAACCAAAATACAAAGAACCTTTGCAGGTAGAACATAACTGATCTCTGTTTTCTTTGGTTTGGGGGCAGCAGAATGTGAAACACTCCCACCTGACCCATAAAACAAGCTTTCTAATATTGGGCCTGGCGCAAAGCAACCTGCTCTGGCTCTTATCTAGAAAAATCCATGGTAATCATCTCATGTATAACACTTTGTACATATTTAAATTTTTCCTGGGGAAAAGGTATACTATTAGGAGAAATCACTTTACAAAGGTGAGTAACTTCTCTGATCCCCAACAATGTCGTTAAAATTAGTAAGGGAAGTAAAGATTTTATTAGGATATTTCCTTGGAAGTTTGGAATTCTGTGTTCTACCAGATGATGCCTAATACAGCTCCGGAGGAGGGGTTGCCATGGGCTCTGGGCCGCCTGCGGTCCTTTCTTTTTGGATGTTGGATACTTCCAAGGTAACCTCGTTGTTCTCGCTCTCGCTGCTGCCCAGGTGCCGGGAAGGCACCCCTCCACCCCCGCCCTACGGGCTCCAGACTGCTGGGCTGCTGAGCTGGTGTCAGCGCCCGGAAGCGCCTTGCGGTTGCGGTTAGGCGGGTCTCACGCCCCCGCGAGCGGTAACTTCGGGCGGCCTAGTCGTTCCCTGTCCTTGACTTAGACCACTTCCCCAAGGAGCCCGACAGCCCGTCCTCCTGACACCCCCTCCCTGTGGGGGCAAAAGTTTAAAGCTGGGCTCCCTTCTCATTAAAGGTCGCTGGCGTCCATCTCTTGGCTGGACCAGGGTGGGCGAGGGTCCGTGGCTCTTTCCTGGCGCTCCTCTCCAACCCCAGCTCGGCAGTTGGGGACAGACGCTTAGATGGTCATTGACGCGCCCTGACCTCAGGGTCCTTCCCAGCCCGAGGGGCTTATTTAAGAATCTGGCGCAGGGAACCCTTCCCAGACCCTAGGAAGCGGGGTCCGGCTCACACCCTAAGGCTGTGGCGCACTTGCCGGCAGCGCAGCGCGAGCGCAAAGCGCGCGTGGGTGACAGTGAGGGTGCGCCCGGCCGGCCGGAGGCGGACCCGCGGGGCGGCAGGTG
>NW_006159849.1:7404730-7437760 GCF_000334495.1 Tupaia belangeri chinensis
GCTCAGCGCTGCTGCCTGCCCGGCCGCTGCTGTCGCTTGGGCTGCTGCAGCTGATCCTGGGCTGCTGCATGGTGGCGCTCAGCTTCGGGGCGCTGTCGCTGAGCAGCTCCCCACAGGTGAAGAACTCCTGTCCATTCTGGGCTGGCTCCTCGGTGAGTACCGCGCGCCCCTCCTCGTTTAAGAACTCCCGCGGAGTTGGGGAAAGGCAAGAGACTCTGGCCTGCCTTCTCCACTGCCCCTTGGTAAGCGCCCAGACAGCACTTGGGGCGCACAGCCCCACTAGAAGTTTTTGGAGGCGTTGAGGCGGAGAAAAATGTTCCGAGATCTAGTTCAGGGGCGAATTTGATTGCACTTGGGCAGTATCTATTCGTTGCCTGCTAAAGGAGTTTATTGTCTCTGTCAGGCTCATAGAATAAAACAAAGATATCCAGCTCTCTGGGAGATTGGAAGGAGGCCGGTGAGTGGCAGGAAAGTGGGAGCGAAATGATTCAACTTATTTTGGCCGTTAAGTGCACTGACAGTGTCTGCTGCAGAAAGGCAAGAGTTTTGATCTGTTTTGCTCGCTGCTGTGTCAACAGTGCCTGGCCCGTAATAGGTATATTTGTAGGATGGCTGAAATGACAGGTTGCCTGGGGCAGCCACTTGTTTTTATTTCTCATTAAGGCACACGTATATGTGAAATGTATCTGGTGTAGCATGGCTCCACTCCATGGCGAGACAAGTTCAGAAGGTAATGAGAGGGTGTGTGTAAACACGCCCTTGTACCTGGTCATTAAAGAAAGGCCCTAACCGCGTGGGTTTCTGGAGCCATGCAGTCTGCCGAGTGGAATTTAATTCTTGAGGGCCTGAACGGTGTTATTAGAGATAAATTCGCCAAAGCTCCAGGAACATGAGGCAGTCAGCTGGAGATGTCTGCCCCCTCCAGGATCCAGTCCTGTCCTCCTTCTACAGAGAAGGCTGATCTCAGGGGAAAAGCTACCCAGCTTGTGAGAAAGGCTGCTACCAGCCAGTTTGTGGAGGTTGGATGGTTGCTCACTCTGCCTCCTAACTATTTCACAACTTCCAAGGTATTCAACCCCTTAGGTTTTGGGGGAGGTGGGTTGTGAAACTTGGAAACAGGTCATTGTAGGATGAGTGTGGAAGATGAGTAAAGTAAATGGTCCTTTTTGTGAACTAACTACATCCAAAAAGCTAGCATTGTCCATAGTTTTTACTAACATCTGCATGTGTGCATTTTTTTCCCTTTTAAAGGATGATTTTATTTAACTTTATTTACTTTAATTTGACCAGAGAGGGACAGAGTGAGCAAGTCAGAGAAAGAGAGGAAAAGTGAGAAAGCAAGCCACCAGGTCCAGGACTCAGACCAGGGTTGGCCATGTGGGATTCCAGCACCCTTAACCACCACACCACCTGGGGGCCAAGTGTATGTTCTTGAGTGCATAGAATATTTTGCAGGCAGGCTCACACATACACATATCCAAGTTCAAGGCTAGATTTTAAGAATGTAAGGAGAACTAATTGAACCTAAAGTAACTGTTTGAATAAGGACATTAAGTTCCTTAAGCCTAGCCTGAACTTTTATACTTCCAACTGAGTGCCAAGTTGCTTTCCTTTGGAAAGACTCTGCCATGGGATGATCTTATTGGAGTGTACCCTGAGCTGTTGTGAGAGGACTCCATCCCTATCTGGGCTTTGCTGTTGGCCTCTATGAGGGTTCTGGAAAATTCCAAAAGGATGGCTCTTCCAAATTGGTAGGAATTAGATTCATTATGCTCCTTCTCCACTTGTTGGACTAAATGAAGCTGCAAGGTGGGTATTCGTTTCTCTAAATACCACAGGCCAGTAATGACTCTTGCATACATTTTCAGGTATTTTTCTCTCTGTATAGTTACAACTTATGTTGTCAAAGAAAGCTAGGTTAGAATGATTTAAAACTTTTTTCTTTTTCTAAAATTAAAACTCGAAATCAGCTTGTTATTATGAATTATTGCAGAGGCAAGTTCAGTTAAGCTATAGAAAGATTTGATGAAGTATTAAAAAAGGTCATCCACCCAAAGATGAAGCCAAAGACCCACCATGTTTGTTCAAAATGGCCGCTCTCCATACCCTGGGTGTCCTGGCTAGGCAGAGCCTTGTCTCAAGGTCTTAGCAAACCAGAGCAGGGATGAATCAGTGGTTGGGAGCTGACAGGTTCCCTTTTGTACATTGTTCCCTGACTCCCAGGTATGCAACCCTGTAACTATTGGTTATTTCTATATTTTCTGACCTGTTCCTGAGGTTGACCTCAGAATTTGCATAGTGACAGCAAAACTAATGGATGCTATATGTACAGAACAGCTCAATATGATTTTAAGAGGATGGTATTAGGCACCATGATTCTTTTGGTGTTTTAGGAAAAAAGGTCTCACATGTTTCACGTTTTGAAATTATGTGAGAGGGAAATTGTTTATAGTTTTATTTTTAAACACTATTTTATGGACAAACATAAATACATACAGACACTGTACACTGAACTAATATATACCATTCACCCGACTTCAACATTGGTTTCATCTGAAACCCCTGCCTGGGCTCTGCCGCTGGCCCTGTGTGTTCTGATAAATTCTAAGAGGACAGGGTTCCAAGTAGAGTAGGAATTAGATCCTTCATGCCCCCTGGTGCATTTGTCAGATTACATTCCCTTATTATTTTGAAGCAACTCCAGGCATCACATCATTTTATCTGTAAATATTTCAATGTTTATATAGTTTTAAAAAGAAGCCATAACCCGCATGAGAAGACGGAAATACGTGACCAATAAGTTTTAATACCTCCCCTCTACTTTTAAAATTTTATAATGAGAAATTTTAAAATCTCAACCAAGATAGAAAGAAGAGTATGATGGGCCCCCATTCATTCATTGCCAAGCTTCAGTAGCCATCAACACATGGCCACTCTATCCCCGACACCCTCCCCCTTCTTACTACCTACTGGATTATTTACAGGCAAATTCTAGGTATCATCACTTTTGCCACTGAGTATTTAAAAAAAAAAAGAGGGCTTAGTAGCATATTATAAGTAATTCAAAGACAGTAAAACTAAAGTTTTTATGAAGAAAAGCTGAAAAAAAGTGACTTGAGGACTACAGAAATTAAAAAAAAAAAAAACACCTTATTGAGATATAGTTCACAAGTCATACAAGTCACCTGTTAAAAGTGTACCATTCCGGGACCAGCAGTTAGCATAATGGTTATGTTGCTGGACTCCCATGTAGTCAACAGTGGTTCAAGTCCTGGACCCAGTGGCTTCAACTCACGCTGGGCGCGCGTGCGTGCATGCCAAGGATGCCGAGAGGAGAATGGAGGAGAAGGGATTGTGGTGTGGCTGTCCCCCTGAGGAGGTGAGTTCTCACTTTCTGTCTCTCTGTCTCTCTTGTCTTTCTGGCCAGCACACGTGCCCTATAGCAAAAAAGTCTCCAAAAAAAATGATAATAATAATAAGTGTACCATTCCTTTTGTTTGTTTGTTTGTTTGTTTTTTGAGAGAGAGATTTTTGTTATAGGGCCTGTGTGCTGGCCAGAAAGACAGCAAGAACTCACCCTCTGGGGAATGGCCATGCTACAGTCCCTTCTCTTCCATTCTACTCTCAGGATTTTGGGATGCACAAACACATGTCTAGCATGAGTTTCAAGCCACTGGGTCTGGGACTTGAACTGCTATCAACCATGTGGGAGTCCAGTGATGTAACCATTTTGTCATCTGCTGATCCCCTATTCAGTGGTTTTTAGTGAATTTGGAATTGTGCAACCTTCACTACAATTAATTTTAGAATATTTTCATTACCCCATTCCCCCCTACCTCTACCCTTCTGTCACTAGACATTCACTTTCTGTCTCTATAGATTTTACTATTCTAGACACTTCATATAAATGAGATCATGTTATATGTAGTCTTTCATGACTGGCTTGTTTTTTAAGAATTATTTAATTTATTATTATTTAATTTGAACAGAGAAAGGCAGAGAAGGAGAGAGAGAGGGAAAGTGAGAAAGCCAGTTGCCAGGATTGGGACTCAAACTACAATTGACCATGTAGGAGTCCGGTGCCTTCACCACCAAGCCACCTGCCAGCCCCTATGACTAGTGCCTTTCACTAAGTGTGTTTTCAAGGTGCATCCATGTTGCAGCATGTATCGGTACTTCATTCCTGTTTATGGCTGAAGGAAAATGATATCCATTGTGTGAGCATACATGTTTATTTATCCACTCAGAAGTTTATTGGCATATGAACCTAGGTAGTTGAGTACAAGTGCCAGCTTAAGTGTAAGGTTACTTCAGACCTGCACAGGGACATCGTAGAAGAATATCCTCATATTTCAAGTTTGGAATGACCATTAGGTACACTAGCCTTCTATAGCAACTAAACTGATAAATCTTTTAGCTTCAGTAAAAATTTTGTTTGTATATGTGATAGAAAAGTAGATTCAAGGGATAAATATATTCAGTAGGAAGGATTGTTTTATTGAATGTGGTATAGTTCAAGGATAATTTTCTTTCTCTTTTTTTGAGGTATAATTAACATGCTTTATTGAGATAAAATTCACCCTTTTAAAATGTACAATTTGGTGGCTTTTCTTTTTTGATTCTTTTTAAAAAATTTTTTATTATTATCATCATAATCTTCTTTATATTAAAAAATATGGAACACTTCACGAATTTGCGTGTCATCCTGGTGCAGGGGCCATGCTAATCTTCTCTGTATCGTTCCAATTTTAGTATATGTGCTGCCGAAATGAGTACAAGGATAATTTTCCATATAGACCTCTCTAAGAGTTCTCACTGGAGCCTAAGATTTTTGAGGCTTTGTTCACTTGTCTGACCTTAAAGATGTATTTTATCTATTTTAAAGTAAATTTAAGAATTAACAAATCCTGTAAAGTATGTTTTTTCAGGGACCAGCAGATGGCATGACGGTTATGTCACTGAACTCCCACGTAGCTGACCACAGTTCAAGACCCGGACCTTGAAACTCACACTGGGTGTGTATACGTGCATGCCCAAACTCCAGGAAAGAAACTGGCGATTATGGCAGGGTGGCCATACTCTCTGAGGAGTGATTTCTCCCTTTTTGTTTCTCTGTCTCTATGGTAAATGCATGTGCCCAATAGCAAAAATCTCCCTAAAAATAATGTATGTTTTTTCATATTCTACATTAATATTTTCTGGAACTTGAAGGAAATAGTTGTAGTGTACTCTTTTTTTTTTTTCTTTTGCTATAGGGCATGTGCACTGACTGCCTGAAAGAGACAGAGAGAGACAGTGAGAGGGAAAGTGAGAAATCACCCCTCACTTTTGTGGGGGATGGCCACATTGCAATCCCTTTTCCTCTTGAGATTTTGGGCACGCATGCACACACACCTAGTGTGATTTCCAAGTCGCCAGGTCCAGGACTCGAACCTCAGTTGGCTATGTGGGAGTCCAGTGCTTTACCTACAATGCCACCTACGGATCACTGTACTCTGTTTTTGAGCTATCCACGATCTTTTATTTTTTTCCTGGTATCCTTAGTTGATGATTCACTTTGTTATTACTCCAAAAATGCATGAAAATAAGTAATTAGCCACCTTTAAAAACAGCCTGAAGTTGGACTGCAGGTGGCCAAGGCTGGATCTCAATGTCTACGTTTAGACCATCTGTCCTGGCTCCCAATTTGGGAGTGTGCTTAGTTAATATTAATTAGATTTCACTAGGATCATGGGAGACAGCCTACCACACTGCATTAAATTTAATTAAAGACTGAGAAGTTGCATTCATTTGTCTCTCCTACTTCAGAAAACGAAATTCCTGATTTTAATGACAATTATGATCCCCAGAAGCTATTTCAAGCTGTAGAGAACTGCTTATGATTTTTTTTTTTCCCCTGGGGTTTATCTTCTGCACACATTCATTAAGTCTCTGCTTTAAGTCAGGGATCTAAGTTCATGATCACTTTTACCTTTATTCTGCGATACTTTAAGATTCCACTTTCTTACACAGAGACAGATGTTGCTGAACCTTAGTGTAAACCTTTTGTTCAAAGAAACTGCGATAACTAAGCATAAAAAAAGAATGGTGTAAGGAAGAAATGGATGTAAAAACTCTGAAGTCTGTACCAGTTAGACAATAGTAAGCATATTTTTCTATCATACTCATTAAATACTACTTTAATATTTCAGGGACACTTATAGTTTTGGTGATGAATTTTATTTAATTTTTTTTCAGTCCTTTATTTCTGTGACAGCAGAGTCATATTTATAAGTTTCATGCCTTGAGCAAGCCATTGAGCCTTCCAGTTTCAGTTACTTCTCTGTAAAATGGGTGGGGTGATTTCGGCCTCCAGACTGATTTTGTGAAGGTGCAATTAGAGAACGCAGGAGGATGCTTTGCTAGAGGACGCTCTCTCTAGGTCTGACACATACTCGAACCTCTATCAATTTGTTTTAAACACGAAGGCAATATTTAATAAAGTGAACAGGAGTTTTTTTTTTTTTCAGGATATTATGGTAACTATCAAGTACACATTAGAAACATCCTTTTGCCTATGTCCTCGTTTTTTAAAATGACTCATGCTAGATAAGGAAAAATGTGGAAACACACACACATTCACACACACACACACACACACACACACACACGTTTTTCTTTCAGTTGCTAGTGTAAATGCAAAAGAACTTGTTGTCAGGTTTGATAAATTACTTCGTGCTTATTTTGAAGGTAACCGGGACATTTACAACACGGCCTTCTTTATCTCTGTGTTTAGATACAGTAGGTTTTGACAAATGATCCAGAACATTTTCGCCCTAAGGCATGTTAGTGGATTAGCAAAGGAAAATAGGGCAGTAGAATTATAAGCTTTTGATCCTAATGATTTGATTTTTAAGCTGGAAAATTAAGGCACATTAACCATATGTGGTGGGTAGCATGACTCTTGCCTGGAGTATTTCAGCGTCCTTCTTTGCAATATCAGAGAAAAGGATGGCTTCTACTTTCTCCCACCAGCTGCAGGGAATAGGTTACAGTGAATGAAACAAAAATTATAATAAATCTCATTGTAATATTAGAGAGAGAGTTGAGTGTTAGAATATAGGTGCTTGCCTATTCATTCAGAGCAGGTCACGTCTTGAGCTGGGTGGGAAGAATGCTGATATAGTTGCTTTTTCTTTTTTTTTTTGCTGCTGTTAGGAAGCCCAGACTGAAAAAGGTGATTAGACTCACATTGTCATCTTTGAGCAAGTTTATCTCCTATTTCTGGCCTCCATTCATTCATTCATTCATTTATTGACTCTTGCCATAACAGACACAGTGCTTTCTGGAAGCCATTAGTGGTACATGAGTGAGTACTCACAGGTCCAACCCCTCATGAGATAGTTAAATGAGTAATAGCCTGGTGGTGCAGTGGAGCCATGGAAAGCCATTGTTATGCAATCTCCTTGACTACTTTCTGATGGTGCTGCAGCTACTGCTGCACCAAGGGGTGGAAGCATTGACTATTCTGCCTCCTTTTCGCCCTTTCTTAACTGCTGTCTGCATTTGTGAATTCAATCCCTGTGTCAGATGAAATGTGAGCACCTACTCCTTAAGTCTTGAGCTCTTAAAAGATTCATTCCCAGCAGCACCTGTGTTCCCACCACCATTCCAGAGGCTTCTAACCATTCTGCCCTACTTCTGCTAGTTGATTTTTCTTCCCATCGTCATTCACAGGGTTCCCCAAGCATGCTAAGGCCTTGCCTTGCTGGTCTTGAAGAGAGGGAGGCATTGCATAAAAGTTGGTATTGCATATGCTGCAGACTTCAGGACCAAGGAGGACACAACTACAACTGCCACCTGGAACTGGAACATATGAGGAGACTTCAGAAAGTTTGTGGAAAATGCAATTAAAGGACAGTTTACTTTGGTATCACATTTAAAAATAATTCTTGCAGAGTGTTTTCATAACACCCATTTTCCATAGACTTTTGAAGACTCATTATATAGTTTTCTAAAGCATCTCTATGAAAAAGAATGGTTTTAAAACCCTATTGGGGTTCAACTTCAGTGTGTGCTGAGTCTATAAAACAATTCAAATAAAAATGACATCTTTAAATTTGTTTTCCAACTCATAAACTTATATGTCTTGACTTAGTTAGGTCTTCATTACTCAGTAAGGTTTGTGTTTTTCCCCCACTGAGGTCTGAATTTCCTTTGTCATGTATATTTTGTGATTATGGCATTTCTTATTTGTCATATACATTTTGTATATATTTTGAAAATTATGTTGCCTGTAGTTTGTTGCTATTATAGGAAAACAAATTATCGCTCACCTCCAAAGGAAGACATAAAGATAGTTTAGTTTTTTGTGTCTCAGAGACCCTTCATTTGAAATGACAGTTGTATCTGTCATGATCTATTAAAGTAAAATAGGTAAATACTTTTCAGTTTAGTGTCCCTACTTGTGATTTTCATGCAACAGAATAAAAAGCATTTGTATTTAAAGATACTTGTTCATGGATGCTTACAGCAGCCCTGTTGTTTGTGAGGGTGGGAAACTGAAAATAGTGTGAATGTCCATGAACGTGGAAATTATTGAGTGCGTTAGAGACTGCCATGTAATGGGAAATTATGTAGCCGTTTAACTGAAATGAATTAGATCTGGTCCTGTGAATGTGAAGAGATCTCTGTGATGTCTTTGCTTAGAAAGAAAAGAAAAAGGTGCAAAATCTACATTGTATGATTCATTTTTTAAATAAAAATGACACCTGTGTGCATGTGTATATATATATACACACACATTCAAGTGTGGCTGGTTGGGGAGACAAAGTGTAGCTTAACTGTATCACTATTTTATGGGCTTTTATGGCCTGAGCTGGATACCTCATCTGATAATGTTTTAATGGAAAAATATGCCCCAAAAACCTGAACAACAGAGGCCTGTGTTAATGGAGATCTTGTGGCAAAAATATCAGACACTGTTAATTCAAATCCTGTTTGCTTTTTACTGAAGAGGGTAGTGTGTATTTCCCTCAAGGGCAGTCAAATTTTCAGTTATGTTTTCACAAAAACAGCTTACATTTCGTCAGCACAGTCTAGGGCGGGTAGACAGGAAGCACATGTACACACACACATGCACACATGTGTACACACAAGCACACACACAATCTCATATGCCTGCACGCTGGATCGCAGGGTTTCTGAGGAATTGCTGTCATCACAGTGAAGTAAACCTTTAGAGCAAGAAGAAGCCCAGAGTGAGGACCAGAAAAGTGAAATGACTTGTTCAAGGTCATGTGATTAACTCTTTAGAACTGATTGGGAGCCTAGCACCCAGGATCTCATAGACTCCTGTCCCAGTGTGTAAAGTAGATGCAGGCCACACACTCAAGATGAGACCCAGTATTCTGAGCTTCTCCAGGCAGTTTCGGGTGACAGGATATTATTCTGCTGGATTTAGAGGGTTGCAAGAATAGAATGCCTGGTGCAGGCAACAAGTAGTATGTTTATTTTAATTTTCAAAAATAGTTATTATTGGGGCTGGCAAGTGGCATGGTGGTTAAGGGCGCCAGACTCCCACATGGCTGACCATGGGTTGAGTCCCGGACCTGGTGGCTTGCTTTCTCACTTTCTCCCTTTCTGGTCAAATTAAAAGAAAGAAAGAAAGAAAGAAAGAAAGAAAGAAAGAAAGAGAAAGTTAAATAAAAAAATACTTAAAAAATAATTATTATTTTAAATTATTGTTTTTAATTTACTAGAGGGCATGTGTGCTTGCAGGAGAGAGACAGAGAAAGAGAAAGTGAGCAATTGCCTCCTAGGAGAGATGGTCACATCACAATCCCTTCTCTTCTATTCTCCTCCTGCGATTTTGGGTATGCATGCACACATGCTCAGTGTGATTTTCAAGTCGTTTGGGCCAGGACTTGAACCATGGTCGGCCATGTGGAAGTTCAGGCATCTTAAGCGCTACACCACCTGCTGGCCTCCAAACACCCTTTGTTACACACAGATAAACATGCTCAGATAGCATCAGAACACCCCTGAGCTGAATAAAATTATATACTTAGATTATTCTTCCCCAATTTCTTAGTGAACTATGTTTTTCAGATGACTGACCTTGGTTTCCAGTTGATGCTTTGGCAAAATATAGGCTCTTCTTTACCGAGAATTGTAGCTTGCTGTTTATTGAAGTGCCATTTTGCATCTTGAGCTATTTTGCATTGAAGTTCCTCCCACTTTGTGGAATAAATGTGTGGGAACATTTATTAGTTGCCAACTATGTGACAGGCAGTGCTGGAATGAGGCATTTGGAGAGACAAGATAGGGGTTCCCAATTAGTGGGGAGTACTGAGATGTGTCCTTCAAATGATACAACAGGGAGCTTTTGGGAAAAAAAAGCAAGCAAACAAACAAAAAGCATTATGTGCAGAGGTTTCCAGGAGTGTGGTGTCTTAAGATCAGGGATGGCTTCTCAGAATAGGTGATTATTGATTGGGGCCTTGCAGGATGGGAAGGAGTTCTTAGGCAGATAGTAGGGAATTTGGGAAGAGAGCATTTCAGCAGAGAGAGACATCATAGCCCAGGAATGTCTAGGGTCTTTCTTGTCAGAGGAAGGGCAGGTGTGGTTGAAGGAAGGTGGGTGGTAGAGGGGCAGGGTACATGGCAACTAGCTTGAGATATGGGAATAGGAAGATCCTGAAGGTCTTGATAATCGAGGCCTTTACCTGTCTGGAGGGAGGTGGGCACCCACCTGATGAAGGGAGGGATGTGGCCAGATGCGCACCTTATGACGCTGGCAGCAGCTTGGGTGCTATCGGGAGCAAGAAGCTGGGTCAGAAATGCCATTTCCTTCACTGACCAGACTGACCAGAGGCTAATTTCTATTTGTGTGTTCTTCAGTGATATTAACAACAAATGTAAATCAGCAAAAAAGCTGGGGGCTTGGAAGTGTCTATCAGCGTTTATATGATCAGCAGAAATATTAAGTGTTTGATATGATTGCTTGAAATGTCAGTATCTTAAAAATATATATATACTTTTGAGATAGGAGACTCATTTACTGGAATTGGCCCATTTTCTAGGTTTTTGACACTGTTTATCCTTACAGGTGATACTCTCTGGAATCATAGGATTAACCACTTGGAAAAGGCCTATGATACTCCTGGTATGTATTGATCTTGTAATTGTTATTCTTCATAAGCTGTGCCATGTATCAAATCTGTTTAAATAAATCATTGAAGGAATACTTAAGCTTCTTTGTTCATGGTGCCAGCAGGTGACATGGAGGTTAAGGCACTAGACCCCACATGACTGACTGCGTGGTTTGAGTCCTGGACCTGGTAGCTTAGGAATCACACTGGGCATATGTGCATGCATGCCCAAAATCCCGAGAGGAGAATAGAGAAGGGATTGTGGTGTGGCTACCCCTCCTTTGGGGTAATTTCTCGCTTTCCCTCTCTCTCTGTCTCTGGCGAGCATACAGGCCCTATAGCAAAAGCTAAAATAATAATAAGTTAACAAAGTATAAAATTGGAAGTCAGATGTTCTTATAACAATAAAGTAAGATGAAAATTTTGCTGATTTTCTGATTCACCTTAAACTTCTTATCCTGTACTTATATTTCTATTTCTAAGATTAGACCCATTCTAAAGGTCTAAGTCTGCTATGGGGAGTTTTAAACATATTATAAAGTAGAGGGTATAATATAATCAGCTCTCTGTACCCATCACCTCACTGCAACAGTAATTAACTCATGGCCAATCTTGGTCAGCCATACTCTCATCAATTTCCCCCCTCCACATTTTTTTCCTCCATATTCTTTTGAAACAAATCTCTTATATTAACTATAAATAGATGACTTTTTATTGTTATGTTTTAGTTGAACATCCTCAGAATTTTGTTGCTTATTTTGTTATATTGTTTTTGTAGCATATAAATATTTTATTTTCTTGGTAATATAGACATATATTGATGACTTTTTCTTTATTTTATTGTTGTTATTAAGATAAAATTCACAGGACCAGCAGATGGCATAGTGTTTACATTGCTGGACTCCGACGTAGTAGACTGTGGTTCAAGTTCCAGACATGGCGTCATAAACACATGTCTCCAGGGGCTGGCAGGTGGCATGGTGGTTAGGGTGCTGGACTTCCACATGATTGACTGCAATTTGAGTCCTGTCTCTCTATGTCTCTCCCTGGTCAAACTAAAGAACAATAATAAATAAAATAAAATAATTCTTAAAAAATTTTCTGAGTATAACACAAGATACATTAAAACAAAACACAAGAAAACAAAACAAACAACTCACGCTGGTATGTGTGTGTTCCCAAAGTCCCTTGAGGAGAATGGAGAAGAAAGGATTGCAGTGTGGCCATCCACCCTGGGGGATGCACCTTATAGCAAAAATCGCTGTAAGAAAAAAGATAAAACAAAAGGAAGCATTTGAAAATGTGTAGTTCAGTGGAATTTGGTACATTCTCAGTGTACATTCTTTGTGATTATTTGCTATGTCATTTTTCAAAAGAATTACTATTATTATTATTATTATTATTTTATTATATTTTTGGAGAGGTTTTTGCTATAGGGCACGTGCGCTCTCCAGACAAACAGAGAGAGACAGAGAGACAGAAAGTGAGAAATCGCCCCCCAGAGGGATAGCCACACCACAATCCCTTCTCCTCTATTCTCCTCTTGGGATCTTGGGGGCACGCATGCACACGCGCCTGGCGTGAGTTTAAGCCACTGGGTCTGGGACGCAAACTGTGGTCGACTACGTGGGAGTCCAGCGACATAGTCATTACGCTAACTGCTGGTCCCTACTATTATTATTATTTTTAATATTTGCTATAGGGCATGCATATGAGAGAGAGAGAAAAAGAGAGAAGGAAAGTGAGAAATCAAGCTGCCAGTAGTTCTGGGACTTGAACTGAGTTGGCCATGTGGGAATCCAGTGCCTTAACCACCATGTCACCTGCTGGCGCCTATTTGCTATGTCATTTTGATTCAGGAAATATTATACAAAATAAATAATTGCAAATGGAGTTTATCCAGTTTTCAGGGGTAAAGGGCCTAGAAAATTTGAATGGAAGAGTACTTAACATTTTTTTTTTCCTATAAGACATCTTTTTTATTTTTGTCTCATCCATCTTGAATTGAGTTTTCTAAAGTCATTTTATATATATACATATATATATATATGTATATATATATGTATACGTGTGTGTGTGTGTGTATAATAATTAATAGTTCATCTTAACTAGGTTAGTTTGCTAGGAAATGAGTTATTAATTACAAAACTACCGAAGTTCTTAAATACGAAGGGACTTTAGAAAGCCAGTGGGAAAATGGTATTAAAGAAGAACAAGCTTAATTTATTGCAAGGAATTTGGAATCCATGCATAGTTTTTTTCATAATCCACATTTTCTGTGAACCTTTAAAAGACCCCTTATACAAGGAGATGAGGCACGTTGCAGTCTTTGTACATTAGAATAATAGATCTTAATACCATGTCGATGGTCTTAAAGTGTTCTCAGGAGCAGAAGACGATGTAGGCCACATCTGACAACTTCATCAATTACTGCATTTAGTGAAACTCCTTTAGTGTTTTTGGAAGCAGTAAATTATCCATGTAGCATTTCGATATATCAGGTAGCAGAATAGGAGGAAATGAGGCTTTGGATGCCTTTGACAGCTTGTGTTGTAAGTGACTGAAGTTTGTTTGGCCCTAACTCTCTGGGTTTACAGTCTCTAGAAAAATTTTGGATAGCATCCCATGTTTATACTAAAATTTAATTATAGGTATTACCTCTGCACTGTCTTTTCCCATTGGGTCAATATTAAAATACTCAGTAATACAAATATCGAGTATTTAAATTGAATTACAATAAAATCTCTAATGATATTTGTACTTTGAAAATTCCAGATAATGAAGTAGGAATATGTGTTCTAGATATATTTTAAGACATTCTACCTTTTTTTAAAAAAAATCTATTTATTTATTTATTTATTTCCAGAGGGTGTGTGCACTTGCCAGAGAGAGACAAAGAGAGAAGGAGAGGAGAAAGCACTCCTCATGGGGAACGGTCATGCCACAATCTCTTCTCCTCCATCTCTTTCATTATTTTGGGATTTGGGGGATCATGCACATGTGCCTGGTGTGTTTCTTTTCTTTCCTTTTTTTTTTTTTAAATTTTACTTATTCATTCATTTATTTTAATTTGACCAGAGAGAGAGGGAGAGAAAATTAGAAAACCATGGTTCAGGACTCAAACCATGGTTGACCATATGGGAGTGTCCAGCATCTTAACCACCATATACCTGCTGGTCCCCTGGCCCTCATATCAATTTTAACAGTGTGCTGTTATAACCTATGTCAAATACTTTTTTGTGGGATGAGCAGGTGGTGTAGTGGTTACAGTGCCAGACTTCCATGTAGTCATCCCATTTCAAGTCTTGGACCCAGAGGCTTGAAACTCTCACCAGGCACGTGTGCATGCATGCTGAAATTCCTAGAGGAGAATGAAGGAGAAGGGAGTGCAGCGTGGCCATTACTCTGGGGTTGATTCCACATTTTCTATCTGTCTCTCTGGCTAGTGCACACACCTCATAGCAAAAATCTTCATTTAAAAAGAGAGAAAGAAAGAAATTGTGTGATGAAATAAAAAACATTGGAAGTGCCCATCAGATACTCCTAGCTAATCCCCTTAAGAGCTGTATTATAACTGTCCACAAGCCACTTGAGTTTCCTGAGAGTATGTTTTCACCTGCACACAGGGGATAATTTAATGTTACCAAAAATGGCAACAACACACCCTTCCCATAGTGGATATTTTATTTCTCCTTCTTCTTCTTTTTTTTTTTCTTTCTACACCAGCTCCTTGTCTCTTGGCTTCCTGAGTGTGGGTAATGTGCCATTGGGTAATTTTTGATGGGAAGCCATGTTTCCTTAGGGAAGCCAGAGGGCCCTATGGATCTGTGTTCTTGAAGACCTGGGTGTGGCTGGTCAGAGTTCTCTAAGAAATTTAGGTCTGGGACAGTTCTCAAAGTTTTACTTCTGTTTTAAATTTCTTTCACTTGCTTTTGCTCTCTAAAACTTTGTATTTGTCTCCTTTTAAAGTTTCAGGAATATTTTGGTGGGGGAGGTTGGCAGAGGGCAGGTCAGTCTTTGTTGGGGCCCTTTGAGAGGCCAGCTGACCCCCTTTCGAGTTGTTGGGTGCACACCAGGCTGGAACACGTGGACGTTCCCTTGGGAAACCATTTATGTTTGTGCTCTTTCTTTTGTGATCGTTGCCGTGATTACATCAGGTTTTTTACTGACTTGAACAAAAAAGGGTCAGTTTGACCTAGTTCCTTTCGATTCAAGTTTTCATGGAAACCTAGAGTTGGAAACTTTCATTCACTGGATCCTCTTATGTTTCTTTTCCTTTTTTTTTTTTTCCATAGTGTGCGTACACTTACAGGAGAGAGTAACAATGAGAGGGAAAGTAGTGAGAAATCACCTTCTGGGGGAGACGGCCAGTCCCCTCTCCTCCATTCTCTTCCTGGGATTTTGGGCACACTCGCACATGTGCCCAGCATGATTTCCAAGCGGCCATATCTGGAACTCAAACCGCAGTCAGTCACGTGGAAGTCCAGAGCCTTAGCCACCATGCCACCTGCTGATCCTGGGTCCTCTTCTTTATACTGATAAAATAATCATGCATTCTGAACAGATATAATAATATTGGAAAATGATTTGTAACTATTTGTAACTGATTTTGGTTGTGACTAGGATTAAGCTGGGGACATGCTTATGCATGCATGTGTGTGTGGACACACATGTGTGTGTAACATCCTAGGTTGTGTATTCTCCATAAAGAGCTAATATTCCCCTCCTTTTTGAATTATTTAATTTTATTAATTATTATTATTATTTTAAAATTTGCTATCAGGCATGTACACTTATGAGAGAGAGAGAGAGAGAGAAGTAAGCCACCAGGTCCGGGACTCAGACAATGGTTAGTCACAGGGGAGTCCAGTGTCTTCACTACCACACCACTTTCTGGCCCCAACATTTTCTCTTTATAAAAAATGTCCATATTTATTTTAAACACCACTCCATTTTTCTTCTAGTAAAATGTTTTATAGGTGTTTGAAAATTACAGATTCACTTCTAGGAACTGGCTCTAAGATCATCTTGTCTAAGCACCTCAGTCAGAAAATGAAGTTGTTTTAATTATGATGTTTTTCTTGGTGACACATCTAGTAAGAACTGCCAGGTGAAAGTTCAGCTGGCTCTTTGCCTGTAGTTTTGGTTGCTTATGAAGTGGTCATGTGAGCTATTGTCATTTTCTTTTCTTGTCAGTTTTGAACAGATGGAATAAATCCAACCTCAAAACTGGTAAAAAGACAGCTCTGTTCCTTAGCATCAAGAATGCAGGTTCTTCTCGAGTGATCTAAGCATGTGGTTTCTTCTCAACTGTGGGTCCTGTTGATTTGCACCGCAGACCAAGAATAGAAGAGGCAAATGGATTGGCTATTTTTAAACTGATCCTTCAGTTTCTTTTTTAACTTCAAGATGATCAAGGATGAGGTTGAACCTCATTATCTAGAGAGTAAAAAATGGCTAGAGATATACATAATTTTTTAAAAAGAATTTTTGTCTTAGGGTGTGTGTGCTTGCTAGAGAGAGATAGAGAAAGTGACAAATTGCCTCCCTGGGGGATGGCCACACTGCAGTCCTGTCTCTTCCATTCTCCTCTCAGGATTTTGGGCATGCATGAACATAGGACTAGAGTGTTTGTCAAGCCACCAAGTCTGGGACTCAAACTGTTGAATTGGTCTTGTGGGATCCAGTGCCTTAACCACTAGACAACCTGCTGGCCCCATCATTTTTTTTCTCACTGAAAATTCAAGTTGGGTAGTCTGGCAAGGTAGTTCAGCTCCACAAGGCCATTTGGGGATCCAGGTATTTTTCATCTTGTATCTTGGATGGAAAGTTGGGGAACACCTGGATATTTTATCAACAGAGGTTGAAGAATTATCCTCATCAGTTAGTCAGAAATAGTTATAAGTGAGTTATGCTGTCAGTAAGATGATGGCTTTGGAAAGGCCAGAAAACCCTTGAATAGGTGAGGAATCTGTGTGTTTATAGATTGAGCTCTTTGGCTTTGCATGGTCATTTCTGCAGATATCTTTCTATCTTTCTTTCTTTCTTTCTTTCTTTCTTTCTTTCTTTCTTTCTTTCTTTCTTTCTTTCTTTCTTTTTGTTTGTTTTGTTTTGTTTTATGTAGACAGGAGGTTTATATTTTATTTCTCCAGTGGCATATTTGCAGTTGAATATAAATGAAAGGCCTGCTTACACCCTTAAGCTAGGTCCTTTGGATAGTTCAGTCAAGGATGTGAGACCTCCAGCTGGCTCACGAGAGAATCGCCCACTCCTTGGCCCAGGTTTTGACATTTTGCCAGCCTTGAGCTCATCAATCATTTTTTCAATGTCTTTAGGTGTCAAATCCTCATAGTAGTTGTCATTTATTTGAACCATTGGTGCATTTACACAGGCTCCTAAACATTCCATGTCTGTTAGTGGTCTCTTTCTCCCTCTTAAGCACACATGCCGTCATCTAATTCTTTCTGCACCTGAGTTTTTCTCTTCTGGAATTGTTTTATTGTTTCCAGCTCAGTCTGAATCATGCCAGTTTCTTTCATTTTTGATGGAAACGTCCTTCCAGCTCACTTATTTGCACAGTATATTTTTGTTCCAATTTTTCCTTCTCCTCTTGGGCCTTTTCCTTTGTTTCAATCAATTACTGTTTCAGTTTTTAGTTTCTTCACTTTGATTGCACTCTTGCCTTTTCTTCTATCCTTTCCCTTCCACGGCATCTTGGCTTCTCCAGGGGCTGGGCTACTGTGGTCGCCTGGCCTCAGCCACCTGGGCTGCCTCTCTCTTCAGGTGTATTTTATGGCTGTCAGTAGTTTGGAATGAGTCCTTTGTTATTTCGTGAGAGCTGGATTTTTTATTTTTATTTTTAAATTTTTTGCTAAAAGGTGCCTGTGCTCACTAAAGACAGAGAGAGAGAGAAATTACTCTCCAGTGGGAACTGGTCATGCAATCCTTTCTCCATTTCTCCCTCCTATCCAGACTTTGGACACATAAGCATATACATCCCACATTTTTTCAGATCACTGGGTCTGGGACTTGAGTCGGCCATGGGGGATTGAGCACCTTAACCACAGTGCTACCGGCTGTCCCAAGACTGGATTTTTTTTTTTTTTTCAGAGAGATTTTTGCTATAGGGTATGTGTGCTTTCCGGAGAGACAGAGAGGTGAGAAATCATTCCCCAGAGGGGATGGCCAGACTGCAGTCCCTTCTCCTCAATTCTCCTCTTGAGATTTTGGGCATGCGTGCAAACATGCCCTGCATGAGTTTTAAGTTGCCAAGTCTGGGACTGGAACTGCAGTCCACTACGTGGAAGTCCAGTGACATAACCATTATGCCATCTGCTGGTCCCACAAGACTAGATTTTTTTTTAAAGAACTATTTTATTTAACTTAACTTTATTGATTTATTTTTAAATTTTGACCAGAGTGGGACAGAGAAAATGCATGGGGGAGAAAGAGAGAGAGAGAGAGAGAGAGAGAGAAAGCTACCAGGTCCAGGACTCAAACTGTGGTCGGCCATGTAGGAATCCATCCCCCTTAATCACCATGTCACCTGCCAGCCCCAAGACTAGATATTAATGCTGGTAAGTTACCACTAATTATCTCTTGATTTCTGTGTCTGTATAATAAGTGACTTAGATCAGAACAATCTTTTAAGAGGCCTCCTAGTTCTCATATTATAGATTTCCAGAATTCTTTTTAGTTACCTTTACAGTGTTTTAGTTTTGGATGGGCATTTCCACAGACTGTTACTTGCTCTCTGTGTATAAACTGTGAATATTTCCCTCTCTGAATTTTAAGGCATAAAAATGGATGGCTGCTCCTATTCTTCATAGTTATCAGTACTACACTCTTGCATGTATTTATTTAATGCTTAAGAGTTCACATGTTCTTTCGTATACCCTTTCTCATGGAATGTATATGGCAGAGGTGATTCCTATTTTAGAGATAAGGGTATAGTCACTCAGGAGTTAACCGACTTGCTCAGTTAGAAAGACCCCAGGGGTTTTGGCTCCTATTCCAGTGTTGCTTCTGTTGTTCCATTCTACCACTTCCTCCTTTAGCTAATTGGCAGGTACTTACTGTGGCCAATTATAGCTCCTTAAAAATTTTATTTATTTATTTTTGCATTTATTCATTTATTATTACTATTAATAATACATTCAATCACTATACATCATTTAGATTGTAAAGAGACTTTACCCAGCATGAGATATAATACACCTCAGTTCATCCTCACGAACAGATAATAAACCATATCTGTGTCCCACAAATGTTTTATAAATGTTTTACCTCTCTATTTTTTCCCAAATTTCTTGTCTTACACTCTTCCCCTCCCACACTCTCCTTCCACTTTGTCCCCAGTGTCCATAACAATTTTCAACGCTTTTGTGTCGTCCAGTCTTTCAGTCTTTACCACAGAGTGCAGACAGTTGGTATATGTTAAATAGAGACATACAATGTCTCTCTTTCATAGCCTGACTTGCTTCAGTCGGCAATAAATCTTCCATATTCATCTACTTTCTATCAAATTTTTGGACCTTGTTGTTTTTTTATGGCTGAATAGTATTCCATGGAGTATATGTGCCCCGCTTTTTCAATCCATTCATCTGTTTGTGGACATTTGGGTTGGTTCCATGTCTTAGCAATTGTGAATAATGCTGCAATAAATATAGTTGTGCAAGCGCTTTTCTGATTGAGTGTTCTCCTGTCCTATGGGTAGATATCCAGGAGTAGAATTGCTAGATCATATATGGTAGTACTATTTGAAGGTCTTTGAGGAACCTCCATATTGTTCTCCACAGTAGCTGGACCAATTTACTCCCTTCTTCCAGGAGCTTTATATTAGAGAGACACTGGCATCCCCGACAGGTTCACTACACTATTATTATTCACTCTTAGTCTTATGTAGCCTAGATCACAGGCACACATGTCATGATGTGCTCAGGGAGACTCTAGGACATGAACCCAGGATATTTCCACACAGGCCCAGTTGTGTTACCACTGTATCACATTCTCTAATACTGTGCGTGTATCTGGGTTGTCAAAGGGAACTCAGTGATTAGTCCTGGATCTAGGCTGAGCCCAACAGATTATAGTAATCAATTTCTGAGTATGACTAAGAGAAAATCACATGAACTATGAATGATTTGGGGCAAGAAGGGAGACCATTTTGAATTGGGAAGCATCTTACAATAGATGCATTGTTAATGTGGAAAGTTACAGAATAATGGGAATGGTCCTGTTTTTTTTTTTAAATATTTTTTGTTTCATTTTTTCTGTTGTCATTCTTACTTTTCCTTTCCTTCTATTAATTTAAAAAAATAATTATTTATTTATTATCATTAGTTTTCCATTTTGACCAGAGACAGACAGAGAGAGAGAGTGCAAGCCACCAGGTCTGGGACTCGAACTGCGGTTGGTTGGTCATGTGGGAGTCCAGCACCTTTAACCACCACACCACCTGCCAGAGCCTCCTTCTACTAATTTTAAATTTGGTGTTTGCTTGCTTTTCTAGCTCCTTAGGTATCATACATATCTGTCTGTAGTTCCATGAAACATTTCTGGAAAGATCTGTAAGAAACTATTGACAGTGGGCACCTTATTAAGTGCATTGGAGATGGAAAAGAGAAAGATTTATTTCCCCATTTATGCTTGGAAGAGGACAATGTTGTGTTGTTGGAAGAGACTTTTCTTTCAGTTATGTTTTGTTTGGCCTTTGTTGGCCTGGTATCTGCAGCATCTGGACTCTTTTTGGACTGGTGTCTCTGGCTTTGTGTGAGAGGCAGGGCTCTGCCTCCAGTGGTGGGAGCCTCTGAGGCCACATGCTTTCAACCCTGAATGCCAGCAGCCAGGTGGTAAGCCGGTGACCTCCACCCACTGAAGCTCCTGCCCAGACTCAAGCTGGAGCTGCTGATGCCAAATAGCTCAGGGCAGCTTAGAATTCCTTAGGCAAAGGAGGCAACTGGCATCCAGGACTGGCAAAAAGGGACCTGGTTTTCTTGCAGCGTGACCTTGATAGAGGCTCCAGTGTCCAGCTTCCTTGGTTCCTTCCAGGGTTCCTGAGACTAGTTCTTGTGGATTCTGTGAGCTACCTGATAACCTTGCAGTTTAAACAGCCCGAGTTGGTTTCTCTTGTTTGTCATATAATCAGACTCTGATCACGGACTGTGATATTTCTTTCATGGATTTTACTTTTATAATAATTTTTAGAAGTTCAGAAGTAGATTCATTAATAAACATTTGGGCATTTATGAGAACCAGCTGAGGAATAAGAAATCTTTGGTTCTCAAACTATATAGACTTACTTGATGTTGTTGGAGAGTGTTGGGTGGAAGAGGCTGGGGTTGGGAGTGACAGGACAGTGGTGAAACTGGACCTTAGTAGCTGTAATTTCTAAATGACCATACCAAACTTCTTGGAGTCTTTTTGTGTCTACATACAAACACAGAGTTCATGGAAAAATAAGATTAAAAAGATGAGTTGATCATAGTGCAAAAAGTTTTTGAAATCCATGGGTAGTTTTTCATAGTATATATTTCCCATAAACTTTTTAAAGACCTTTCTATATATTTATTAAGTTGTTGGGAAAAGTCATGACATACTTTTCTATGTTTTTCTTTGCAAAAATATGTCATGACTTTCCTGACAACCTAATACATATCTATCTCTAGCATACTTCTGTGACATATTATGATTTACTAAATGCCTTATTTATTATTTTTTTTTTTTTAGGAGAGAGAGATTTTTTTGCTATAGGGTACATGTACTTGCCAGAGAGACAGAAAGTGAGAAATCACCCTTGGGGGGATGGCCACACTTCAATCCCTTCTCCTCTATTCTCTTCTCAGGATTTTGGGCACATGCCTGGTGGGAGTTTTGAGCTGCCGGGTCCAGGACTCAAACCGCAGTTGCCTTTGTGGGAGTCTAGTGATGTAACCATGCCATCTGCTGGTCCCACTAAATGCCATTTAAGAAGGAAATAACTTTTTTACTTGAAAAAGAGGTTTCTTAGCTTTCTTGCTTTTATTAAACGTAATAATTAGACTTCTGCATTTCTCACAGTACCAATACCTGATTACATTCTGCAGAATTACCCACTTTAAACTTTCTGGTTTTAATATTGCTGGTGGTTGTTCCATCTTAATAAACCTGAGAGATTTATCATACTTAGGCTAACCCACCTTCTCTCCTCTATTTTTAAAAATTATTTTTATTTTCCTATTGATGACTTTATAATTGGAAATACTGCAAGCATCTTTTTCCTAGTTCCTCAATTTTGGATAGGATCTCTTGACTTTGTCTTTGGTAAGATGAAGAAATTAGCACCTAACTCTACTTTCTCCCTTAACCTTCCCAGGTCTTTTCAAAAATATAATAACATCATTGTCTGTATATTGTCAGTGATTTAATATTTACATTTTGCACATAACCTATATCATTCAAGCATTGTCTATAAATTGCATCTACAATGGCATTTATAGTATTTTTGTCATGTGAATGTTATTAAAATAGGATGTTAGATATATACATTTAGGATACATTTAGGTGTGTATGGCTATATTTATCTGTATATATTTGAGTTATTTATTTCTTCTGTGAGTGAGAAAGACAGAGAGAGAGAGGTAGAGACAGCACCCCCAGTAGTCCTGATGCTGTGATCTTCAGCCAGCCCTGGGTCATGAGTACACATGCCTGGCATACTCAGGTCTCCAGGTGTGAATCTGGAACCTTCCTGTGTGGGTCAGCCCTGCAGAGCATTGCATTTACTGCTGCACCACCATGCAGCCCCCTGAAACTAGATTCTTTATTTCAAATTCAACTGAGGCCTCAATATAAGAGACTCCAGCTGCTCCTATAATCCAGTGTGTGTACATTAGACTATGTAAGCAGGACTTGCAAAGTTACTGGGTGAAAACCAGTTCTGCAACCCTTCGCTGATCTCTATCCCCCAGCCTATAAAACGATTAGGGATTAAAGAGACAAATATTCTGGAGAAAGCTGCTGAATGGCTGTGGTGTTTTGAGTTCTACCTCCCCGCAGGGGAGGGGAGGGATGCTTAAAGATAAGTGCTTGGAGAACTTGATATGGATCCCTTGGCATTTGAATAATGCTGTTATGGTATCAGGCACATGCTTGCAGAGTCTGAAGGGCTGATTGGGAGGCCAGCAGTGGTGTAGTGTTAAGGTGCTAGAGTCCCACATCGTTGACTACGGTTCAAGTCCTGGACCTGACAACTTGAAAATGCCAGGCACATGTGTGCATGCCCAAAATCCCAGGAAGAGAATGGAGGAGAAGGCATTGCAGTGTGACCATCCTCCCTGGGGAGTGAGCTCTACTTTCCTTCTCACTTTCTCTGTCTCCAGTGAGTGCGTGTGCCCTATGGCAAAAACCTTAAAAAAAAAAAGCAATAAAGCGTTGATTGGAATACCTTATGGTCTCAGAGTTAAAGCCTGCAGTTGGGGGGCTGAACAGTGTGTGGTGTTAGAATGTGGTGCCCTGTGAGGCAGTCTCATGACAAGGTTCCCAGTGCAAGTCCAGTGACTGCCGCATGTGCACTGGCACCCACTGGCACACAATTGCCCATGATCTGTGGCCAGCTGAAGGCTGGGCATTCATTGTGGCATCAAGACCCTGTTGAAACTGCTGTCTCTCTTTATCTCCTTGTCACTGTTGCTCTTACCCATGATTAGCATATTTTTTAGCACATTATTTTTAAGGCTTGTCCATGTTGTAACATGTATCAGTACTTTTTCCTTTTTAATTGCTGAGTAATGTTCTATTGTATGAATCTACCACATTTTACTGATCTAATCATCAATTGATGGGCTTTCCACTTTTGGCTAGTATGAATAAAACTGTTATGAACATCAGTATACACGGTATTTTGTGTGTATTTGTGTGGTCTTGCTTTCATTTCTCTTGGACATATGGCTAGGGATGGGATTGCTGAATCATATGGTAACTTCATTCAACATTTTGAGAAACTTTTAAACTATTTCCAAAGTGGCATGTCACTTTACTTTGCCATCAGCAGTATATGAAGTTTTTAATTTTGCTGCATTTTTGCATTTAATTTTGCATTTTGCAAATTCATTCTACTCTTGGGATTTGGGGCATGCATGCACAGGTGCCTGGAATGTTTTTAGGCCTCTGGGTCCAGGACTCAAACCACAGAGCCAGCCATGTGGCATCTAGTGCCTTCACCACCACACCACCTGTTGGCCCTGTTGCCCATTTTTAAATTGTGTTATTTGTCTTTTTATTACAACTATTTTATCAAATACCTGATTTGCAAATAATTTTTCTAATTCTGTGGATTGTCTTCACTTTGATGGTGATTTTTGAAGCACAAAAACGTTTAATTTTGATGAAGTTCAGTTGATCTGTTTTGAAGTTTTTTGCTCGTACTATTGTACATAAGAAGGCTTTGTTTAACCCAAGGTCATGAATATTTACTCTTGTAACTTTTTTCTAAGGTTTTTGTTATTTTAGCTTTTATGCTTAGGTCTGTGACGCATTTTGCATATGGTGTGAGGTAGGGTCCAAGTTCATTTTTTTGCAGGTGGATATCCAGTTGTACGAGCACCATTTGTTGAAAAAACTCTTCTTTCCCCATTGATTTATCTTGGCATCTTTACTGAAAATCAGATGACTCTAAGTGTGAAGTTTATGTATGTAGCTTATTGCTCATACCCTTTCCGCTAGTTGTTCCACTTTCCTGTTTGGACATTTCTTGCTGAGACCACCAACTTTCTATTTTAATTTGGACGTAATTGTCTGGGCCTGCTGCACAGATGTCATGAGATTTCTCTTTTCATCTTGGATTATGCCCATTTTTTCCTTAAGGTCTCATTGCATTCTTTTTCATTGAGTTCCTTTTTCATTTTGCCAGAGAACATTCTGAAATAATAATTTGCAGAAAGAATTAAGGGAAGAGAGCCCTCTCAGGATTTTAATATTTTGGCATATCTGCCTTGCCCTCTTATTTGAATGATGGTTTGGCTGGATATAAAATACTGGGTTCAAAATAATTTTTCTTGCAAAACTTCAAGTCATTGATTGGTGCTTTTTGTCGTGGGTGGGAAGCTTGAGACTAATTTGATTCTAGTTCTTTTGTGAAAAAGAAGAAGAAGAAGAAGAAGAAGAAGAAGAAGAAGAAGAAGAAGAAGAAGAACAACAACAACAACAACAACAACAACAACAACAAAAAAAAAACACCAACAAGGTCCTCCCTCACCCCTTACCTGGAAGCCTTTAGGATCTTTTCCTTGGTATTGCTAAAGTTTGATTTTCACAAAGATAAAATCATGATTCTCAGGCAAATATAAAATGAACATATGTGTCATTAATGAGGGAACTCTGGTTCAAAGGGCATTTGAGAAGCTAAGTATTTGTAGGTCAAGAGAAAATTGTTGGAATAGCTATAAGACTGGTAAATGTACAGTGGGTCCATAAACTATAGCTTTGGAGTTTTCTGTTACATGGGACAGAACTTATTTTATCTGTAGTGAAGTAAAATCTACAACTTAAACTCCATCCCTGCACAGTTGTAAGTAGTCAACTAAATAAATAAAAAGCCAATAGAATACCCAGGAATCCCTTTTGTCTATTTCCAAGTTTCGGATCATTTTTTTGACAGTCCTCTGAAGTCACATGAAAATGTGTCTAGGGATGGGTTTTTTGTACTTCATCCTTTTGCGCATCCAGTGAACTTTTTTACTTGAATCATAAACATTGAGAAATTTTCTTTATTGTTTTCTAGATCATTACTCTCCCTCCTTTTGCTCTGTTGTTGCCTTCTAGAACATCTAATAATCAGATGCTGGACCTCTTGGATTGAGCCTTTTTTTTTTTTCTGAACTTTTCCCCCCTTAACATTTTTTAGAGTTTTTTTGCCTTAGGGTATATGAAGAGAGAGAGATAGACAGAGACAGTGAGAGGGAAAGTGAAAAATCACCCTCCCAGGGGGATGGCCTCCCTGTAATCTCTTCTTCTCCTCTCTCCTGAGATCTTGGGTGTGTACCCACATGCACCCGGCATGAGTTTGAAGCCACCAGGTCTGGGACTCGAACTGCTGTCGGCCGTATGGGAGTCCAGCGTTATAACTGCTACATCAGCTCAGCCCCTGTGTCTTAACTTTGTAGAGTCTTATATTTTCTATTTGTCTTTTTAATTTATGTCTTGGGTATTTGCTTAAATTCAGCTCTGTTCTTTTAGTGAAATAGTTATTTTAACAATTATATTTTTTAATATTCAAGAGGGCACATGCTCTTATGGGAGAGTAAAAGAGAGAGAGACAGAGAGAGAGAGAGAGAGAGAGAGAAGAAAAGAAAACATCCCCCAAAGGACACAGTCATGTTGCAATCCTTTTCCTCTATTTCTCTATCCTGTCAGGACTTTGCTCTTGCATGCACATGTACCTGTATTTCAAGCCACTAGGGCCAAGATTTGAACTGTGATTGGCCATGTGGGATCTGACTCCATAGGCACCACTACGCTCTAGGCTGGGCCAGGAGCACTTTTTGATCCCTGATTTATTCTTGTTCATAGCAGCTGTTCTCTCTCTCTCTTTTATTTTTTAGAGATTTTTGCTATAGGGTACATGTGCTCACCGGAGATATGTAGAGAGACAAAAAGTGAGAAATCACTCCCCCTCCCCCAGAGGGCATGGTCACACCACAATCTTTTCTCCTCTAGTCTCTTCTCAGCAATTTGGGTACACACGCATATGCACTCAGCATGCATTTTCAGCTGCTGGGTCCGGGACTCGAACCGTGACTATGTGGGAGTCCAGCGACATAACAATTATGGAATCTGCTGGTCCCACAATTGTTCTCTTTTTAACATATGCTATATTTATCTCCCCCTTAAAATAAAATAATTTATTTATTTAACAACATATGGAGAAGGAAAGAGACAGGGGTTCCCCAACAGGGTCTTCTCATACCAAGATCTTCACCAACCAGGTTCATGGGAGTACCTGTAGGTGCACCTGGCATACACAGTTCAACCCAGGATTTGAACCCTGGGCCTTTTCACAGGCTTGAGTATCACACAGTAGCACTGTGACATAGCTCCTTCTCTCTTTAAAGATACATGTTAGATGCAGTCAACACTTTTTTCCTACTCTCTAAGTCATTCATTTTTCTTTCTTGGGGCTCAGTGGTTCTGGTTAACATTTTGGTCCTTCTTTGTTAGGTTTTGGAATGTCTGCTAATCTCTGATTGCTTATTCTTTTTATGACTGAGGGATAGGTTGGTGACATGTGTCTTATTTATAACTATGATAGCTGTAATAATGATAACACAAACTTACAGCATATAACATGTATCAGTCCACTAATTCTAGGAGGTATTGGTGGCATTTTCATTCTGAGGAGACCAAGGCACAGAGGAATTAATTCATTTGCCCAAGATCACGTAACTAGAAGTGGTAGAGCTGGGCTGCAGTCTTAGCTGGTTGGTCTAGAATCCTTGTTCTTTCTTTTTTTCTTTTTTGAAAAAATATGGCTCTTTATTTATTTTTAGAACTATTTTATTTATTATTATTATTATTATTTAATTTGATCAGAGAGAAAGTGAGAAAGCAAGCCACCAGGTCCGGCACTCCAACAGTAGTCTGCCATGTGGGAGTCCAGCTCCTTAACCACCGTGACACCTTCCAGCCCTTAGAATCTTTGTCCTTTACTTTTCTTTCTTTCTTTCTTTTTTTTCAAAAGAGATTTTTGCCTTAAGGTGCTCGCTAGAGAAACCCATGGCAGGGTTTTCTGAGAGCGAGCTAGCTGCCTGAGAGCTGTGTGCAGCAGGATAGGCCATAGTGGTTGACAGGCTTTATTTTAGGGTGTGCTTTAGAGAAGCAGGCAGGTAACCCCAGATATACTGAAAAGAAGGCGATTCTGCATCAGGATCATCGTATCCCAGGAAATTACCGAGCTCTTTAAGGAAAAAGTACTCGCCAATCTTAGCTGGTAGGCAGCTGCTTGTACTCCCTCTTCCTTTTGCATCTATAAAGGCCTCTTCAAATTTTTTCAACGTTTTATTATGAAAATTCTCAAATTTACCAAAATGTTGAGCAAATAACACAGGAAATTCTGATATGCCCGCCTCTTGGATTCAGTAGATGTTAACATATTGTCATATTTGCCATGTCTCTACATAAATAGGTAATTTTTATCTAACTTTATAAAACTTTCAGTTTTTTTGTACTTGATCCCAAATACTTTAGTATGCATTTTCTAACAAGAAAACATTTTTCTGTGTCATCATATAAACATTATCATACCTAAGAAAATTATCAGTAACTTCCTAATGTCATATAATATTTGCCCCATATATAAATTTTCCCAATTGTTCCAAAGTTTTGTTTCTAACTTTTCTTTAAAAAGATATTTTTTAATTGCCAAAGAGCATGTGCACTTGCCAGAGAGAAACAGAGAGTCAGAGAGGAGGAGGGAGAAGAATGCCCCAGTGGGATGTGGTCACACCTCAGTCCCTTCTCTGTTTCTCTATCCTGTTGGGATTTTGGGTGTGCATGCACTCACGCTTAGCATGTTTTCAACCTGATGGGGCTGGGATTCAAATCGCAATTGGCCATGTGGGATCTGGCTCCTTTAACCACTAGGCTACAAGGCTGGTCCTTAACAACTTTTTAAAATCAAAAACCTTAGTATAATTCATGCACATTTTTTGTATACGAAGCTGTACATCATGATGAATTATCAAAAAAGTAAGGGACCAGCAGTTAGCGTAATGGCTATGTCGCTGGACTCCCACGTAGTCAACCGCGGTTCGAGTCCTGGACCCGGTGGCTTAAAGTCACGCCGGGCGCGTGTGCGTGCGTGCCCAAGATCCCGAGAGGAGAATGGAGGAGAAGGGACTGTGGCGTGGCCATCCCCTCTGGGGGGTGATTTCCTGCTTTCTGTCTCTCTGTCTCTCTCTGTCTTTCTGGCAAGCACACGCGCCCTATAGCAAAAACCTCTCAAAAAAAAAAAAAGTAAATACTCTCAGGCTTTCCCTCTAGTTTTCCTCATTGCACTATTTATTTTTTTAAAATTATGTATTTTATTTTCCTTATTATTACTATTTTTTTTTGAGAGATTTTCGCTATAGGGCGCGTGCGCTCGCCAGACAGACAGAGAGAGACATAGAGACAGAAAGCGAGAAATCATCCCCCGGGGGGGGATGGTCACGCCGCAATCCCTTCTCCTCCATTCTCCTCTTGGGATCCTGGTCACGCACGCACGCGTGCCCCGCGTGAGTTTTAAGCCACCGGGTCCGGGACGTGAACCGCGGTCGACTACGTGGGGGTCCAGTGGCATAGCCATTACGCTAACTGCTGGTTCCCACTATTTTTAAAATGTGACCAGAGAGAGTGGGAAAGCAAGCCACCAGGGACTTGAACCACAGTCAGCCATGTGAGAGTCCAGCACCTCAACCACCATACCACCTGATGGCACCCATCATTGAATTTTTAAAAAGTTTATTTCTTCCATGAATGAGAGAGACAGAGAGACAATAAGGTATACGGCAAGTACCCCTAGTAAAGTTTTGATTCCGTGATTCACCCCAGCTTCATGCATCCTGGATCATGTTCATGTGTGTGAGCAACATACTCAAGGGAGGTTGCTGGATGTAAACCCAGAATCTCCCCACATGGGCCAGCGTCAAAGAGCGCTGTGTCTGGCACCACGGTTTGCACCCCTCCACTGCATTACAATTTATTTGTTAAAGAGGCTGGCTCATTTGTCCACTTAAATTGTATTGCATGCCCATGTTTCTCTGTTCCCTGTATTTTCCGTAACTGGTAGTTAAGACTAGAGGTTTGGTCTGCTTTAGGTTTGATTCTAGGGGAAGAGCCCATCACCTAGGGTGTGTATTTCCAGTAGTAATCGCACATGGTCTGGATGCCTCTTTTTGTCACATTACCAGTCATGGATGATAGTTCTTTAGATCACTTGCATTTTTTGTTTTTAAAATTCTTACAAGCAGGGTCATCAGGTAGTGTGGTGGTTAAAGTGCTGGATCCCACATGGCCAACTGTGTGGTTTGAGTCCCAGCCTTGGTGGCTTAAAAACCATGTTGGACAAAAATCCCAAGGAAAGGAAGGGATTTCAGTGTGACCATTTCCCTGTGAGGGATGATTTCTCACTTACTCCCTATCTCTCCAGTGAGCACAGTAACCCCATGGCAGAACAAAACAAAACAAAACAGCTGCAAGCAGAAGTTCTTAAACTATCAGCCCTCACACTGTATACGTGTAACTCATGTTCTTGGAGTTATTAGATAGATCTCTTTGGAAAAGGGTTTCTCCATCACATAAATTTAGAGAATACCACATACTGTGATTTTCTCTTGATAATTCACAGTTTCACATCTTAATGGTTTTTGGAAGTGCTAATTGTTTAACTTAGTTGACTCAAGTGTTCCTAGGTTTATTTCACTTCATACCTCTTTCTATAGAGACTACATATTTAGTTCTCCCAGGAAACCGTGATCAATGGGAAACTACTTAGAAAATGTGGCCTTCCATCACTTATCAGCCACTCAGTAAACATTTATGGAGCACCTGCTTTCTGACAGATACTGTGTTAGGCACATAAAGAGAAGTGGACTCTTCAAACTTCATTGGTTCTTTACCTTTCTGGAGTTAGAATATTTCCAATGGAGAGGAATACCTGGCTGATGATAAGGATCTGATCATTGGGGCATACAATTTCTCAAAAATATGCAGTTCCCTGCTTTTTAAAAGAATAGCATTGGTAGGCTTTCGTACTGACTGTACTACCTGGTCAGAAATGGCAGAGGGAGAGAAAAGGTCAGCCATTTCTGACTATTCCTCATTGTATAACAAGCCACCCTAAAACCTAATGATTTAAGACCATCATTTATTGGCCAGCCCTGTAGCCTAGTGCTTAAGGGAGCTGGATCCCACATGGATGACCCCAATTCACATCCTGGCCTCAGGGCTTAAAAAACAGGCTGTGAGCATGTGTACCCAGAATCTTGACAGGCAAGAGGAATGGAGGAGAGGGGTTTGCAGTGGGACTGTGTCTCATTGGGGAATGCTTTCTTTCTCTCTCTGAGTCTTTCTCTGGCAAGCACATGTGCCCATGGATCCTCGTGACTTTCCATTATCACTTATGCTTTTGTGGATGCCTGGATTCTTGCTCAGCATCTCTTCTGTGATAGCAATCATATAGCAGCTGAATTTTGAGTCATCTGGAGGCTTAACTGGGCCTGACTTTCAAGATGGCTCTTTCACATGACTGGCATTTGGTGTTGGTTGTTGGTAGGGAGCTCAGTTAGGGCTGGTAACCAGAGCACAAATCAAGACCTCCCTCTATAATAGCCAACATGGTGGCTGGGTTCTGGAAGGGAGAGTATCACATGAGTATCCTAGGAGATCTAAATGCAAGACTTCTGATGTTACACCCTTGGATGTTCCAGGATGTCTTTTCTGTTGGTCACACAAGTTCCCAAGGTCAACTTAGAATCAAGGGAAGGGCAGATGGACTCTGCTTTTCTTTTTCTTTTCATTTTCAAGCCTTAAAAAATCATGACAGAGGGACCAGCCGTTAGCGTAATGGCTATGTCACTGGACTCCCCTGTAGTTGACCGGGGGTTTAGTCCTTGACACAAGTTCCCAAGGTCAACTTAGAATCAAGGGAAGGGCAGATGGACTCTGCTTTTCTTTTTCTTTTCATTTTCAAGCCTTAAAAAATCATGACAGAGGGACCAGCCGTTAGCGTAATGGCTATGTCACTGGACTCCCATGTAGTTGACCGTGGTTTGAGTCCTGGACCCAGTGGCTTAAACTCACGCCAGGCGCATGTGCATGCATGCCCAAGATCCCAAGAGGAGAATGGAGGAGAAGGGGTTGCAGCATGGCCATCCCCTCTGGAGGGTGATTTCTCGCTCTCTGTCTCTCTGTCTCTCTCTTTCTGGCGAGTGCACACGCCCTATAGCAAAAACCTCTAAAAAAAAAATCATGACAGAAAATGTACTATTTCTAACCGTTTTTAAGTGCACATTTAGTGGCATTAAGCACATTTACAGTGCCGTGTAGTCATCACCATGATCCATTTTAAGAACTTTTTCATCATCCCAGGAGAAACTCTGTACCCATAAAACAACTTCCCATTTCCCCTTCTCTCTAAGTCCTTGTAACCCTATTGTACCTTCTGTCTCCATGGATTTGCCTGCTCTCGGTACCTTGCATAAGTGCAATCACACAGGATTGAGTGTGTACGTGTTGTGTGTATCTGGTTCGTTTTAGTTAGCACAATATTTTCATGGTTCATGTTGTGACATCTGTCAGCATTTCATTCCTTTTTTAAGGAAAGATAATCCTTTATGATATGTATTGAACTTCACCTCTTGATGTGAGGAGTGCGTGTGAATACACAGAGGAAGGGACTCAGTGGCCCTCTTTGGGGACAATCGGCTTTATTGAAAAGATCCTTCTAATTAGCTGTGATCATCATGGTCAGGAGTCATAAGATCTGACTCTTTAACTTCCTGAACCTCGAAAAGCTAAGAGATGTGGAGAAGGGGCCTGACATAGAGGAAGAGAGAAAGTTAGAGAAACACAGAGGAAAGAATAAAAGAATAATAGAGGGACCAGAAGTTAGCGTGGTGGCTATGTCGCTGGACTCCCATGTAGTCAACCGCAGTTAGAGTCCCGGACCCGGTGGCTTAGACTCATGTTGGGCACGTGTGCGTGTGTGCCCAAGATCCCGAGAGGAGAATGGAGGAGAAGGGGTTGCAGTGTGACCATCCCCCCGGGGGGTGATTTCTCGCTTTCTGTCTCTCTGTCTCTCTCTGTCTTTTGGGCGAGTGCATGCACCCTATAGCAAAGACCTCTCAAAAAAAAAAAAAAAAAAAAAGAATAGAGAAAGAGGAGC
>NW_006159849.1:7438120-7450046 GCF_000334495.1 Tupaia belangeri chinensis
TCCCTCTGTTTAGGTCTTGAGGCACCATAGAGAAAAAACCTCCCAAAAAAAAAAAAAAAAAAAAAGAAGAATAGAGAAAGAGGAGTCAAGTCTCAGGAACCACCGATCTGTGATTTTGTTTAAAACTAACTTTGTGCTGCCTTTCTTCTCTTCAAATATATATTTACTTTTGCAACCATATTCCAAAAGGGCATAGCAGATTGGGTTCCTGACGGGTCACCTGTTAGAACAACGGATCAATGCATCATGTGATCTGCTGTTGCCTCTGAGACTCTCATTAGGAAGGAGTCTTGGTCCTCAGCCATGTTCGTCATGGGACCATGTGGATTTCATGTGGTTAGAGCTGACTGGGCTGAATAGAGGGATGATGGAGCCAGACATGCTGGAAGTGTCCCCTTCATTGCCAAGCCTGATTGCTTGATGCCGGAGAAAAGTCACTTTCCTCAGAAATGAGGGACAGTCTACTTGAAAAGGATTTGGGGGGTCTGTAAGAGAACCAGGGAAAAGGAACCCCTGGTAGGACAGAATTTGCTTTTCCCAAGTAAAGAGGTTTCACAGTGCTCCTAGGTTCGTGTTTTCACCAAGAATAAGCAGCTCCAGGTTTTAAGTGCAGCCCCCTCTCCTCCACACCCAGTCTGAAACCGATAAACGTTTGTGTCTCACTCTGTCAGGGAAAGCATTTCCCTGTTGAAGGAGAAATGGGAAAGAAATATGATTGTATGTTAAGTACTTTATAGGAAGAAAATCAGGGGGCAGCCATATTATGAATGAGTCTGGGCCTTCACTATTTTCAAGCAGAAAGGGGGACAGCTGGCTCTGCTTGTGGCCGTGGGTCTGTGTTTGGCATGTTGGGAAGGACACTGAGTCTGGGCGAGGTTGATCTATCAGCAGACTTCTGGAGGAAATTCAACAGGGTGTCAAGGGGCTCAAACCCTGGAGTAGGTGCCCTTGGGGTCTGAGGCAAACCTAGTCAGCGCTTGTGGCGCTCCTGTGATAGGCTGGAATTAGTAAGTGTGGGCTTTGTGAGGGCTTGTTATTCACTGTGTTGTGTTGGTTGCCTTGGTGCTGGGCAGTCAATCGAGCATTCGTTTTTGCTCAACCAGTTCACAAAGATTTTAGTTGGGTGTCTTATCTGCAGCTTTTTCCCCCAGGCCATTGTATTGTGCTCAGGTATCTTGGCTGTTAGATCTTTGAGAAAAAGCAGTGGTCACATTAACGGGGTTCCTGTGCCGTTTGTTTTATTAACTAGTGACTCAGCAGTGGTTAGGGAGCTTGGACAATGTCTCCAAGGACGTGTGTTCAAGTGGAGGTGAGGCGTGCTCACTGGCAGCACGTGTACAGATGCCCGTGAGGTTCTCAGCCCGAACACAGAATGTTCTGATTCGGTGTGAAACTGTGCCCTGAATTCTAAGGACGGGCCACTTGGTTCTTTCACTTACCCACCCACCACCCTCACTTCCTCCTCAGAAACCCTGCAGCAGGAGTCCAAACCCTTCCCATCTTCCGCCTTTGGAAAATTCTGGCTTTCCACTAGGAGAGATTGTGTAGCCATTTTCTTTCTTCTTCTTCTTTTTTTTTTCTTTTTAATTGTCATGTGATGTGTTCACTGAAAGAGACAGAGACACAGAGAGAGAAAGTGAGAAGATCTCCCCTGCCCCTGATCTGGGATGATCACCTCAATTCCTTCTCCTCCATTTCCCCTTTCAGGATTTGGGCATGTTTGTGCTTGTGCCAGGTGTGGTTTTCAAGTGGTGTCCAGGACAGGAGCTGAACCCATCCAACCATCTTAATCCCCATTCCACCAGCTGGTCTTTGTATTCTTTTCTTTTCTTTTTTTTTTTTTTTCTTGAGAGTTTTTTTGCTATAAGGCGTGTGTGCTAGCAAGACAGACAGAGACAGAAAGCGAGAAATCACTCCCCAGGGGGCATGGTCACACCACAGTCCCTTCTCTTCCATTCTCTCGGGATCTTGGGCATGCACGCACATGCGCTCAGTGTGAGTTTTAAGCAATTGGGTCTGGGACTCGAACTGCAGTTGACCACATGGGAGTCCAGCAACATAACCATTATGCTAACTGCTGGTCCCCCTTGTAGCCATTTCCATGTTAGCAGTAATATTAAGTCGGGTGTTTGCCTTCCGGGGCCTGTCTGTATATGTTCTAGAATATTAATGAGAGTGCATGATAACTGGGTGTGATATTTACCAGAAAGAATATTTTTTTTTCATTTGTTCAATTGGTTGATTGATTCATTTAGTATTATTTACCACCACCTGTGTTTTGAGGTTCTTGACTCAGATTTTGTACCCCACTAGAAAAAAATGTATTTTATTTTCTATTTTCGAGCACTATCAATAACTTCATGTCAGGGAAAAATATGGCAGAGTGGTTAACCGAGTACCAGGAATATTTTCTTGAGAAATTAAAAGACCTATGAGACTGTGAAAAAGGATTCTGAGGTGCTGTCTTAGTGTCTTTTAAATTAAAACCTTCTGCTGGTTTAGAAGTTTCATCTCACAGGGAAAAAATACGGTAAAGTGCTGATATTTAAATAAAAACAATACACGTGCAAATTCACTGTTGTTTTTTTCTTTTTTTGGAGAGTTTTCACTATAGGGCACGTGTGCTTGCCAGACAGACAGAGAGAGACAGAAAGACAGAAAGCAAGAAATCACCACACAGGGTGGATGGCCACGCCACAATCCTTTCTCTTCCATTCTCCTCTCGGGATCTTGGGCACGCATGCACATGTGCCTGGCGTGAGTTTTAAGCCACTGGGTCCAGGACGCGAACCACGGTCGACTACGTGGGAGTCCAGTGACATAGCCATTACGCTAACTGCTGGTCCCGAAACTCACTGTTGTTTTAAAAAAGAATTATTTAATTTTATTTACCATTACTATTATTATTATTATTAAATTTGCTACAGGACATGTGCGCTCACCAGAGAGAGACAGAGAGAGAGGAGTGTGGGGGGGAAGTGAGAAAGCAAGCCACTGTCAGGTCTAAGACTTGAACTGTGGTCGGCTATGTGGAAGTCCAGTGCCTTAACCACCAAGCTACCCTCTGGCTCCACAAATTCACGGTTAACATTTAGAAAACTTTATGTGTTATTTCTGATGGTGTAAAAAGGAACATTGCATTTGATGAACATGTTTAATTGTTAAGGAAAACATTTTAGCATTAATAAAGTTTTTTTTCCTCAATTTTTAATAAAAGTTGATTTCTTTTATGAGAGTGAGAGAGAAAGAGAGCATTCTCAACAGGATCTCACCCCTGCAGCCTTCCCACCCATACAGGATCATGAGTTTGTGCGCCCAGGCCTGGGGTGTACAGGTTGATTGGGAAACCAACCCCCAGTCTTCTGTAGGGATCATGCTTCACTTGAGCAGTGTGTTACTGCTCCACCCGGGAGCCAGCCAATAAAGCATTTCTTTCTTTTTTTTTTTTTTTTCCAGAGAGGTTTTTGTTATAGGGCGAGTGTGCTCGCCAGACAGTCAGAGAGAGACAGAGAGACAGAAAGCGAGAAATCACCCCCCCCGGGGGGGGGATGGCCACGCTGCAATCCCTTCTCCTCCATTCTCCTCTCAGGATCTTGGGCACGCATGCACACGTGCCCGGTGTGAGTTTTAAGCCACTGGGTCTGGGACTCTAACCGCGGTCGACTACATGGGAGTCCAGAGACATAGCCATTACACTAACTGCTAGTCTCAATAAAGCACTTCCTGATGAGAGTACGACCTGTGATTTCAAATGGATGCAGTGGAAGCTAAACCAAGGTGGGAAGACGGTCTAGAAAGAACTTGGGAAGAGACCCTAAGGGTCAAGACATTTGTGGGAACCAGAAAGTGGGACAGTAAGGGTGGCTGTGGGTTAAATGGGAATGGAAAAGTACATGCAGTGAAAATGCTTAGAGTGCAAGGCTGGGGTGATGGGGCAGGAAGAGAGGCAAGAGGCAGCTCCTGATGTATTAATCACTTGTAGATTGACCAGTGCTCTGGTTGAGGAGAATTGAATGTCTTCCGTGTGTCAGGCACCGTTATGGTAGTTTCATGGACATTTTCTTATTTTTTGATTGTCTTTCCTTTTAACAGCCTTTTGAGGTAGGTATTACTCTATTTAGCTTGTAAATAAGTGAGACTCAGAGAGGTTAAGTAATTCGCTCAGCTACTAAGTGAATGGCCTAGATATTAAACACACATTTTACTAATCCGGTGTCTCTTATTTCATATGATGGTTTAATTTTAGTTTTCTTTTTTTCTTTGTTAATTGTCAGAGGGTGAGTATGCTCAGTAGAGAAAGACAGAGAAAGGGAGAAAACACCCATCCCTCACCCCTCAGTGGGGCAAGCTCATGCTGCAGTCCCTTTTCTTCCATTTTTCCATCCTGTTGGCATTTGGAGCACATACATGTGCCATGTGTGCGTGTGCGTGTGTGTATGTGTGTGTGTGTGAGCGTGTGTTGTGTGTTTCTAAGGCATCAGAGCTGAGATTTGAACTCTTTTTGCCATGTGGGATCCAGCTCCCTTAACCACTAGGCTATGGGGCTTGCCCTTTAACTGACTTTTTAAAAAGTAGTAATTTACATGTAGTAAAATATACAATCTTAAGGCTGCGGCTTACTGAATTTTTTTACATGTGTATTCCTACGTGCAATTATAATTCAGCTCTTTCCCAGCATCCTTAACGTGCCTTTACGCCTTGTCTAGTCATTTCCTCTCTCTCCCTTCAGGGGTAACCATGGCTCTGATTTTTCACCATGGATTAGTTTTTACACGTTCTAGAACTTCATGTCTATGGGATCATACAGCATGTGTGCTTTTGTGCCTGGCTTATTCCGTTCAGTATGTTTTTGGAATTCACCCATGTTGCTATACATCAGTAGTTTGCTCTATTTTCTTTCTGAGTTTTTCATTTTTCTTTAAGTTTATTCATTTCTTTCATGAGCAAGAGAGAAGTGAGAGAGAGACAGAGACAGGCATCCCCAATCCCTCTTAGCCCCCAGTCTAACCCCATCTTCAGCCAGATCATGGGCATCTGTGTTCCAGCATGCATGATGAGATCTCCAGCAAGACTCTGGAACCTTCCCACGTGGGGCCAGCCTCACAGAGTGTTGTGTTTCAATGCTGTGTCACTGTCTGTGACCTACTGATGAGTTTTATTCCATTTATGAATATATTAGCACTATAATTTGTTTGTCCTTTCTTCTGTTTCCAATTTTTGGCTATTATGAACCAGTTGCTAGGGATGTTCTTGTGTTTGTATTTTTGTGAACATACGCAACAGTTTGTCTTAGATGTTAGTTGGTCGAGAAAGTCATGACATATTTTTCTCTGCAGAAGTGTGCCATCATGTTCCCGGCGGCCTAATTCATACCTAGCTGGCTCATGGTGGGATGGCAGATAAGAGGTTTAACTTTATCAGGAGCTGTTGATCGTTTTCCATAGAAGCTGTACCATGTTCTAATTACCTCTTCAAGAGAATTTCAATCAGTCCTATTTTCAGGTTTGTTTTCATCTCCAGAGGTACTGGACGTCATCCATCTCTGAACACTGGAGGAGTTTGCAGAGTAAACCCTGTGGAGTTTGGGCTTTCCTTATTGCTGTCATGGGATGCCATTGTCTCAGGACCACTGAGTCTACTCACACTTGTGCATCAGCTTCCTACCTTCCAAAAAGTTTGTTTCTCTGCCTGTATGAGTTACCGTATTTGAAAGTTTTCCTTTACTGCCATTTTAGTGGTTTTTCAGGAACGATTGTAGTAGGGCTAAATGCTTATGCTCAGTTCACCCTTCCAAATCCATTCATTTTGAAATGATTCTGCCTTCCCACAATTACAGGCACTGTTCATTTATTTAAACATGCATAGTGAGTTCCAATTGCATCATGAGCTTGGAGCTGTGGGGAAGTAAGGAGCATAATACAAGTTCTTAGAAAAAAGTCAACCTATTTAGAGAACAAAATCTTGTATCAGAAAAGACACTCAACAATACCAAGCTGTGAGAGGCATAATAATTTAATGATATTATGTGATAGGGATTGTGAGGAACTTTTGGCAGGTAGGAAAAGGCAAAATAAAGGTGATGTTGCCTTTTTTTTTTGTGGTTTATCAACTTACTTACCTTCATAGAGAGAAGTGGAGGAAGAGAGAGAGAAATTGAGGGACAGGAACCCCAACAGGGTCCCTATGTTGAGATCCACTCCCAGCCTCAGCTGGCTAGAATCATGGGCACATATGTATGCCCAGTGTTTTCAGAGAGGTCTGGGAATATGAACCCAGGACCTTTTCTACCTGGGTCCAGCTGTGTCACCTCCAAACCATGACCCTGCTCCCAGGTTGATTCTGTGGAGCTCCAGATACCCCACATGTTTTTTTATTGGGTTGCTTTGTTAAGAAGTAGAACAAACTAGGAGCACAACTACAAGAGATTTGAGTCAAGGTGAATTCCAAATACTGAACTGAAAAACACAGTATCTTCTGTATTTTTTTTTCCACAAAATTTTTTCATTTCATTTTCTTTCATACATTCAATCACATTATTATTTGGCTTACAAAATGCATATTTCAACAGGTGAACATTTCTCCCTAGTACAGTTGATAAAACTACAAAATATCTTCAACAGATAATACCACATTTCTTTGTGCCATTAATGCTTTGCCTCGCTATTTTTCTTCTAAATGTCCTTCCTCAGACCCTCCTCTTTCACACACAATATATCTGGTATTTACATCTATATACTTTGTTTCTATAACCTTTAGTCAATTAGTCTCAGTCATAGAGTGTGGACAATCGGTATATATTAAGTGGGGACTTACAATGCCTCTCCTTCATGGCCTGGCTTGCTTCGCTCAGCAGTAAATCTTCCATATTCATCCACTTCCTGTCAAAAGCCAGGGTTTTGTTGGTTTTTATGGGTGACTTCTGTATTAAGACACATGGTATAAGTATTGAGAAATATTCATGATTAAGTTAGTAACTTTTTTTTATTATTATTTTTTAAGGCATAGAAAGTCTACCTCATATTGCCAGTTCTGATGAGAGGGTTAGTTCTTTGGAGCTTGGATTTTGTATCTGACCCTTAAGTGGATGGATTTTGCATCTTGCTCTTAAAGATTATACAGTAATGTGGAACAAGTTCTCCACTTTTGGCTCTCACAGTCAAAATTATGAAGGGTCTTCAGAAAGTCATGGAGAATGTATAATGAAAAAACTGCATGGATTTCAATTTTTTTTTTCAGAAAAATAAACTTGATACTTTAATTCTATTTGTCTACAGACTTTTTTTTTTAAGAAAACATTTTTGCTGTGGGGCCCACACACACACTGGAGAGACAGAGACAGAGAGTGAGAAGTCACCCTCCAGTGGTGATGGCCATGCTGCAGTCCCTTCTCCTCTATTCTCCTTTCAGTATTTTGGACACACACTCACCTGAAGAGTTTCATGCCCCTGGGTATGGAACTTAAACCATGGTTGCCCAGTGTAGTAGGAGTCCAGAGACATAACCATTATGCCATCTGCTGATCCCTCTACAGACTTTTTGGATCCCCTTATTCAGAACATTTCCCTGTCAGCTCTGGGCATCTGTTTCTTTTCTTTTCTTTCTTTTTAAAGTTTATTTACTTATTCCATGAATGAGAGAGACAGAGATACAATACCCTGGACAGTGTTTTGATGCCATGATCCACCCCAGCCTCAACAAGCCCCAGATCACGGGCACACATGTGCCCTGTACTCAGGGAGGTCTCCAGACATGAACTGGCAACCGTCCCACTTGCGCTTGCCTTACCATTGTGCCACCGTCCAACCCCATGGGCTCTTCTGTTTCTTGAGAGTAAATCCCAGTGAAGAACTGGCTTCAGCAGAATTCAGAAATGGACCCCTAGTGTTCATGCATCTAGGCAGGTATGATTAATCAGAGGTGGGACCAAAAGGGGCTAGGCTTAAGGAGCAGAAAACATTTAGGTTAAATATAAGGAAAAATTTTATAGGAAGGTTCTATCGTCCATCTGCCAGCAGGAAACAGATGGAATGATATAATTACAATTTGACAAGAGGTTAATAAAGAGACCATTTTGGGCCAGCAGGTGGCGTGGTGGTTAAGGGACTAGACTCCCACATAGCTGACTGCAGTTTGAGTCCCAGACCTGGTAGCTTGCTTTCTTGCTTTCCCTTTTTCTCTCTCTCTTTCTCTCTGGTCAAATTAAAAAATAATAATAACATATAAAATAAAGTTAACAAATATTTTTAAAAATAAAGAGACCATTCACAGAGGGATGTATAAAAAAAAAGAGTGAGACTCCCTCTAATCCTGAGGGAACAGTCGTCAGAATCTAGGTGTCAGAGTCAGGTGCAGAGGACCCTGAGCGGTCCTGTAGCTTTCCATTGAGAGACAGCCGGACTGCAGCTGCAGAGAAGAAAGCAGGAGAATCACTACCCCATCCTCCTTTGGGTCTTGGGCCAGAGCTCCCCATTGACTGACCTTAGCTGGAGACCAGAGGACAAAGAAGCCCCTGATACAGTCCGTGTAGGCCAGCCTCCCTGGGAGCAAAGGGTGGTAGATGGCAGACAGAGCGGGCCAGCAGGCAGCGTGGTGGTGAAGGCACTGGATTCCACATGGCCTACCATGGTCTGAAAAATCAGGCTGGACACGTGTGCATACACGCCCAAAATCCTAGGAGGAGAATGGAGGAGAAGGGACTGTAGCATGACCACCCCCTGGGGGGTGCTTTCTTACTTTTTCTCTCTCTGTCTCTCTCCTCTTTAGTGAGTGCACATGACTTATAGCAAAAACCTTAAATTTTAACAAAAAGGGTAGACAGAGTATCTGGCAGGGCAGATGGAAGCTGTCCCTCACTGGGTTCAGAACTCAAACTGCACAGCCAACCATGTGGGATCTAACCACCTTAACCTCCATCCCATGACTGATGGTTTTCATTAGCGGCTGATGTTTTGTTATCTTTAGTTGGGGGGAATGCCTTCTGGTAAAGGTTGGGAGGGAAATTTGGAGATTAGAAATTATACCATTATAACCAGGTTAAAGCTAGAGGGATATTTTCTTTTCCATTTTTAAGATTTTTTTTTTTTTTTGCCATAGGGCATGTGCACTTAGAGAGAGAGAGACAAAGACAGAGAGAGGGAAAATGAGAAATCCCCCCTCCCGGGGGATGGCCATGCTGCAATCCCTTCTCCATTCTCCTCTCGGGATTTTGATCATATACATACACATCCTCAGAGTGATTAAGCTGCTGGGTCCGGGACTCCAACTGCTGTCGGCATGTGGGACTTCAGCACCTTAACTACCATGCTACCTGCTGGCCCCTCTAAAGGGGTCTATTCTGAAAATTCTTGTTACCCCTGAGTCCCTTATAACTCCAGTATTTTGTACCCTTAAACTTGATCCACCCTCTGAATGAGGTGAACAGATGCTCCCGTGCCTGCTGCATGGCAGAGTGAACACACTACAGTAATTCAGGTGACTATTTGGCGATAGATTTGTCTGGGGTTCCACCTCTGTCATTGCTAAATCCATGTGCGGGAATCAGTTTGAGGAACAGCATGTGGTGACTTTGTATGCAGTGTGCCCTGGCCCAGAGCCTCATCCTGGGTCTTGTGGGTGTGGCATTGTGATGATCTGACTTTTACTCATCCTTGGCAAGCTCTCCAGTGTAGGAGCAACGAAGCCTGCCAAGCTGAGAATCCCTGGGGCAAAATTCCTCTTGTTTGTTGTTCAGACATTATAGAAACGATCCCATTCATTGTACGATTTCACTGTCCTGCTTTGGCAGCTGGATCCAGGACTCCCTTATTTTTTTTCCTTTAATATAGTAAGTATAATTTAAATACTGTGAAATTCCAGCTCATAAGAGTTCAGTTAGCTAAGTTTTTTTTTTTTTTTTTTTTTTTGGAGAGGTGTTTTGTTTTGTTTTGTTTTGCTGTAGGGGGCGTGTGCTCGCCAGACAGAGAGAGACAGAGAGACAGAAAGCGAGAAAGCACCCCCCAGGGGAGATGGCCATGCCACAATCCCTTCTCCTCCATTCTCCTCTCAGGATCTTGGGCACGCATGCACACGTGCCCGGCGTGAGTTTGAAGCCACCTGGTCTGGGACGCGAACCGCTGTCGACTACATAGGAGTCCAGCGACATAGTGATTACGCTAACTGCTGGTCTCCCTGTTAGCTAAGTTTTGACAATTGGAATCACCCATTTAACCACCAATGAAAAGTAAGACATAGAACATTCATTTTTACCACTCCAGAAAAATCAGAGTGTGTCTCTTCCCAGTCTCTCTTCCTATTCCTCTAGGCAATTACTTTTCAGATTTCTGTCTCCATAGATTTATTTTGTTTATTGGTGAACTTCATGCACTTAACTCATTCAGTGTTATAGTTTTGGCCAGCGCCTTGTTGTTTCGTATTTGTTGGTTGCTCCTTTTTATTGCTGGAGGCAATCCATTGTTTGAATATATCATGGTGTGTTTATTCATTGTTCTGGTGTCAGACACTTGAGGTTTCAGTTTGGACTAACACTAATAAAGCTACTGTAAACATTTTTCTACAAGTCTTTTTGTGGACAGTTATACTAACTTCTGTGGATCTATTCCTAGGAGTGGAATTTCAGGTTATAGGATAGGCACATATTCTTTTTTATTTATTTTTTGTCATTTAAAAAAAAAACGTTATTTTAGAATAATTTATATTTGTCCCAAAATGGCAAGGATATTATATAAAGGTGTCATATGCTCTATATTTTATTTTTTCTATCATTCTTTCTTCCTTTTTTTTTAGAGGTTTTTGCTATAGGGTGCATGTACTCATGAGAGAGACAAAGTGAGAAATCACCCCCCGGGGGGATGGCCATGCCGCAGTCCCTCTCCTCCATTCTCCTCTCGGGATCTTGGGCACACACGTACACGTGCTCGGCATGAGTTTAAGCCACCGGGTCCAGGACTCGAGCCGTGGTCAACTACATGGGAGTCCAGTGACATAGTCATTACTCTAACTGCTGGTCCCTCTATCATTATTTCTTTAAAATATGCATTTATTTATTGAAAGAGAAAAATAAAGACAAATATCCTCAACAGGATCTTATTCTAGCTTTTTCAGCCAGCCAGGATCATGGCATGTGCATTTCTGCTATGCATAGGACAGCCTGGGAACCAAACTCTGATCTTCCTATGGCTTCCAGCCTTGTAGAGCATTGTGTTATTGCTGTACCGTCATGACGGGCATCCCCTGTTATTCACATTCTACATTAGTGTGATATATTTGCCATAATCTCTGAACCAATATTGATACATTATTATCAATTCAAGTTCATACTCTTCAGATTTCCTTAGTTTTTACCTAATTTCCTTTCTCTGCTCAGGATATCACATTTCATTTATTTGTCATGTGTCCTTGGACTGCTCTTGGCAGTGGCAATTTCTCAGACTTCTCTTGTTTTCATGACCTTGACAGTTTTTATTATTATTATTAATTGCCAGAGGGCAAGTGTTCTCAGCAGAGAGAGACTGTGTGAGAACCTCCCATCCCATGGAGTGTGGTCACTATGCAACCCCTCCTCTATTTCTCTATCCTGTTGGAATTTTGGTCATGCATGCACATGTGTCTGGTGTTTTTCTTTCTTTCTCTTTTTTTTGCCTTAGGGTCTATGAACTCACTGGAAAGAGACAGAGACAGTGAGTGGGAAAGTGAGAAATCCCCCCCCCCCTTGGGGGGATGGCCAGATTGCAATCCCTTCTTCATTCTGTTGCTGGGATCTTGGGTATGCACGCACTCGTGCCTGCATGGTGTGATTTTGAAGCCACCATGTCCAGGACTCGAACCACGGTTGGCCATGTGGGAATCTAGTGACATAACTGCTATGCCCTCTGTTGGTCCCACTGATTTTTTCCAGCTGCTTGGGCTGGGATTCTAACCACAGTTGGTC
>NW_006159849.1:7450123-7456898 GCF_000334495.1 Tupaia belangeri chinensis
TTTTGTTTTGTTTTGTTTTTTTGGGGGGGAGTGTTTGCTATAGGGCTTGTGTGCTCACTAGAAAGACAGAGAGAAATCACCCCCTGGGGGAGATGGCCACACCGCCACCCCTTCTCCTCCATTTTCCTCTCAGGATCTTGGGCACACACGCACACACACCCAGTGTGAGTTTATGCCTCAGTCCTCTCCTCGATTCTCCTGGGATTTGGGAGATATATACACACACACACACACACACACACACACACACCTGGCATGATTTTCAAGCCACCAGGTCTGGGACTTGAACCACGGTCAGCATGTGGGAGTCCCACCTGTAACAGTTTTAAGTAGTACTCATCAGGCATTTTGTAGGATGTGCCCAGTTGGGACTGTCTGATGTTTTTCTTATGAGTAGACTAAGGTTATTGTGGGTTTTGAGGAGGAGGACCACAACAGTAAAGCTCCATTTTCATCACATCTTATTAAGGGCGTCTGCTACTGCCATGACTTTTCACCAATGTTAACTGTGGCCACCTGGTTGACGTAGTGTTTGTTTCTCCCCTGGAAAGTTACTTCCAGTCTTCTTTCCATACTGTTCTTCAGAAGAAGTCACCATGTGCAGGCCACACTTAAAAAATGGGGAGTGGAAGGTAGAGTGTCTCTATACATTACTTAGAATTCTTTTGCATAGGAGATTTATATTTAATTTTAAAGAAACTGACAGTTTTCTAAAGTGACTGTACTGTTTTATACTCATATAAGCAGTATCTGGAAGTCCAAGTGTTCCTCATCTTCACCAATTCTTCATTACGCCATCTGCTGGTCCCTTTTAGCTCAATTTTTAATTGGGATCTTTGTCTCTTTATTATAAGGGGGTATTCAGAAAATTCATGGGAATGTGTGTTATAAAAAGATTTTGCAGGACCAGCAGTTGGCGTAATGGCTTTGTCGCTGGACTCCCATGTAGTAGACCACGGTTTGAGCCCCAGACTCAGTGGTTTAAATTCACGCCGGGTGCATGTGCATGTTTGCCCAAGATCCTGACATGAGAATGGAGAAGGGATTACAGCGTGGCCATCCCCCCGGGGGGGTGATTTCTCACTTTCTGTCTCTGTCTCTCTCTGTCTCTCTGGTGAGCACACACACCTTATAGCAAAAATCTCTCCAAAAAAAAAGAAAAAAGATTTTGCATGGATTTCAATATTTTTGGTACTAAAATAAATTTATACTTTAATTCCATTTTCCTAGGAAATGTTTGAAGTCCCCTTATATTAAGTAGAGAAGTTAGTTGCATATTTGCAGGCAGTCACTCAGCATACTCTGGGTAACCTGGATGCCTGTTCTTTGTTTAATGTATGCATGAAAATATTTTCCCCCAGGCCTTGGCTTGCTCATTGATTTAGAGGTTTTGCTATAGGGTGCTTGTGCTCACCAGAGAGACAGAGACAGAAAGCAAGAAATCATCCCACAGGGGGATAGCCACACCACAGTCCTTTCTCCTCCATTCTCCTCTTGAGATTTTGGGCACACGTGCACATGCTCCCAGCATGAGTTTTACACCACTGGGTCTGAGACTCAAACCACAGGCAACTGTGTGGGAGTCCAGTGATGTAGCCATTATGCCATCTGCTAGTCCCGCTCACTGATTTTTGTTAACTCTGTTTTTTGATGAACTAGATTTTTTCCCCCATAGGGTGTGTGCTCACCAGAGAGAGAAAGAGAAAGACAGTGAGAGGGAAAGTGTAAAATCATCCTCCAGGGAGGATGGCCATGTCTCAGTCTTCTCGATTCTCCTGCGATTTGGGGCGCACACATGCACACATACACCCCTGGCATGATTTTTAAGCCACCAGGTCTGGGACTTGAACCACGGTCAGCCGTGTGGGAGTCCAACTCCTTAACCACACCATGCCACCTGCTGACCCCTTGATAGACTAGATTTAAGAGTTTAGTCAAGAGATATGGGTGGAGTCCAGTGTTGAGAGGAATGAACTCTCACCTATTCTCTACCTGATGCTGCTAATTTTTAATTAGGAAGACTAGTGGTGTCTGGTGAACATGGGACCCTCCTCATGCTTCCTTCTCAGAGCATCTCATATGACACTAAGACTTCCCTATGGTAACAATGATCGCATGTTGGCTGTGAAGATTCTGGTTATATTAGATTTCTTTGAATGGCACCTGCCATGTGGAAAAGATCATGCTCTGCCCTTTACCTTTTATCCATTCTCCTGTTCCAAAAAACTTTGGCATAATCATGAGTGATACAGCGCAAGAGAGGACACCCGTGGTGTGCTGATCAAGTCGAGTGTGTAGATACTGAGGAATCCAGCCTGGGTGAGAGTAACATCAGCAGCCACTGCCAGCATTTTCCCAAAGACCTGATGACAGGACGCATACCAGTGACCGATAAAAGGAGAGAAGCCAGATTCGTCTCTCTTGGAGAGGAAGAAGGAAGTCCCCTCAGGAAAAGTTGGCATCTCGTGGGAGTAAATACCGACTCCTAACATGGGTCTGGGAGATGCTTTCAAACTGGACTGGGAATAAGAACAATAGTTGTCGAACTAGCTTTGAACCCATGTCCCTGCCAGTTCTGACATATCAGCTGCCTGAATTGGTACTTGGTTCTAACATGGATAATCATCAGCACTAATCTTTTATATTTGCCTTCATATTTGCCATAAGGTTTGGTTTTTCATAATTATCACAGCTCTCAGGTTGAAAGGCCTGCATAGTCTCTAATTTGGAGACTGTAAGTAAACACTGACTTCATGGTTGACGTCTGTCAATTCTCAATTACTTGCAGTAATATTTTCATGTTTTTAAAAATCGACTATAAGGCATGTATACTTGCTGGAGAGAAACAAAGAGAGGGAAAGTGAGAAAGTACCCCCTAGGGGGATTGTCACAGTGCAACCTCTTCTCCTTTCTCTTCTTGAGACTTTGGGCACATGCACCTGCTCCTGGTGTTTTTTAATTTTTTAATTTTTTTTTTAGCCAACCAGGTCTGGAACTCAAGCCATGCATTTGGCCATATGGGATCTGGCACCTTAACCAACATGCCACTGGCTGTTCCTTTAGTTTTTAACTTTGGAGGGAAAGTACATGGAAGATTGTCGTATCCTCCTTTAGTACCTAAACTATTCTGAGCTAGAAAAGGCATGTCTAACTTCATTTGTTTGCTGTGATTTCTGGGATGAATGACTGTGAGTTCCTTGACATTCCAGGGTTGCATTTATATTCTAGAGTTTTCTACTTATTGTTGGTCCCACAAAACCCAGGAAAAATAAGAATGACTCAAGAAGAAAATAGCCAGGGTTTAGTATAATATATGGTTAAGAGATAAGAGTGTTAAGGACTATCTACAAAGAGGAAAAAATAAGTAAAGGGACTGGAGATTTTTTTTTTTTTGAGAGGTTTTTTTGCTATAGGGCGCGTGTGCTCACCAGAAAAACAGAGAGAGACAGAAAGCAAGAAATCATCCCCCAGGGGGGATGGCCGCGCCACAATCCCTTCTCTTCCATTCTCTCCTCTCGCTGTTGGGCACACACGCACACACACCCAGTGTGAGTTTAAGCCACTGGGCCTGGGACTCGAACCACGGTCAACTACATGGGAGTCCAGTGACATAGCCATTACGCCATCTGCTGGTCCCAGCTACTGGAGATTATCGCAAAGCCTTGAGAGTCAGTGATAGTCCTTAGCACAATTTAAAAACTTTTTAAATGTGAAAAAAGTTCATACACTAAAAACATTATTCAGGGGGCCAAATGGTGGCATAGTGGTTAAGGTAATTGGATCTCACATGGCCAACCCTGCAGTTTAAGTCCTGGATCTGGTGGCTTGAAAAACATGCCAGGCATGTGTGTGTGCATGGCCAAAATTCTGAGAGGAGAATGGAAAAGAGATTGTGGTGTGGACATTGCCCCAGGGGTAATTTTTCACTTTCTCTCTCTCTCTTTCTCTGGCGAGTTCATGTGCCCTATACCAAGAAAAAAAAATAATAAATTTCAAAACATGATTTGGGCCAGTCCCTGTCCTAGTTGTTAAGGCTGGGTCCCACATGGACCCACCATGCAGTTTGAGTCATGGATGGCAGCTTGAAAAACGTGCCAGGTTTGTGTGTGTGTGTGTCCAAAGTTCTGAAAGGAGGGAGAGATGCAGAAGGGATTGTGGTGTGAAGGGAAGGGAAGGGAAGGAATGGTGGTGGGCAGTCTCTCTTTCTCTCTCTGTGTCTCTCTCTGGCAAGTGCACATACCCTATGGCATTTTACATTTTTTAAAACAAGGTTCTGACCCTTTTTTTTTTTTTAAAGTTTCCTCTTGAAAGTGAATATGAGTTTATTCATTCAGATAAAACTCTGCATTTTGCTGTTGCCTTTTGCTAACTGCCGTTCTCTTCCATTTCAGGTGAACCTCTTTGTGCTGCTGTCCGTGGTTTGTGTCCTCTTGAATCTGGCAGGCTTTATCCTCGGCTGCCAGGGGGCTCAGTTTGTGTCCAGCGTGCCCAGGTGTGATCTGGTAAGCAGTCCTGAAAACTGCCATGCAGCCAGGCAGGCCCTGTCCTGTTGGGCTTTCTGGTGCGACTTGTAACATCCAGCACCTGGCAACTGCCCTGAACTGAAACCTGAACTTGGTAAAAGGAAGTGAGTCAATGAAACAAAGGGCTGCCTGATCATTATTCTACTTCAGTTGTCAATTACTCTTTCCAAAGCAGAGACCAGCTAGCATGACCTCAGGCCCATGGTAATATAAGGCATCATTAGTTAATGAATGGATGGATCATGTGTCCATGATCAATCTGTTCTCATCTAAAGAAGAAAGGATATTACTAGAATATAGGTCAACCGTCCTTTATATGAAACCAGATTGAGGACCAGGTGTGTGTCCGCATTTAGGTTTTCTGATTTTGGAAGATGAGTACGGTGCATCTATTATTTATTATATAGTAGGTCCAGGGGCCTGGGACAGCAGACTGTAATCCAGCTTTGGTTTTCAGAGCTTTTTGGATTTCAGAATTATAGATGAAAGGTTTTGGATCTGTATCACTTGTGAAATTAAAAAAAAAATTATTTGAATTGTGGTAAAATGCACATAACATAAAACTTACTGCTTTAGCCATTATAAAGAGTACAGTTCGGTAATGTTAAGTATACTCACATCATTGTATACTTGTTCCATTGTTAAGTATACTCACAAGTCTCCAGAACTTTTCATCTTACAAAACTGAAACTAGCCACATTAAACAATAGTTCTCCATCGTCCTCTCCCCATAGGCCCTGGAAACCATTTCTATTAATTAATGCTTTCTATTTCTATGAATTTGACTAGTCTAGGTACTTTATCTAAGTAGAAGTACATAATATTGGTCTTTTTGTAATTGGTTTATTTCACTTAGCATAACGTCCTCAAGGTTCATCCCTGTGATAACATGTATCAGAATTTCCTTCATTTTAAGGCAGAATCACATTCCATTCAATGTATTTAGCCATTTTTTTTTTTTTTGAGAGAGATTTTTGCTATAGGGAGCATGCACTCGCTAGGGATAGAGACAAAAAGTGAGAAATCACACACACACACACACACACACACACACACACACACCTCACAGTGGGGGTGGCTATGCTACAATTCCTTCTCCTCCATTCTCCTCTTGGGATTGTGCGCATGCACACACATGTGCCCGGCATGAGTTTGAAGCCTCCGGATCCGTGACTCAAGCCGCAGTTGTCTATGTGGGAGTCTAGCAATGTAACCATTACACCATCTGCTGGTTCCTAGTCCAACTTTTTTAATCCATTTATTCGTCAGCAGACCCTTGGGTGGTTTCCGCCTTTTGGATTTTGTGAATAATGCTGCTATGAACTTAAGTGTACAAATATCTCATTCAGACCCTGCTCTTAATTATTTTTTGGTATATACTCAGAAATTGAATTGCTGGCCATCTCAAAACTTTTAAAAATGATTTTCCAGTGATAAATGTCTCCCTGGGGCACAGAGCAAAAGAAGCAGACTCTTCAGAAATTGTAGTAAATCTCATCTGTTCGGACCTCGGTTACGTGGCAGTCTCGTACTGTAGGAACCAGCAGGACCTGAAAGAGGGAGGCTGCCTAGAAAGCTGTAATAAAATCCTTGCAGTGGGGAGCTGGCAGGCAGTGTGGTGGTTAAGGGTGCTGGATTCCCACGCGGCTGACTGCAGTTTGAGTCCTGGACCTGGCAGCTTGCTTTCTCACTTTCCCTCTCTCTCTCAATCTGCTCCTCTCTGGTCAAATTTTAAATAAATAAATAAAGTAATTCTTAAAAAAAAAAATCCTTGCAGTGGAAACCATGTAGGTTTTCCCAAGTAGGAAAACTCATTGAGAACTCACTACAAACCTGTTGGTGTTTTGGACAATTCTTGAACATGTCTTTAATTTTGTCATTCTGTTGCTTGATTACCTTTCGTGATTAAATCACATGCCCTTGCTGGGTTTTAGGGCCCTCTGTGACTCCCCTCACCCTGCCTCTCCCTCACTGGAGCAGTCACACTGTAGTTGAGCCAAACTGCACATCACGCCCGGGTCTCTGCTCTGTTTTTTATTTCTAACATTGCCATCTCTCCCTCCTCCAGAATTCTCTTCTACTCACATCACTGGCCATCTAAATAGTATGAGGTATTTTTAATTTTTATTTTTTTAATTTATTTTTTTAAGAGGTTTTTGCCTAGGACCAGCAGTTAATGTAATGGCTATGTCGCTGGACTCCCACATAGTTGAACGCGGTTCGTGCCCCGGACCCGGTGGCTTAAAATTTAT
>NW_006159849.1:7457036-7473820 GCF_000334495.1 Tupaia belangeri chinensis
ATCAAGCAAAAACCTAAAAAAAAAAAAAAAAAGAGGTTTTTGCCTTAGGATGTATGTGCTTGCTGGAGGGATGGAGAGAGAGAGAGAGAGAAAGAGAGAGAGAATGGGAGGGAAAGTGAGAAATCACCCCCCAGGGGGTTGGCCACCCTGCAATCCCTTCTCCTCCGTTGTCCTCCTGGGATTTTGGGCACACACAAACACACACACCAGGTAAGAGTTTCAAGCCACTGGGTCTAGGACTCGAACTACTCGAACTGTAGTCAGCCATATGGGGGTCCAGCGATGTAAACCCTAAGCTATCTGCTGGCCCCCAGTATGAGTCTTTTAAAGCCTCATTCAAAGACTTTCTCTTTCAGGAAATATTCCCTGATCCCCAGAAGTGATAATTTTCCAGAATCTTCTATCTGTACATCTCTTAGGTGTTTATCCCTTTCTTTTGGGGCTAAAGATACGTGTATATGTTTCTCTCTTTTGGTCTGGAATCTCCTTGACAGTCTCTAGTCCTCTTTTGGGAGTTTCCAACAGCTCCACACATACTTCTTTATATACAATTCCTGGAAAAAAGTTTTGGACAAAGTTTAGTTGTCTGATTTTCTATCACACAGCAAATTAGAAGGGCAAAGAAAAAAGAGGCTGGAAGTGAAAACTGATTTATGAAAAGACAATTCAGCAAAACTATAGTATATGTCACAATTTTCTTCCCTTTTAAGGCCTAATACTGTTCTTTTGCACGTATGTGACACACTTTACGGGTCCATGGGTAGACATTGTGTTGCTTCCACTTCTTGGCTATTATAAATAATGCTGTAGTAAACATAGGTGTGTGAATGTCTATGTGAGGTCCTAGTTTTAATGCTCTTGGCTATCGTAATAATGCTGTAATGAACATAGGCATGCCAATATCTCTTTAAGATTTGGGTTTTAATTCTTGTGGGTATATACCCAGAAGTAGAGCATATAGTAATTTTATTTTTAATTTTTGGAAGAAACTTCATACTGTTTTCCATACTGGTGACACCATTTTTATATCCCCACCAACACTGGATTAGGGTTCCAATTTCTCCAGATACTCATTAACACTTATTTTCTATTTTTTTTTTGATAGTGGCCATTCTAATGGGCATGAAGTGATTTCTCACTGTGGTTTTGTTTTGCATCTCCCTGATGTTCAGTGAAGTTGAACATTTTTCATATGCTTGTCGGCCATTTGTATGTCTTCTTTATAGAGGAATATCTGTTCAAGTTCTTTGTCCATTTTTTAAAGGTTATTTTGTTATTGTTGAACTGCAGGAGTTTTTATTTTAAAAATGAAAAAAATATATATTTTGCTATAGGGTACGCATACTTGCCACAGAGACAGAGAGAAAGAGTTAGAGAGGATGTGAGAAATCACACTCCAGGAGGAATGGCCAGGATGCAAGCCCTTCTCCTCTCAGGATTTTAGGCATGCACATACACATACCCAGTGTGTTCTTCAAGCCACCGGGTCCGGGACTCACACTGCACATTTGGCCACAGGAGCTGCAGCGACCCCAACTGCCACACCATTTGGCTAGCCTGAGTTGCCAGAGCTCTTTTTATATGAACTCCTTATCTTCAGGTGGTAGCATCAAGGCTGGAGGGAGGCTGTGTATCGTTTAGGATTGTGAAGACTTCTACGGGTTTGTGGAAAGGTTAAAGAGACTGAAGAGAATGTAGAGTACGTTTTTAGAAATGTTGGGCAGAGGTGGAGTTAAGAACGGAGGTAAAGGTAGATTTGACAAGGATCAGGAACAGGATGGACAGGAAACACAGAATACACCATTGCCTAGAATCATTTTGCACAGAATCTAGGGGCTTCCTTCTATCACGTGGGAGCAGTGATTTATATTCCTGATCATCTGTATAATGATTAAACCTTCAAATAATCCTTTTTTAAGGTGATTATCTTTTACCCCTCTAGGAAATTTTGCCATCTAGATTGGCTCACTGCAAACATTCTAGATAGCTGGAGTTTCTCTCCACTTGGGCATCTGTTTCATGTGAATAATGCCGCCATGCGTGTGCAGCCCACATAGGCCCAGCTTCTCAGTTCACTGAACCCCTGGTATCAAGAATGGACTACTGGAGCCCAGCAGGTGGCATGGTGGTTAGGGTGCTAGACCCCCACATGGCTGACCGTGGTTCAGGTCCTGGACCTGGTGGCTTGAAAATCATGCCAGGGATGGGACCAGCATTTAGTGTAATGGCTATGTCACTGGACTCCCATGTAGTCGACTGCGGTTCAAGTCCCGGACCTGGTGGCTTAAACTCACGCAGGGCATGTGTGCGTGTGTGCCCAAGATCCCGAGAGGAGAATGGAGGAGAAGGGATTGCGGCGTGGCCATCCTCCCTGGAGGGTGATTTCTCACTTTCTGTCTCCGTCTTTCTGGCTAGAGCACGTACTCTATAGCAAAAATCTCTCCAAAAACAAACAAAAAAAGGAAAATCATGCCAGGTATGTGTGCTTATGTGCCCATCCTCCTAGGAGGAGAATGGAGGAGAATGGAGGAAAAGGGATTGTGGTGTGCCCATCCTTCCTGGGAGATGATTTCTCACTTTCCTCTCTCTGTCTCTCTCTGGCAAGTGCCAAAAGGATGCTGGAGTTCACATGGTCAACTGTGGTTCAAATCCCAGCCCCAGCAGTATAAAACACATTCCAGGAGAATGGACTTGGAATGTGGACCAACCCTGGAGCATAATGGTTAAGGATGCTGGAGTTCACATGGTCAACTGTGGTTCAAATCCCAGCCCCAGCAGTATAAAACACATTCCAGGCTCATGTGCATATGAGTGAGTGCCCCAAATCCTGACGGGATGAAGAAATGGAGAAGGGGTTGCAGCATGACTACACCCCATTGAAGGGTGCTTTCTTCCTCTCCCTCTCTATCTGATGAGTGCAGGTGCCCTCTGACAATTAAACAACAAAAAAGAATGGACTTGTGTGGGTAAGAGGTGCTTTGTAAGATGACACCTAGTATGATCTGAGGGAGGTGGAGTCAGGCAAGAGCTCCAGGCTTGTACCAAGTCCAAGAAATGGAAATTGTACAGCCTAATGTTGAAAAGTAAGTTCGGGTCAGCAGGTAGAGTGTTGGCTAAGGCACTGAACGCCCACATGCCCAACTGTGGTTTGAGTCCAGGACCTGGTGGCTTACTTTCTCACTTTCTCTCTCTGTCTCTGTCTTTGGTGAGTACAACAAATTAAAATAATAACAATAAATAAAATTGGGACCAGCAGATGGCATAATGGTTATATTGCTGGACTCCCACGTGGTCGACCATGGTTTGAGTTCCAGAACCAGCGGCTTAAAACTCATGCCAGGCATGTGCATTCGTGCCCAAAATCCCAAGAGGAGAATGGAAGAGAAGGGATTGTGGCATGGCCACCGTCCCCCACGCCCCCAGGAGGTGATTTCTGGAGTGCGGCATGGCCGCCGTCCCCCACCCCCCAGGAGGTGATTTCTCACTTTCTGTCTCTCTTTCTCTCTCTTCTCTCTGGCAAGTGCATGTGCCCTATAGCAGAAATCTCTCTTTAGAATAAATAAATAAATAAAATTAAATTTTTTTTGGAGAGGTTTTTGCTATAGGGCGTGTGCGCTCACCAGACAGACAGAGACAGAGAGACAGAAAGCGAGAAATCACCCCCCAGGGGGGTATGACCACGCCGCAATCCCTTCTCCTCCATTCTCCTCTTGGGATCTTGGGCACACACGCACATGCGCCCAGTGTGAGTTTAAGCCACTGGGTCCAGGACTCGAACCGCAGTTGACTACGTGGGAGTCCAGCGACATAGCCATTATGCTAACTGCTGGTCCCAAAATTAAATAATTTTTTTAAAGTGAGTTTGGTTCCTGTTGGGAGGAAGGGACTCATGGACAAGAGCAGAATGGAGGCCTCCATGTCATCTCCTATTTGCTACTATGGGCTAGTGTTGCTAGTATTAAAACAGGAGCTTTGCAGCTGGAGACTTTAAAGGAGGAGGCCTTCCGAGAGTCATAGTCTCTTGCTGAATTTAGCCCAGTGAGAGGGCTGTTATAATTAATAATAATTAAAGAGGCAGAGAGAAAGACAGTGATCCCCAAGAGGCAGGAACAGTTCCCACCTGCCTAGCCTCTGCTTAGGGAAAGCCAGTCTGAATGGCTCCAGTAGTTTTCCCTTAGAAGAGGAGAGGTGAGTGTGGAGACTCCCAGCAGGACACAGCTTCCCAAGATGTGAATGGAAGCAGCCTGTTCCTTTGCTTGGATCTAGAGACCGAGATATTGCTGAGATGATCTCTGTGGACAAGCCAGGGACATAGAGAAACCAAATGGGGTGAATGGACAGCAATCTCGGAACCCACTGAGGTGGCTCTGGTTGTTAACTCTTTGGACCAGAGGCAAAATCTGATCTATTAATGAACCCTGTTCAAGGAGGCTTTAGGACAAATCATAAAAAATTCTGTAGAATACATGGAGTTCTAGAAGAAACCAAACTGATCTAAGCAGGGGAAAAAAAAAATCAGAAAAATGGTTGCCTCTGGGCTGGTGGGGGCAAGGTTTGGTGGGGAAAGAGCATGAGGAAATTTTCTGGGCAGACCTGTATGTGTTGGGTTACACAGTTGTATGTATTACTTAATTCCTCTAATGGCACACTTAATATTTGTGTATGTAAAGTGTGTGTGAGTGTGTGTGTGTAACTTTCACCTCAGAAGGAAGAGAAACTAGGGACCAGCAGTTAGCGTAATTGGTATGTCGCTGGACTCCCATGTAGTCGACCACAGTTCGTGTCCTGGACCGGGTGGCTTAAAACTCACGCCAGGCACGTGTACGTGCGTGCCCAAGATCCCCAGAGGAGAATGGAGGAGAGGGGATTGCGGCGTGACCATCCCCCCTGGGGGGTGATTTCTCACTTTCTGTCTCTCTATCTCTGTCTGTCTGGTGAGCGCATGCGCCCTATAGCAAAAAAAAAAAAAAAAAAACTGAAAAAAAAGAAAAGAAGAAAAAAAGAGAAGGAAAAAAAGAAAAAAAGAAGAAAGAGAAACTATAGCTAAGTGTGTCCCCACATGTTATATAACCTAGTGCAGTAGTCCCCCAATCTACGGCTCCTTTTCCCATGGTTTCAGTTACCTGCAGCACAGTGCAATAAGATATTTTAGAAGAGCTCCAGAGAGACTTCATTCACATAACTTTTTTTTTTTTTTGAGAGAGATTTTTGCTATAGGGCACATGTGCCCACCAGAGAGACAGAGTGAGACAGAGAACAGAAGGTGAGAAATCACCCCCAGGGGAATTGGCTACAACGCAATCCCTTCTCCATTCTCCTCTTGGGATTTTGAACATGCACGCACACGAGTGAGTTTTCAGCTGCTGGATCTGGGACTCGAACCACAGTCAATTACATGGGAGTTCAGCAACATAACCATTACGCTGTCTACTGGTCCCCCTATAACTCCCATTTCAATACATTGTGATTTGGGGTCATTGGAAAAGTCATGATGCATTTTGCATAGAAAAACAGAAAAATACATCATGGCTTTTCTGATGACTCAGTACTTGCTCTTTTTTATTATTAGTTATTGCTGCTAATCTCTTACTGTGCCTAATTTCTAACAAACTTAATTGTAAGTATCTATGTGTAGGAGAAAATGTACCATATATAGGGTCTGTGCTATGTGCGGTTTCAGGCACCCACTGGGGGCCTAGGAACGTACCCCCCCCCAACAGAAAAAGGGAGCCAACGGAAGTGGATGTTTCCTCCTCAGGTTCCTAGTCAAGTTGGATTATAAAGAACCAAGCTATCTCCTAATTTGGAAAAATATCATGAAATTAAGAGGTCTCTTTAAGCCCACATGGTCTAGGGCCTCCGTTCTCTGACTTTACGATGTGTTTCTCACACACACACGGTAGATTGGACTTCTCTGCCCCCCTTGGAGGTAGACGGGGCCACATGACTTGGTCTGACAATGAAAGTGTGGGCAGTGGGCTGTGTGCCTTTTGCAAGAGGATGCTTGAAGCTGAGGTTGCCAGATTTAACAAGTAAAATTACAGCACACCAAGTAAAATTTGGATTTCAGATAGAAAGCTGATAATCGTCTATTGTGTATGTATATATGTATAAATACATATCTTACAATGTTTAATTGGTCATCCTGTATTTTCTCTGTAAGCGTCAATACGCAGTATGTCACATGCAGTTGACATTTCTGGCATGGCTATCATGCCACACCGTTGCAGCGGTACATGTGCCACCAGTCCGGGTCCCTACGGGAATACTGTGAGCAGAGCCCTTTGCTGACCTGCAGTGGACATGTAGGATATGTAAGAAATAACTACTGCTAGTGAAGCCACTGCAATTTTGGTTTTGCTTGTTACTGTGCCATACCCTCGCCTAGCCTGACTGCCGCAGGCATAGCTGACATGGAACTCTGCCACTTCTCACTCCGGTGCGTGTGGTGTAGACAGGATATTTTTTTTCTTAATAACTACATTTTTATTCTGCCTTTTCCCCCTTAAGGTGGACTTAGGTGAAGGCAAGATTTGCTTCTGTTGTGAAGAATTTCAACCAGCCAAATGCACGGACAAAGAAAATGCCTTGAAACTCTTTCCAGTTCAGCCCTGCAGTGCTGTTCACCTTCTACTTAAGGTAACTCGAATGGATTCCAGCCCCCACCAATACATACAGCATTTCAAAGTCCATGCACAGGTTTTTCATAATAACCATTTTTTTTTCCAGGAAGTTTTTGAAGACTCCTCATAAATGTGTTTACATGGGGCTGGCAGGTGGTATAGTGGTTAAGGTGCTGGGCTTCCCCATGGCTGACCATGGTTCGAGTGCTGGACCTGGGTGTCCGAACTGGCCCTGGTGTCCTGGTTGGGTGCTTGGGGCAACCCTGCCAATTGCTCCTGAAATAGAATCAGTGGCCACGGATGGGAGGCTGGGAAGTGCTGTGCCCAGGGCCATCAACTTGAGAGGAGAATCTCTTTGTTCTCCGACTGAGTATTGCCATTCTATGACAGAGATTAGAAAGAGAGATTGGCCAGAGGATACAGGAGAAACTCAAGCAATTTAGCACTTGTTTATTAAGCAACAACTATAACAAGCAAAAGGGATTAAAAAAAAAAAAAAGTGACCCCAGTTAGAGGTTAAGTACAAAATTAGCCTTTACTAGGGGAATTGGGTAAAAATTGCATCCTGATGTCAAATGTTCATCCAGGGACAAAATCAGTTGGTGAACCCCGCAGTATTCACTTTGGATAGCCCACAGCTAGTGGCTCTCTTTAGATCTTTGTTTTGGGTTTATTTTTCTGTGAGGAGGTGGAATCTCTAAGCAGACAGAGAAAACTATTTGAAGCTGCCGTCTCTGGGTTATGTATGGTGTACAAATGGGCTGCTTTCTTTGGTGTCCGCATTTTTGGTAGCTGAGTCAGCCCCAAACTTTCTGCCCCAGGACTTCGCGTGGGGAAAACCCTGCTAAGGAGCCAGGATTGTAGCAACAGAAACTTTTGGAATTGCCCTGGCTGCTATTTTAAGACCTGTATGGAGAGGAGAGAAGTCCTATTTACACTCTGGCTGGTCTGGCCCTGGTATCCTGGTTGGGTGCTTGGGGCAACCCTGCCAGTTGCTCCTGAAATAGAATCAGTGGCCACAGATGAAGCCTGTGCTGTCCTGGTGGGAGACTGGGAAGTGCCGTCCCCAGGGACACCAACTGCAGAGGAAAACCTCCTTGCGCTCCTGGAATGAACGTTTCCAGACAGCATTCTGCTGTTTGCAAAAAGAAATACTGTGATACCAGGTGTTTCTGGACAAGGAACTTCTAAGATAAGTTTTGGTTTTTTTTGTTTTGTTTTGTTTTTTCAAATTAAGAAGGATGCAATATTGCAGTCATAATTATATCCAGTGTTCATTTCTGCTTTGCTCATGGGCTGAACCTCATCAGAATCTTTTGCCTTCATTTTTGTATTTCTTCTCATACATCTATTTTTTTTTTTTTTTTAGAGAGAGATTGTTTGACATAAGGTGTGTGCATTCACCAAAGAGACAGAGAGAAATAGGGAGAGAGAAAGTGATAAACCACCCCCAGGGGGCATGGCCACCCTATAAGCACTTCTTTTCTTTTTCTTTCTTTCTTTCTTTCTTATTTTGAGAGAGATTTTTGCTATAGGGCATGTGTGATTGCCAGAAAGATAGAAAGTGAGAAGTCACTCCCCAGGGAGGGATGGCCACGCTCAATCCCTTCCCCTCTGTTCTCCTCTTGGGATTTTGGGCACACCCGCACATGCGCCTGGTATGAGTTTTAAGCCCCTGGGTCTGGGACTTGAACCACAGCCGACTATGTAAGAGTCCAGTGACGTAACCATTACACCATCTGTTGGCCCCTCAATCCCTTCTTGTCTATTTTCCCATGCATGCACAACTGCCTGGCATGATTTTCAAGCTGCTGGGTCTGCCTCAAACAGCATTTGGCCATGTGGGAGTCCAGTGCCCCAACCATTAGTGACCTGCTGGCCCACTCCAATCATCTGAGTAGCAGTCCTCGAGGGTGCTATTGTTTCTTTGTTCCAGAAAGTCCTCTTCGCCCTGTGTGCCTTGAATGCTCTGACCACCACCGTCTGCCTAGTGGCTGCAGCCCTTCGCTACCTCCAGATATTTGCCACCAGGAGGTCCTGCATCGTAAGTCTGTGCAGCTGGCATGTGCCCTGGGCTACAGCCCTGTCGTGTGACCTGTCCCTCTCCTCCCCGCTCCTCTGCGGTGAAGGTGGTTAACTAACCCAGCTGCTGTTCTGCCAGGATGAGTCCCAGCTCTCTGCAGAAGAAGTGGAGGAGCACGGACGCATCCCGGACCCCGAGGACTTCGTGCCGCCTGTGCCTCCCCCTTCCTATTTTGCCACATTTTACTCGTGCACGCCCCGGATGAACCGCAGGTACGTTCCCAAGTTTCCCTGTGGTTCTCGTAGGATGTCCTGAGTTTTAAAGCCTGGAGGATCTCTAGAACCCGCGAAACGAGCTTTGGCTTTTCTCCAATGTCTAGACAGATTGTGTCGTTTGGGGGGCTTTCCGTCCTCTCTGTCTCTCATTTGTCTGATACACTAGATGAATCCAAAGAAAAGTCAAACCTAAAGATATACTTTTTCAATTTCCATTAGCTTCCTAGGAAAACTGACACCCAGGGAGATAGCGGCTGTAATTTGACGTGATCAAGAGCCGCTGTTGCCCTGGCAACCCTCCCAGTTAGGCAGAATCGATGTTTCATTATAACACCAGGTCCCCACAATCATGAAATTCTCCCCAGCCATTAAAAAAAGATTAATTATTAATTGAATTCCCCTGGTCTAGGAAAAAATAGACACCATGCTTATTTCCTGTGCAAATTCTTGCTCAACATTTTTGACTGTTTCTTAAATTTCAGAAATTGTTACTTGTAGAATGAAATGCTACATGCATTTGTCTGGTAGTTTCAGACTTCCATAATTGAACTTCTTCCAAAAAATGACTTGATTTTTTTTGTTCAACAAACATATAATCAATCTGCTACTGCTTACTTGTTGTTCATAATAAGGTAGGCCTCCTTCCTTCCCTCCAGTCAAGGAGCTCACAGTTGAGGTTATTGAAATCAGTGTAGAAGGGTCACAGAGGTACTTGAGAGACTTGAGTTGCGCAGAAAAATCCATCTAACTTGGAGTGATGAGGTGGGTCAGCCAATCAGGGTTGGCTTCCTGGAGGAAGTGAGATTATGCTGAATTTAAAGGAGAATTTAGGTAAACTTATATTTAAGGTTATTTAAGGTTCTAAAAGAAAATTTGTGAATTCCACAGAAACACTAGTGTCATTAACTTGATATTCAGAGGGCCAGAAGTTTCTGTTTCGCAAATTCCTATAGTACATGTAGAGAGTTGTCAAATTTGGTGTCAGGCTTGGAGTTTTTGGAAAACCATTTTCCTCCCTCCTTCCTTTTTTTCCCTCCTTCCTGCTAGAGGATGTGTGTGCTTGCCAGAGAGTGACAGAGAACCAGAGAGAGAAGGAGACAGCACCCCCAAGTGGGACATGTTCATGGTGCAATCCCCTCTCTTCCATTTCTTCATCCCAATTGGAGCATGTATGCACACACACCCTGTGTGTTTTTCAAGCCTCTGGTCTGGCACTGGGACTGGGGCTTGAACTGTTGTTGGCCATGTGTGTTCCTGCTCCCTTAACCAGTAGGCAGTGAGGCCAACCCTGGAAATCCAATACATTAGTACAGGCATTTTTCACGACTGAAACAGGGAACTGGTAGAAGCTGCAATCAGATGTTAGTGTTCTCAACTGGTTTCCTTCCTGATTGTCCCCTACCCTCTTACCTGTCCAGGCAGAGGCAGAGATGCCCACAAAGCTGCAGGGGGTACCAGCTGGCTGGACAGAGGGCCTGGGGTAGGCCCACGGGACAGCTCAGCCTCTCCGTTGTTCAGGGAGTGGCCTATTGGAATTCTGAAGCTTCAAAGGCCCGGATGGCTTCCCTGATCTTTCAGGACATGAGCCAAGCATTACTGAGGCCGAAGAGAGAGAGCCGCAGAACACATACTTCTTGTACCATTTGCTAAGACCTTCACTCCACCTCAGGCTATCTGTAGAGATGCATTGGAAGCCAGCACAGATGACTATCGGTGAAGATGACTATCGGGAAGAGGTGTGCCTTCTTCAAGCCGAGCACCCTGGCTCTCCGAGGCTGTGCAGGAGCACTGGGTTGACCTGCCAGGAGGGAGAAGACAGATTTAATTTCCTGCAGTGTCAGAAAGGGAAAGTGACTCATGCGGATTTAGGAGTCCTGCTGTCCAGCAGCCTGTCCTGTGGACTCCCGACCTTCCTCTCTCCTCTCTTTCCTGTCCCTTCCCTGCCCCGCCATGACCATGCTTAGCAGCAGGGGTGTTCCCACTTTTAGGACCTCATGTACCCTTTGCTTGTCCCCCCAAGTCCTGTGACAGCTCCTGCCAAATCCAGGTTGGAAGAAGACAGAGGAGCTTCTCATCAAGGGCTTTTCCATCCAGAACTTCCTGAGAAGGAAGACAGGGAGAGGGGTTTAAAGCAAAACAGCTTGGGGAGAAAGAAGACACTGCCCAGTTCAGAATATATGCCTGGAACCCTAGGTATCACCAATGGGCAGACACCTTCATTTTCTGAAATTCTGCCACTATCAGCATGCAGCCCACTTTCCTTTTGTAAATGGCTAATTTTATTCACACTTAGATATGTATTCAAATATATTTTAAAATTTGAGCCACTTTGTTAGATTGATGGACTAAATCATCTCTATAGCACTAGCTATGTGACCCCAATGGGCAATTTTCTTTCTTGTAAGCAGGCAGGTGAGAATATTCTCGAATGTTTTTGTTAATATTCTCACAACCATTTCTGTTAAGGGTTTTCACACAATAGAGGCTCCTGCTTCCTGTAAGATATTATGACCTCTCAGAAGAGATTTATTTATTTAACTTCTATAAATACATCCACTTCTTGCATTGGTATCTCCTTGAGAAAGGCCTTCTCAAATTACCGCCATAAACGGAAACCTGACTGCAGTTAAGGCTTCTCTCCTAAAGTGGGCTATCCGCTTTGTGAATCGATTAGCAAGTTCAGGGGGCTGTCCACCCTACTCCATTACCCCAGGGTGTCCCCCATTCTCAGAAACTGGCTTGAGCCAGGACTCAGAAAGGGGGGTCTCCAACCCATTTCATGAACATGGACCTGGCTTTTACTCTGGGGATGGGACTTTTTATAGCAAACTAAAGGTGAGGGTGGGAGCCACACTGGCATGGATGTTTCCTACAGGCAAGGATGAAAACCCCACCCGTTTTTGTTCTAAAGAACTTCAAAATCTAAACTTAGATGGAGCCCGATGACACTTGGGACTGACCCCGCTCTCAGCCATGGGTGTGTGTGTCAGGGTGCCTGTCACCACCTCTCTCCCCCTCCACCGGCAGCAAGCTTACCTCCTGTGTGTGGTAATGGGGACGGCTTTCTAGAGCAGAGAGGGACTGCTGTTCAGCCAAATGCCTATCAGTTGCAGCATTACCCTGGATGAGTCTTCCAGGCCTCTTTGTAGCATGGAGCAGGACCACGTTTGCATGATCTGTTTGAACTTCTTGTTCATTGTCTGTGTGCGCAGAAACCAGTGAGGGCTTCCTGGAGACTTGGCAATGAACTCAAAAGCCCCTAGGCTCTGTAGGCTTGTCACAGGGTGACCCTGAGTGGGTCTCATCATTTCCGAGCCTCGGTTTCTCCATTCACCAGCACTGCCACAAGGCTACTGAAAGGACTGTTCTGGATAATGGACGTTAGAAAAACTCGAGAAGGAAAGGCTTAGGACATACTCTGCCATTGTGAGTTGTGTGGTTTCAAACATGTCCTGCTCTTAAGCGTTTAGCTCTGAATCATAGCCCTGCATTATCAGGCAGCCATTTTTTAAAGACCCTCATTCTTATTAAAAGATGATCAGAGACCTGCAGATGCCATAATGGTTATGTCACTGGACTCCCATGTAGTCAACCATGGTTTGAGTCCTGGACCTGGCGGGTTAAAACTTGTGCCGGGTGTGTGTGAGGGCATGCCTAAAATCCCTAGAGGAGAATGGAGGAGAAGGGATTGTGGCATGGCCATCTCCCTAGCAGGTGATTTTTTTACTTTCCATCTCTCTGTCTCTCTGCTGAGCACACGTGCCCTGTAGCAAAAATCTCTATGTAAAGGAAGGAAGGAAACAAGATCAACTTTCACAGGTAAAGCAGGGCTTTCATTTTGACCACGTGATCTACTTCCTTCTGCAGTGGTACTCACTCCTGCCTGTGCGTTAGAATCACCTGGGAGCACAGAAAACAGACAGAAACCTGGGCACATGAGAGGCAATTATCCCCGACTTTTAAATTTTTTTAAAGTTTATTTCCTATTTTAATTTTTATACGACAGAGAGGGAGGCAGAGAGAAATAGAGAAACAGGCATCCCCAGCAGGGTCTTCATGCTGTGACCTACCCTCATCCTTACCTAGCCAGGACCCTGGATACACACATAACCAGCATGTGCAGAGAGACCTCTAGACATGAACCCAGGACCGTCCCACCCTCTGCGAAGGGTCCAGCATCACGGAGCCTGGTGTTACTGTGCACCAGCATGGCTGGAACAGAATTTTTTGAGGCAGGACCTGGGCCATCCATACTTTAAAAGTCTCCCATAGCTAGGGTTGCAAGTCATGAGATCAGCTGGCAAAAACCCTGCCAGGAGGACCAGCAGGTGATGTAGTGGTTAAGGTGCTGGACTCCCACGTGCCTGACCACGGTTTGCATCCTGTACCTGGTAGCTTGAAAATCACACTGGATGCATGTGCAAGTGTGCCTAGAATCCCAAGAGGAGCATGGAGGGGAAGGGATTGCAGCATGGCCATCCTCCAGGGAGTGATTTCTCACTTTCCCTCACTTTATCTCTCTCCTACGAGCACACATACCCTATGGCAAAAACAAAAAATAAACCAAACCAAACCAAAACAGGATATAGCAGTCCCATTTGCCTCCACAGAGCTCTATGTACCCAAACAAGGTAAAATAAGGTGAACTTGGTTAATAGGACAGGAGCTTCCCTTCTTTGTTAACTCTAGCAACATCGTCTATCAAAATAAGACTTGAATCAGGCATGGTGGTGTACAGCTACAGATCCAGCTACTAGAGAGGCCAAGGCTGCAGGATCATGAGTTCAAGGCCAGCCTGGGCAACATAGCAAGACCTTATCTCTCTTGAAAACAAAACAAAAGAAAACAAAAAATGAAGCCAAGGCCTTTGTGTTCATTATACAAGTTGACCATTCCTAGTCCCCAAATCTGAAATACTTTTAAGTCAGAAACATTTTGAATGTCCACACGATGCCACAGGTGGAAAATTCCATAGTTGCAGATTGCAGTCAAAGCACTGGCATACAAAAATACTGCATAAAATTAGGTCTGGTGTGGTGGCACAGAGGTGACCCGTTCAGGTGACACTGGATCCACACGAGGGATTGTGGATTCAGCTCCTTAGCTGATAGAAACATGCTGGGTTTGCATATACTCCAGAGCATGACTGGCTGGAGGACTGGGGGAAGAAGATTGTGTCAATAGGACCTAGCGGGGTACCTGTCTCTCTCTCTTTCATGAAAGATATAAAATAAATAAACAAACTTTTAAAATATTAAATACAGGGGGCAGGTAGTAGTGCAGTGGTACTGCAGCTGGACCCACATGTATAATAAGCTCCTGGGTTTGCATCCTGGGACCTCCCTGGGCATGCCCTCTGAGACTGGATGTGGATGGTGGCAGGAAGGCCCTATTGCAGCTACCCGTCTCTCTCTGTCTGTCTTTCATTAAATAAATAAAAATAAACAACACATTATTTATTTATGTAGAGGTTTGTGCCTTAGGGTGCATGTGCTTGCCTAAGAGAGAGACAGAGACAGTGGGAGGGAAAGTGAGAAACCAACCCCCAGGGGAATGGCTATGCTGCAGTCCCTTCTTCATTCTCCTCTGGGGATTTTAGGCACACATGCACACCTGCCCAGCGTGAGTTTGAAGCTACCGGATCCAGGACTTGAACTGCAATCAGCCATGCGGGAGTCCAATGATGTAATCGCTATGCCATCTGTAGGTCAACATAAAATTTATTTTAAGGATATTGTATGAATTACCTTTAGGCTATGTGTATAAGGTACATACGAAATTAATTTTGTTTAGACTTAGGTCTGATCCCGAAAATATTCCATTATACATATGGAAATGTTCTAAACCCCAAAACACTTCTGGTCCCAAGCATTTCAGATGAGGGGTACTCCACCTATAGTAACCAACATGGAAGCCATTCCTGGATGAAGACACTCTCTCCCCTAGTTTTTATTCTTAAAGAGATTCTGCAGCAGTTTAGGATCCAAAATGGAAGTCCATTCCTCTGCCCTCTTGGGCCTCAGCAAACCCTCTCCTCTCTTTGAACACAAGGGTGGCCCCTGGACGAATGTGGAGTGAAGACAGTTGGAGCTAACAAGCAGACAGACAGCAGAGCGGGAGGTATTCGCTTTCTAGGCAGGAGACAGAGCAGCAAAGACATACATGGGTGTTTTACTGAGGGAAAAATAAGGTTTGTAGATGCTGGAAAGATGACTTATGCTAATTAAGCACGGAAAACCAGCAGTCTGGAGAGGATAGGAGGGGTCCACAGGAATTGTTAAAACAAATTGCTTTATTCATCACCAGGAAAGAGTCATCAATGGTTTAGGTCCAGGAAGGGTCCTTCTCAGACAGCATTTACGGCTCTTAAACAGCTTTGGCTGACTAGGAGAGATGGAGTCAAACCCTGGGCCAACTCCTGTTTTAAGGGGAGACTCTCTCTCTCATGCTAATTTTGCTCAGACTGATCTCAGCCAGCTTGTGGGGGACCCGCATGCTGCTCTGTCTTCAGGCTGGGTGCTTAGCTGAGCCTAGGATGTCCCCCTGTTAGGGGGTCAACACACGACCTTCTTTCCCTTTCAGGCCACGTAAGGGTGAGAGTTTGGTTTAGGAGCAAATAGAGGCAGGAGGGGGAGCGCTTCCACATGCTTTTGTTTTGGGCTGCCAAAGTCTCATTCTTCTAACTCCCAGAATTCCAGAAGTGTTATTGTTTGGAAGAAAGAATATCACATCTTTTTCACCTTCTTTTTTATTTTTATAAAAAATAATTTACTTAATTTTATTTATTATTATTATTTTTAAATTTGCTGTAGTGCATGCATACTCACCAGTGAGAGAGAGAGAGAGAGAAAGCCTTCAGGTCTGGGACTTGATCCTCGGTGGGCCATGTGGGAGTCCAGTGCCCCAAGCACCATGCCACTTGCTGCCCCATCATCACATCCTTTTCAGCTTTTTTCTCCTGCCAATCATATTTTGTAATGAGCACAAGGAATAAAACGAAACAACTATAAATTCTGAGAACCCTCTGTCCAAAAAGCAGTCCCCTGCCTGTATCTGGCCTCAGAATCTGTCTTTTCATCGATCTCTTTTGTTTTTTCTATGTCCCCCCTTTTTCTTTTATACTTTTGCTATTATCTATTTTTTTCATTCTATAATACTCTATAGCCAGAATATAGGTTTTTCTGGCCATTTCATGTATTTTATAATAATTATATAAATATTTAGGCTCTTTATTATCTAGATTTTTTAAAAAATTGCTATAGGGCATGTGTGTTTGCAGAGGGCAGGACAGAGGGATGGCCACACTGCAGTCCCTTCTCCTCCATTCTCCTTTTGGGATTTTGGACATGTACATACATACATGTATGTACACATACCTGTTCTCAAGCCTCTGGGTCCATGACTGAAAAGCACAATCAGTCATGTGGGATCCAGCCACCCCCACTACCACACCAGCAGCTGGCTCTATCTATACCCTTTATTGTGGAATTTTCTATGAACATTGGCAGAAAATCTTGTGGATGCCTTTTTATTCTTGCTATTGAGAGTCCCTTAGCCACAGGGGAAAAAAACAAACCAAACCAAACCTCAAAAACAGTTATCAGGGGACCAGCAGTTAGTGTAATGGCTATGTCACTGGACTCCCACGTAGTCGACCACAGTTTGAGTCTTGGACCTGGTTGCTTAAACTCACATGTGTGTGTGTGTGTGTGTGTGCCCAAGATCCTGAGAGGAGAATGGAGGAGAAGGGATTGCAGCATGGCCATCCCCCCTGGGGAGTGATTTCTCATTTTCTGTCTCTCTATCTCTCTCTGTCTGTCTGGCGAATGCACACGCCCTATAGCAAAAACCTCTCCAAAAAAA
>NW_006159849.1:7475094-7512852 GCF_000334495.1 Tupaia belangeri chinensis
GGGTTGATTTCTTCCTTTCTGTCTCTCTGTTTCTCTCTATCTCTCCAGAGAGTGCATGCGCCCTATAGAAAAAAACCTTCCTACAAAAAAGAAAATTAAAAAAAAAAAAGAATTTGAAAGTGGTGTTAGGACACCCAGAAGTCAAAAGAGACTGCTGAAAGTGGATTAGAAAGTAGATTAGTCAAGTTATAGATTTATAGTACATTTAAAGGTAAACACTTAGAATATAAACAAACCCAAATGGTTGGGTAAAAGTAATCAGAGGAAGTCGAAATTTATTCATTTTTTCATTATTTATATTATGGAGTCAAAGATATTTCCTAATGAAATAGAAGTAACCAGTTAAACAAAATGCAAACCTTCTAAACTACCAGTAGAAATACTTGAACCTCACAACAATGGCTGTGAGGTTGGTTGGTGGGTCTCATCATTTCCGAGCCTCGGTTTCTCCATTCACCAGCACTGCCACAAGGCTACTGAAAGGACTGTTCTGGATAATGGACGTTAGAAAAACTCGAGAAGGAAAGGCTTAGGACATACTCTGCCATTGTGAGTTGTGTGGTTTCAAACATGTCCTGCTCTTAAGCGTTTAGCTCTGAATCATAGCCCTGCATTATCAGGCAGCCATTTTTTAAAGACCCTCATTCTTATTAAAAGATGATCAGAGACCTGCAGATGCCATAATGGTTATGTCACTGGACTCCCATGTAGTCAACCATGGTTTGAGTCCTGGACCTGGCGGGTTAAAACTTGTGCCGGGTGTGTGTGAGGGCATGCCTAAAATCCCTAGAGGAGAATGGAGGAGAAGGGATTGTGGCATGGCCATCTCCCTAGCAGGTGATTTTTTTACTTTCCATCTCTCTGTCTCTCTGCTGAGCACACGTGCCCTGTAGCAAAAATCTCTATGTAAAGGAAGGAAGGAAACAAGATCAACTTTCACAGGTAAAGCAGGGCTTTCATTTTGACCACGTGATCTACTTCCTTCTGCAGTGGTACTCACTCCTGCCTGTGCGTTAGAATCACCTGGGAGCACAGAAAACAGACAGAAACCTGGGCACATGAGAGGCAATTATCCCCGACTTTTAAATTTTTTTAAAGTTTATTTCCTATTTTAATTTTTATACGACAGAGAGGGAGGCAGAGAGAAATAGAGAAACAGGCATCCCCAGCAGGGTCTTCATGCTGTGACCTACCCTCATCCTTACCTAGCCAGGACCCTGGATACACACATAACCAGCATGTGCAGAGAGACCTCTAGACATGAACCCAGGACCGTCCCACCCTCTGCGAAGGGTCCAGCATCACGGAGCCTGGTGTTACTGTGCACCAGCATGGCTGGAACAGAATTTTTAGAGGCAGGACCTGGGCCATCCATACTTTAAAAGTCTCCCATAGCTAGGGTTGCAAGTCATGAGATCAGCTGGCAAAAACTCTGCCAGGAGGACCAGCAGGTGATGTAGTGGTTAAGGTGCTGGACTCCCACGTGCCTGACCACGGTTTGCATCCTGTACCTGGTAGCTTGAAAATCACACTGGATGCATGTGCAAGTGTGCCTAGAATCCCAAGAGGAGCATGGAGGGGAAGGGATTGCAGCATGGCCATCCTCCAGGGAGTGATTTCTCACTTTCCCTCACTTTATCTCTCTCCTACGAGCACACATACCCTATGGCAAAAACAAAAAATAAACCAAACCAAACCAAAACAGGATATAGCAGTCCCATTTGCCTCCACAGAGCTCTATGTACCCAAACAAGGTAAAATAAGGTGAACTTGGTTAATAGGACAGGAGCTTCCCTTCTTTGTTAACTCTAGCAACATCGTCTATCAAAATAAGACTTGAATCAGGCATGGTGGTGTACAGCTACAGATCCAGCTACTAGAGAGGCCAAGGCTGCAGGATCATGAGTTCAAGGCCAGCCTGGGCAACATAGCAAGACCTTATCTCTCTTGAAAACAAAACAAAAGAAAACAAAAAATGAAGCCAAGGCCTTTGTGTTCATTATACAAGTTGACCATTCCTAGTCCCCAAATCTGAAATACTTTTAAGTCAGAAACATTTTGAATGTCCACACGATGCCACAGGTGGAAAATTCCATAGTTGCAGATTGCAGTCAAAGCACTGGCATACAAAAATACTGCATAAAATTAGGTCTGGTGTGGTGGCACAGAGGTGACCCGTTCAGGTGACACTGGATCCACACGAGGGATTGTGGATTCAGCTCCTTAGCTGATAGAAACATGCTGGGTTTGCATATACTCCAGAGCATGACTGGCTGGAGGACTGGGGGAAGAAGATTGTGTCAATAGGACCTAGCGGGGTACCTGTCTCTCTCTCTTTCATGAAAGATATAAAATAAATAAACAAACTTTTAAAATATTAAATACAGGGGGCAGGTAGTAGTGCAGTGGTACTGCAGCTGGACCCACATGTATAATAAGCTCCTGGGTTTGCATCCTGGGACCTCCCTGGGCATGCCCTCTGAGACTGGATGTGGATGGTGGCAGGAAGGCCCTATTGCAGCTACCCGTCTCTCTCTGTCTGTCTTTCATTAAATAAATAAAAATAAACAACACATTATTTATTTATGTAGAGGTTTGTGCCTTAGGGTGCATGTGCTTGCCTAAGAGAGAGACAGAGACAGTGGGAGGGAAAGTGAGAAACCAACCCCCAGGGGAATGGCTATGCTGCAGTCCCTTCTTCATTCTCCTCTGGGGATTTTAGGCACACATGCACACCTGCCCAGCGTGAGTTTGAAGCTACCGGATCCAGGACTTGAACTGCAATCAGCCATGCGGGAGTCCAATGATGTAATCGCTATGCCATCTGTAGGTCAACATAAAATTTATTTTAAGGATATTGTATGAATTACCTTTAGGCTATGTGTATAAGGTACATACGAAATTAATTTTGTTTAGACTTAGGTCTGATCCCGAAAATATTCCATTATACATATGGAAATGTTCTAAACCCCAAAACACTTCTGGTCCCAAGCATTTCAGATGAGGGGTACTCCACCTATAGTAACCAACATGGAAGCCATTCCTGGATGAAGACACTCTCTCCCCTAGTTTTTATTCTTAAAGAGATTCTGCAGCAGTTTAGGATCCAAAATGGAAGTCCATTCCTCTGCCCTCTTGGGCCTCAGCAAACCCTCTCCTCTCTTTGAACACAAGGGTGGCCCCTGGACGAATGTGGAGTGAAGACAGTTGGAGCTAACAAGCAGACAGACAGCAGAGCGGGAGGTATTCGCTTTCTAGGCAGGAGACAGAGCAGCAAAGACATACATGGGTGTTTTACTGAGGGAAAAATAAGGTTTGTAGATGCTGGAAAGATGACTTATGCTAATTAAGCACGGAAAACCAGCAGTCTGGAGAGGATAGGAGGGGTCCACAGGAATTGTTAAAACAAATTGCTTTATTCATCACCAGGAAAGAGTCATCAATGGTTTAGGTCCAGGAAGGGTCCTTCTCAGACAGCATTTACGGCTCTTAAACAGCTTTGGCTGACTAGGAGAGATGGAGTCAAACCCTGGGCCAACTCCTGTTTTAAGGGGAGACTCTCTCTCTCATGCTAATTTTGCTCAGACTGATCTCAGCCAGCTTGTGGGGGACCCGCATGCTGCTCTGTCTTCAGGCTGGGTGCTTAGCTGAGCCTAGGATGTCCCCCTGTTAGGGGGTCAACACACGACCTTCTTTCCCTTTCAGGCCACGTAAGGGTGAGAGTTTGGTTTAGGAGCAAATAGAGGCAGGAGGGGGAGCGCTTCCACATGCTTTTGTTTTGGGCTGCCAAAGTCTCATTCTTCTAACTCCCAGAATTCCAGAAGTGTTATTGTTTGGAAGAAAGAATATCACATCTTTTTCACCTTCTTTTTTATTTTTATAAAAAATAATTTACTTAATTTTATTTATTATTATTATTTTTAAATTTGCTGTAGTGCATGCATACTCACCAGTGAGAGAGAGAGAGAGAGAAAGCCTTCAGGTCTGGGACTTGATCCTCGGTGGGCCATGTGGGAGTCCAGTGCCCCAAGCACCATGCCACTTGCTGCCCCATCATCACATCCTTTTCAGCTTTTTTCTCCTGCCAATCATATTTTGTAATGAGCACAAGGAATAAAACGAAACAACTATAAATTCTGAGAACCCTCTGTCCAAAAAGCAGTCCCCTGCCTGTATCTGGCCTCAGAATCTGTCTTTTCATCGATCTCTTTTGTTTTTTCTATGTCCCCCCTTTTTCTTTTATACTTTTGCTATTATCTATTTTTTTCATTCTATAATACTCTATAGCCAGAATATAGGTTTTTCTGGCCATTTCATGTATTTTATAATAATTATATAAATATTTAGGCTCTTTATTATCTAGATTTTTTAAAAAATTGCTATAGGGCATGTGTGTTTGCAGAGGGCAGGACAGAGGGATGGCCACACTGCAGTCCCTTCTCCTCCATTCTCCTTTTGGGATTTTGGACATGTACATACATACATGTATGTACACATACCTGTTCTCAAGCCTCTGGGTCCATGACTGAAAAGCACAATCAGTCATGTGGGATCCAGCCACCCCCACTACCACACCAGCAGCTGGCTCTATCTATACCCTTTATTGTGGAATTTTCTATGAACATTGGCAGAAAATCTTGTGGATGCCTTTTTATTCTTGCTATTGAGAGTCCCTTAGCCACAGGGGAAAAAAACAAACCAAACCAAACCTCAAAAACAGTTATCAGGGGACCAGCAGTTAGTGTAATGGCTATGTCACTGGACTCCCACGTAGTCGACCACAGTTTGAGTCTTGGACCTGGTTGCTTAAACTCACATGTGTGTGTGTGTGTGTGTGTGCCCAAGATCCTGAGAGGAGAATGGAGGAGAAGGGATTGCAGCATGGCCATCCCCCCTGGGGAGTGATTTCTCATTTTCTGTCTCTCTATCTCTCTCTGTCTGTCTGGCGAATGCACACGCCCTATAGCAAAAACCTCTCCAAAAAAAAAAAAAAAAAAAGACGGTTATCAGCATGGTAGGGGTCATTAGGTGGCATGGTAATTAAAGGCACTGGTCTCCTATATGGCCGACTCTGGTTTCTATAGGAACTTAAAACATAATAATAAATAAAATTAAACATTCTTTTTTTAAAAAAAGCATTTATTTAAAAGGAAGCCACATCTAACTTACGTCGGGTGAGAAGAAAGCAGTTGGAACTGAAATCTGTAATTCAGTGATTTCTAAATTATTAAGTATGGGGGTTCTAACAATTACTCATTAAATATACCACATGCAAAGATTAATAACTAAAGGATTTGTAGGTTTTCAGTCCTAGGCTGTCTCTGCTTGAAGTGGGAAAGGGAAGTGGAAAGAGGTTGGGAGAATGGGAAAAGGCGGAGTGGAAATAGTAACAGTTCACAGATTTGGGGACAGGAAAGAGATTCAGGGAAGGAATTAACGTGAAAGCAAGCCCTCCTTAGCCACCATTTTAATGAGATTAACAGAAAAGGAAGTGAAATCTGTCCCCTGAGGTTCAGCTTCTCTATGTCCACACTATTTCAGGCAAAAGTGAGACCCTTTATTTATTTCATTTTTTTTGAGAGTTTTTTGCTATAGGGTGTGTGTGCTCACCAGAAAGTCAGAGACAGATAGAAAGCAAGAAATCACACACACCCCCGCCCGCCAAGGGGGACGGCCACAACACACATGGGACCTGCGTGAGTTTAACGCACCAGGTCTGGGATTTGAACCACAGTCGACTACATGGGAGTCCAGCAACATAGCCATTATGCTATCTGCTGGTCCCAAGTGAGGCCCTTTAAACATCCTTTCTTTAATAAAATCTTGTTGGCCATGGTGGTTTTGTATTCCATATTGATGCGAATCGTTTTGTCAGCTTGGCCAAGTTTACTATTTCAAGTGTAGGAGAAGCCAGAACACCAGCCTCCTTTCTTTCTGCCCCTGGAATTATACTTAATAAAGACCCGTTTTTTAAAAAAATGGATCAAATCTTCAAAACCTCACACAGTATCTGGCATGGAGCAAGTATTCCATCAGTGTTTGTTGAATTGGCCAACTTTAGAAAACGTCACTCTATGATTACTCTTGTGTGCTGCTCTGCCTTCAAGGTATGACGTTGTTCTCTTTTAGTATTAAATTAATTCACACATGCTTTCAGATATTTATTTAATGAAATAGTGAGTTTCTTCCATGAACATAGGCAAAAAAACTTTTGTCATGTATTAATGCAAGAAATATTAATAATTGAGTTTCCCCGAGTTCCTAGTTCTTTTTGTTTGTTTGTTTTTAAATTTACTATAGGGCACTTGTGCTTGCCAGAGATAGAGGAAGGGAGGGTGAGAAATCATCTCCCAAGAGGGTTGGCTACACTGTGATCCCTTCTCCATTCTCTTTTTGGGATTTTTGGGTAAGCATGCACATACTCCCAGAGTGTTTTCAAGCTACTGAGTCCAGGACTCCAACCTTGCAGTCAGCCATGTGAGATCCAGCTGCCTCCACGTGTGTGCTACCTGCTGGCCCCTAATCATTGTTGGGGTGAAATTTGAGGTGAAATTCACATCGCATGATTTTAAAGTGTACAATTCAGTGGCATTTAGTACTGGGTCATTGGAAAAGTCATGATGTATGTCTCTCTGCAAAAATGCACTAAGACTTTTCTGACAACCCAATGTATTCCCAGTACTGTGCAACCATCACCTCCGTCCAATTCCACAGCATCCCCATTGCCTCCAAGGAGACCCCGTACCCACTAAACAGTCATTCTCCATTCTCCATTCCCATTATAGGGCTCTGGGCCCCAGCAACCACCATCTGCTTTCCTCATCTGCAGGTTATTGCTTGGGATTTTGGACTGGTGGATTTAAGAGGATGGAGTACATCAAGTCTTATGTGCTGTCACTTGCCTAAGGATTGCTGGGTGCCGCATCAGAGAGCAGCTCTGATTGCTCTCGTTTCCTGAGCTGGGAGACTGTGGTAGAGAGGGGGTGGTTTCCCACAGCCCAGAGGCAAAGTCTAATACCCAGGAACTGCTAGTCAGATGGCTGGTCTGTAGAACGTGCTTCTTGATGCCGGGATGCTTTTCCTAGGATGGTTGGTCCTGATGTCATTCCACTGCCGCATATCTACGGAGCGCGGATCAAAGGCGTGGAAGTGTTCTGTCCTCTGGACCCCCCACCTCCGTATGAAGCTGTGGTGAGCCAGATGGACCAGGAGCAGGTACTGTCCACAGTCTCTTGTAGAACATTGACTACAAGTAGGAAATGCAGCAGACCTCATGGAGAACAATGGGGAAATTGTGCCCAGCAGATCGATTTTTTAAAAGAGATTTTTGCTATAGGGTGTATGTGCTTTCCAGAGAGACAGAGAGAAAGTGAGAAATCAACCCACATGGGGGAAGGCCACACCACAACCCCTTCTCCTTCATTCTTCTCTCAGACTATCGGGCACACATGCATACATGACCGGTGTGTTTCAAGCTGCAGGTTCAAGGCTCAAATCTCAGTTGGCCATGTGGGAGTCCAGCACCCTAACCACTATATCACATGCTGGCCCCCAGACAGAGATTTTTAAGGAGATCACTGGGGGGCCAGTGAGAGGTGAGTTGAACATCAACGACAGAGTTTTTAAGGAGATCACTGGGGGCCAGTGAGAGGTGAGTTGAACATCAACAATATTACCCTCTTTTTTTTCTCTACAATGCAGGGATCCTCATTCCAAGTGCCAGAAGGATCAGGAGCTACTGCAAGTGCATTGGAACCAGTCTGCGCAGAAGTGACTCAAGGTGACAGATGCATTTTCACTTCCCCAAGCCGTGATCCGGTAGATTAAAACACGATAAAATAATGATCTGTCGGTATTTTGTTGGACGTCAGATATCCTTGGGGCAAATGGTGTAGGTTACTTTCCAGGTACAAAAGTACTAGGTCCTAATCAGAGATTAGAAGGGGGAGATAACATGTGAATAGAAAAAAAAAAGATATTCATAAAATCTTTTATGAAAAGCCCGACTATTCTCAGGAGCCTCTGAAATAGATTACAGAGTTTAATTTGGCATGCTCATGTTTTACAATCTGTAATTTCCTTTCTTCTGTTAAAAGGAGCTCTTTTCAAAGGAAATGAGTTTCATTTATTGCAGGGTGGCTTGCTGTGAGGTCGTGCTGTGTCATTTACAGCTTAGGGTCCAGGCCAAGTTGCCTTCGCACCTAGTGAATTCTGATTTTTCAGTCCTGCATTAAATACCGGAGTCAGTTTACGTTTATCCTCGTGATTTAAGGGAACATCACTATACCTTTCTCTCTTTGAGGTGGTTTTAAATGGCCCAGAGAATTGTCCACTAGGACAAAATTGCAGATGGTAATTAATAATGGATCAGCTTAGCTATTTTCGATGGAGGTAATTTTTCAGCAGTGCCATTTGGAATGGGCCTCTGTTCCACTGTAGGTAGGGTTATGAAGGCGTATTCTGTTATCCTACTTGTTTGTGATTCTTCCGTTTTAAAAAAAGCTTCCCAACCCAAAATACAAGCTCACACATAACGGGATTTTAATTTTCCTGAGAGACGTCATTCAGTTCCAGAATTGTTTTTCTACTTCTTTTAGTGGCTACTGGCTTCACCACGGCATTCTGGGGGGTTCCAGCCCGGCTGCGCTCTGGGTTATGCAGCGGAGCCCTCTGCCAGCATTCGGCCTGCAGCCGGTGGGCCGCCCCCTCACTTGCACAGATATTGCCTTCCAAGGACCCAAGCTTATCTTGAATTGTCAGAAACTATTAATATAACATGCCTGGGAGTGTCTCAGTGCTGTACCAGGCTGCTTTTATGATAAAGATTCTAAATATCTTTAGAAAAAACTGACATTTGGCTTGATGTTCTAGACCATTCTGTTGCTAATAACAGGAGTTTGGGTAATTTAAGAGAACAGAGGATTACTTTGCTCTTGGTTGAAGTGCCAAGGTCCAGGGCTTTCTTGGTGGGGCGTCCCGAGGTGGCACGTGGCATGTGGCACAGGGTGGGTGAGAAGCTGTGTCCACACGTCTCATTTCCTCTCTGCATAAATCCACCTGGTCACGGGGCCCACCCTGATGCCTGAGTGCTTCCCAGAGGCCCCATCTTTTGACCCTGTGATTGGATCAAGTCCACCCTCTCTACACCATTACAGTGGTTCACCACATTGTAATACTTTTTTTTTTTTATTATTATCATAATCTTCTTTATATTACATTGGATTACATATAACTTTACATTGACTTCCATTGCTTTTTCAAAAGGGAATGCCATGCATGTCAGTCAATACAGAGGCATCGATCTCCCCGCTTTATCATTCAAAGTCTTTTCCATGCATTTCCCAATAATTATTATTATTATAATTTTTTAAAACAGTCAATCACTATTTCTCATTTTGCTTGTTAAAAGATTTCACCCATCATGAAATACTTCCCAGACCAGTCCAGTTGAGAATACTATACACGTCATCTTCAACAGATAATAAACCATATCTGTTTCTCACTAACATCCCCTCTATTGTTCACTTGCTATCTTTCTCTATCCTCTTCTCTTTTTTTTTTATAGTTTATTTTTTATTAATTATAACTTTTTTTTAGCTCACACATAACGGGATTTTAATTTTCCTGAGAGACGTCATTCAGTTCCAGAATGGTTTTTCTACTTCTTTTAGTGGCTACTGGCTTCACCACGGCATTCCGGGGGGTTCCAGCCCGGCTGCGCTCTGGGTTATGCAGCGGAGCCCTCTGCCAGCATTCGGCCTGCAGCCGGTGGGCCGCCCCCTCACTTGCACAGATATTGCCTTCCAAGGACCCAAGCTTATCTTGAATTGTCAGAAACTATTAATATAACATGCCTGGGAGTGTCTCAGTGCTGTACCAGGCTGCTTTTATGATAAAGATTCTAAATATCTTTAGAAAAAACTGACATTTGGCTTGATGTTCTAGACCATTCTGTTGCTAATAACAGGAGTTTGGGTAATTTAAGAGAACAGAGGATTACTTTGCTCTTGGTTGAAGTGCCAAGGTCCAGGGCTTTCTTGGTGGGGCGTCCCGAGGTGGCACGTGGCATGTGGCACAGGGTGGGTGAGAAGCTGTGTCCACACGTCTCATTTCCTCTCTGCATAAATCCACCTGGTCACGGGGCCCACCCTGATGCCTGAGTGCTTCCCAGAGGCCCCATCTTTTGACCCTGTGATTGGATCAAGTCCACCCTCTCTACACCATTACAGTGGTTCACCACATTGTAATACCTTTTTAATTTTGAGGGCACATACTTGAACCATGCCAGTTGGCTTCTTTATTTGGCTCTTGGACTTCATGTTTTTGGTCTGTTCGAGGTGTGGAGAGGTGGTGTGGGGAGGCAGGTTTTCCCGTAGTGCTGGGAAAGAAAAACTGACTGGGCCAGCAGCCCAAGTAAATGTTGTGAAGGGTGTTACCCCTCGCCCCTGCAGGTCTGGGCTCACAGGTGTTTCCTGCCCAGTGTTTTGAAGGCTGCAGCTGGTGAAATAATTTATGTTTCTTCCCTTAAAAAAAAAAATCAGGTGAGGACATTCCTAACACACCTGGAGAAGAGAACACATTCATATCCACGCCCCCCTCAAACCTCGGACATCCTGTGAGAAGCCGGAGAGCCCTCCCACCCCTGAGGACCAGATCCAGGAGTGATCCTGTGCTCCATCATTCTGAGGATAGAGGTGATTTCACCCCCCACGCTCTCTGCAAAGCCCTCTGCCTATTTGCCTAAAGATGCCAGGTCAGAACAGGTCTTTCTGGCCAGTCTGAGACCCTGCAATTTAAGAGCTAGCTTGAAAGAAGTGAGTTATTGGGGAGGTGAGATACTCTATGAGCACCTTAGGGATATACATCTGCTTAGTCTTTGAAGACTTGTAAGAGGCATTTGAGTTTTGTTCGTTTGTTTAGTTTTTTTGCTATAGGGTGCGTGTGCTCACAGATGTGAGGGGTTGGGAGAGGCAAAGTGAGAAATCCTACCTCCCCGCACCCCCGCGGTGATGGTCACACCTCAATCCCTTCTCCTTCATTCTCCTCTTGGGATTTTGGACATGTACACAGATGCAACCAGTGTGATTTTCAAGCCACCAGGTCCAGGATTTGAACAGTGGTCTGTCACGTGGGAGTCCAGCATCTTAACCATCATGCTACCTGCTGGCCCCTTTGGGTTGTTTTTTAAAACTCATTATCATCTGTCATCAAATACGTTTGGTTGCACATGATATTGTACTAGGCATTACATGAAGAAAATGATGCAAACCTAGCTCTAATTTCTAGATGCTTGCAAATCCCATGGAAATACACATTCTTCTTAAGGAAAGAGTCAAAGGGGTGTATTTTTAAGATTGTTTTTTAATGTCTTCCATAAAAGAGAAAGACAGAGAAGCACTCCCAACAGAGCCTTCATGCCACGATCCACCCACTTCCACTCTCAGCCGGCCCAGATCATGGGCACATTTGCACACCAGGCCTGCTTAGGGAGGACTTGGGGTGCAGAGCCAGGAACTTTCCCACGGGGGTCTAGCTGTGTTACCAGGCTGTGATCACCTGGCTCAAGGGGATATATTTGGTTTTTACTCCCTACTCTATAATATTTATATACTGTGTGTGAACAGATAGAATTATTGAAATCTGACCTTTTTCAAAGAACCGTGGATAAGGTAAAACACACATGCTCATCCCCTTTATCTCTCTCCTGTCTGTTTTGAGTTTATTTGTGTATAAATGTTAAATGAAAAATCTAAAATGTTAAAATCATAGCATGAACTCTTTTCTTTTTCTCGGTATATAAATACCTGAACATCTCCAAATTTCTCTTCATTATAGGGAATTATAAAAAGGAAGGAAATTTAAAAAAAAAATCAAACTTTTTTTTTTTTATTTCTCAGTGTGCATGAACTATTTTAATAGGGGGCCTCTGCTCTTCTAAAACTCTGTGGGAATAAAACTTCACAAATCCTCTGTCCCAGGTCCTGTCTAGAGCACTGGCTCTCTCTGGTTCATCCCTCTGACAGCGTGTCGCTTGCCCTCCTGAACTGACTGTGTGGGAGTCAGAGAGGATGCTCCTCCTGTCTCCACAGTGGCTTCTGAATGAGGAGGAGGTCCCATGGCCTGGTCCACATGCACCTCCGTGACCCCAGCAGGCTTTCTGGAACCCATTCCCATTACGCAGCCCTGCCACAGGGAGGACAGTGTGTGTTCCCCTGTGGGAGCCCTCAACTGTGGAAGGCCCCAGGTCGCCTTCAAGTGAATGAGGGCAGACCTTGACTCTGTTCTCACTCTTGAGTATCTTTGCAAATGTTTCCAGAAGATGCTTATTCTGTGTGACATGCAAGGGACAGCCTGGAGGACAGCTTCTACTCCTGGTTTAGAGCTTCTCATGCTTTTCTCCAGAACAAGAGTGCTTCCCTTCCTCCACCTGCTCTTTCAGCCCTGCTTTCTGTCTTCCTTGAATATCCAAATTCCTACGTGTTGGGCCTTTGCAGACTGAAGTTGCTGGCCTTGTGTACCCTGAAGGCGCTGGCTGGCTTGTGGACATGGGGAGACCAGACCTGAGTTGCATTTGACCCACCGCACAGTGTAAGAACATTCTGCTGGTCTTTACACCCTCGCTGCTGTAGGTAGCCGTGGAAATTAAAGCCTTCGACGGAGTTCCCAGGCCTTCTTGGATTCCAGGATGACATGTGATTTTTCTACACCTAAAGTTATTTCTGTAACAGTCAGCCATAGGAATACCTCATAGCCATGACGTGAGCTTCGAGCATAAATCAGTACAATGTCCTTGAGGATGTTTAGGGCAAAGGTACAGTCAAAGTGAACAGAGCATTATATTCATCCCACAAGCCTTGTCTCTCTTTAAGTGGTTCCTTCATCCCCCTCCCTTGGAACTTTCTCTCATTGGTCAACCATGGTTTTCTGCTCGGCCTGCCCATCTCCATCCATTTGCTGTACTTCATGAAATTCACTCTATTTGGTTTACATTCTGGATTCTTATCTCATCGGTCTTTATATTGGGTGCTATGTTTTCTGTGATGCGATTCAATGTTTTGGGCCATATCCTATTGGAACCGTACTCCTGGGAATCGGCTTTTGTCATAATTGATTTTTTGTTGTTGTTGTTCCTTTCCCCTTTTTGAGATGAAAAGCGAGATGTGCATGGCTGACACCATTCTTCAGCTGCTTTCCATGTGGGGTTCCGTGGTCGGTGCTGTTTCAGTTGCAGGCCTATGTTCAGGGCCTTGTCCAATGGGTACATGTTGTCTCTCTGCCCACAGCGGCCCCAGTGCTCAGCTGTGAAGCTGCGACTCAGACTGAGCGGAGACTGGATCTGGCTGCGGTGACTCTGAGGAGAGGCCTGAGATCGAGAGCTTCGCGAAGCAGACCGCGGTCCTTGATAGATTACAGATCGTACATGGACACCAAGCTGCTGGTGGCGCGGTTCCTGGAGCAGTCCTCCTGCAGTATGACCCCGGACATCCATGAACTTGTAGAGAACATTAAGTCTGTGCTGAAGTCTGACGAGGAGCACATGGAGGAAGCCATCACAAGTGCCAGTTTCCTAGAACAGGTAGTTGTATTATTAACATTGGGCATGAGTCAGATAACGCGTTTCCATAGCAGTTTGAGTGGCTTCTCCGATTTCCTGTTCAGAGCAGATAAGTTCATGGTCAAGGTCTCAGGAGAAATGGGGTTAGGAGGTCAGGGGAGGGGGAGAGAGGAAATGGGAGAGCTCTTGTTCCAGGTGTGGTGAGTTTTCTACAGTGATCCTGGCCCAAAGGGAAGGGAACCCAGTTTTTCTGGGATATGGAAGCTGGTCTGGAGAAAGAGTAGGGTGGGATGGGAATAAAGCAAAGGATACAGGCAGTGTGGAAAGCATTGACTTCCTAAATCGAAGGTTTCCCTTGATGTGGCGTGTTTTCTCAGCTCTTTAAAAATGTTGACATAGATGACTTTTAATATGGCAAGATTCTGGGAGCTGTTTATCTTCCCATGAAATGTTCGGCAAGATAAATGACCTGCTAGGACCTAGAGGAATAAAGGCCTTTTCCGTTTCTTAGATTAAAAGGTACAGAGCCAGAGCCACCCAGGGAAAATATAAAACTGGTTATGAACATAATCCATTTGGGTCTCGGGTTTCTCATCTTTAAAGTGAGAGGCTGGACGAAGTCGTCTTTATACCTGTGTCTCTGAATGAAGGAGTTTACTTCTGCTGAGAACCTTCTAGTCACCGCTTTTCTTTTTTTAATTGCCAGAGGGTCTGTGCCTTTGCCAGAAAGAGAGAGAGAGAGTGGGAGGGAGGGTGAGAGACACAGAGAGAAAGAGAGAGAGAGAAATGACCCTCACAGAGGGTGTGGTCTCACCACATTCTCTTCTCCACGTCTCTATGCTGTTGAGATTCTGGGTATGCACACACCATCTGGATGCTTTTCAAGCGTCCAGGGCTGGGATTTTAAACCATGGTCAGTCATATGGAATTCTGCATCCATAGCCATGAGCTATGGGCCAGGCACCATCCGCCTCTTTCAAGATTTTAAATCATGGTCGGTCATATGGAATTCTGCATCCATAGCCATTAGCTATGGGCCAGGCACCATCCGCCTCTTTCAAAAGCCAATAGCTTTTAGGTATTTACTCCATTGTTGTAGGTACTGGAGTGAATGCTGTAGACACAGGTACAGTGTGATTTTTTTTTGATACATGAATATAATGTGTAATGATCAACTCAGAGTAATTAGCATAGGTATCCCCTCCAACATTCATCATTAGTTTGTTCTGGAAGCATTCAGAATCCTTTTTTCTTTATTTTGAAATAAACTGCATTGTTAACTGTAGTTACTCTACTGAACTGTAGAACACTAGAACTTACGGGATTTTCTTCTTAATCATGTGACAAGAATGGGCTGAAAAGACAAATATAATTAATAGAGTGCTAGCAAAATTTTATATCCCATATTTTGGGACAGATGAACCTTTCATTGACCTTAAGGCTCAGACTGGTACAAACTGAAAAGTCGTTCAAATGACTTTTTTGTGATGTTACATAGTAATAAATGTCCTGAGTTTCCCCCAAGGAAACTTAAAAATTATTTGATTCTATTTGTAATTATTTTTTAATTTGACCAGAGAGAGAAAGGGAAAGTAAGAAAGTAAGTCACCAGGGACCAGCAGTTAGCGAAATGGCTATGTTGCTGGACTCCCATGTGGTCGACTGCGGTTCGCGTCCCAGACCCGGTGACTTAAACTCACACCGGGCGCATGTGCGTGCGTGCCCAAGGTCCCGAGAGGAGAATGGAGGAGAAGGGATTGCAGTGTGGCCATCCCCTCTGGGGGGTGATTTCTCGCTTTCTCTCTGTCTCTCTCTGTCTTTCTGGCAAGCGCACGTGCCCTATAGCAAAAACCTCTCCAAAAAAAGAAAGTAAGTTACCAGACCCAGGACTTGAACTGTGGTCAGCCATGTGGGAGTCCAGCACCTTAACCGCCATGTCACCTGCCAGTCCCCGTTAATAGATTTTAGAAGTAAGTTGGACTCATTTTTATGTTTGATAGAGGGTTATCAGGTCCATCGGAAGCATTGTTAGTTTGGGCTGACTTTCTTTTTTTTAAAGAATTATTTATTTGGGACCAGCAGTTAGCGTAATGGTTATGTTGCTGAACTCCCATGTAGTGGACGTGGTTCGAGTCCCGGACCCAGTGGCTTAAACTCATGCCAGGACCATGTGCATGCGTGCCCAAGATCCTGAGAGGAGAATGGAGGAGTAGGGATTGCGGCGTGGCCATTCCACTGGGGGGTGATTTCTTACTTTCTACCTCTCTGTCTCTCTCTCTGTCTTTCTGGTGAGTGCACGCGCCCTATAGCAAAAACCTCTCCCCCCTAAAAAAGAATTATTTATTTAATTTCATTTACTCATTCATTTATTTTCATTTGACCAGAGAAAGACAGACACACAAGAGAGAAGGAAAGTGAGAAAGCAAGCCACCAGGTCCAGAACTTGAACCACGGTTGGCCATTGTGGGAGTGTCCAGCGTCTTAACGACCACACCACCTGCTGGCCTCTGGGCTGACGTTTTATAAACTAATTACCTGGTCACAACCTCAGACCGGGGCTTTCCACGTGTTCAAGTGCATCAGCCTCACGTGGGTTCTTATTAAAACTATAGATGCTGGAGCCCACGCCAGATGTGAGAACTGCTAGGGGGCAGCTGGGAATCTACCTTTCTGAGAGGCTTCCACCCTGACCACCACCCTAGTACCATGCAGGGCCTGATGAGAATCACAGCTTAGACCACAGGGCAGTTGGAGGAGGTGATGAAAAGAATGCCCAGTCACAAAATAAGACCTTGCAATTGACAGGCCAGATAAGCTGCAGGTCTACAGCGGAAACAAGAGACCATATGGAGACTGTTAGTAAGTTTAAAAGGTAGGATATTTAAGGTATCTCTGGAATTCCAAGTGAGTCCCACTTTGGAAAGAACCCTTTTTCCTTTCCTGCGTCAATTAAACATTAAAGTACACGGATAGATGAAGGACTGGCAGGCAAAGGGCCACATCTCCTGACACTTAACCTCTCCCCACCCCCTTATTCTCCCAAAGATAATGGCCCCGTTGCAGCCCAGCACCTCCAGGGCCCACGTGCTGCCCTCCCGGAGACAGCCTGGCCTGCTGCACCTGCGGAGCTGCGGTGACCTGAGTACCTTCGCCCCAGCGGGGAGGCCACGGGTGGAGAGGAGGCCACGGCGAGCCGAGGCTGAGCGCCCACACAGCCTCATTGGGGTCATCCGAGAGACTGTCCTGTGAGCCTGGAAGATGACGGCCACTGCAAGGGGCCAGCTCCCAGCTCCCTCCTCAATGTGCGATTCCTCGCTGGCAGCCCAGGTGCCCCTCTGGGAACTGCTTAAAAAGAGGAGTACTCTGGGGACATTTACTCCTGCTCTTCGGCTCCCCTTTTGCTGACCAAGGGTGAACGAGGAGGTTCTTCTGGACCCACTCAGGGTTTGGACACATGGAAGGGGAGGGTGCGAAGGTAGTGACTCTCAGTCCTCCCGTCCTCTGTGGCGGCGTCTCGCAGCAATCCCGAGTCACATCCCCGTGTGGGCGGAGACTGGCCTAGGACTCTTCTCTTCGCCCTCCTCATCCCTTCTGCCTCCCTTTGTTGTCCAGTTCTTTTTCTCTTGGAATGACAGAGCTGCTGGGCTGCTATTTATAGCCATGGAGGCCTTTCACTGCTTGTGAGAGAGGAATTGGCAGGAAACACGGTGATAAACCCCAATGTGTCTGCAATCCTCAAGCCTCGGTTTAGGATACTCTCAAATCACACTCTGTTTAGGAAAAACAACACTTTTTTAAGTGGTAAATTTTAATGAAAGCCATTTAGGGAGACAATGATTATTGATTCCATTTATTCATGCTTGCAAAACTAGAGACACCGAAGGCAGAACTGAGAATAAACGTGTTTACTTTGGACATCTGGGCTCGGTGTCAACGTTCGTTTATGCCTGTGGGGCCAGCCTGAGCTTAGGAAGAGTCTGGAGCTCAGGCTGTGGTGGCCAGGTGCCCTCCGCAGGACCCCAGCTCACATTAATCTCCAAAGCACCCAACCCGCTTGGATGACAATGTGTCCTTTACTCATCAAGCACACACTTTGCTGGAGGGCTTCTTGGAGCTGCGTTCCAGCCAGATGTGAACGGTAAACTGACAGTGTAGCTACACGTTGGGGATCATTGCTGAGAAGGAAGCGGGTGGTCAGGGACAGGTTTTTGAGAGAATGGCATTTGAGGTGAGAGGTGACTTTGGGAGCCAGGGAAGAGTGTTCCAGGCAGGGGGAGAGGGTAAGAGCACTGGGGGCCACTGCGAGCATTTCCTAGTCGGGGGAGGGTGGGCAGGAGCCTCACTGGGCGGTTTAGGTCAGGTACGTAGGGTGGACGTGGGGAGCTGGACAACGGGTACGGTAAGTACAGTATTCGGTCTTGCCCACCCCACCTGTGCCCCAGGCTATGCTAAGGGCTTTGCTCGCTCTCCTTTCATGCTCGAAGCAGCCTGGGACCTGGGGGTCATTTCTGTCCTCACTTTGCAGATGAGGACACGAGCTTCAGTAACCCACACAGAAGCCACAAGGTCGAGCCAACACTTGCACCCACACAGTCCTGCTCCACATCGTCCTTGAACTCCCATGCAGTGGTTGGCTTTTTTCTGGTTCCTGTGAGAAAGTGGGTGCGAGGACTTCTAGCTTGGCCCCCTGGAGCACAGAGTCCCCTGGCCCCAGGCCATGTCAGAGTGGGAACTGAGGTGGGGCTAGAGGCGGAGAGAAGAGGGGCAGGACGGTTTAGAGGCACTGAGCTGGGGTGAAACGGATCTGGACATGGGGGACAGATAGGCAGCTGTGGATGAGGTCTGGCCCGCTCCCCTTGGGTGGGCAGGGTGTGGAAGCAATCCACAGGGGCTTCCCAGAAGGACATATTCCTGTTTCCATCCTCCTGACTCCAGGCACTGAGATCTTCATGCAAACACATGGTCTTCCCGTTTCTCTGTAAGTCTTTGTTGTCAGCACTGTAGTTCCTCGCTGGGGGCTGGCCCACCCCTGGCCTCACTTTGCAGATGAGGCCCTACCTTCTTTAAGGGTCCCCATTGTGTCACAAGCTTCCGGCCTCCCTGTCACTCCTGACTCTCCCAGGCCTCCCCATGCAGCCCAGTCTAGTGGCACCCCTCCTTTGCAGCTCCTGATTGGCTCCTGCCCTATTTCTTCAGGTGAGGCTGGAGCTCACCATGTGGTTGGCCTGTCTCACCTCTGAGGCTTCTGGTTTTTCCCACTGTGGGCGGGCATTTTCTCCCAGCTGCATCCCCTTGCAGCTTCCCTTCTGAACCCCTTCCTGCCCTTCACCTGCTACCACAGGCCCCCTGTGGGCCCAGAAGGCTCTGGGTAGACAAGTGGCACTGTGAGTGAGGACATGTGATTCATTTCTCTGTTACCGTGCCTGGGTGCAACATACATATAAATATTTTAAGGATTCGTGGTGTTACATACACATGCTCATAGGTTACTGAATGTCCGTGAGGATGGCGCTGTTTTGCACTTGGAGTACCTTAGAGTCTACAGTTTAGAGGTGCTGACGAAGCATTTCAAATATGGTTATCATAATTACAGCAGAGGGACCAGCAGATGACGTAGTGGTTACATCGCTGGACTCCCACATGGCTGACTGTGGTTCGAGTCTCAGACCTGGTGGCTTGAAAATCACAATGGGTGCATGAGTGTGTGTGGCCAAGATCACAGGAGGAGAATGGAGGAGAAGGGATTACAGTATGGCCATCCCCCCCCGGGGGGGGGGGATTTCTCATTTTTCCCTCTCACTGTCTCTATTTCTCTCTCTAGTGTGCGCATGTGTCCTAAGGCAAAAACCTCTCAAAACAAAATTATGCTAGAGGGTCGATTAATGAGGACTGTTCGAAATAACTCTTCACCCGTGAAAAGTAAGTGCTGTTCAGTCTGCGCAGCTGGGCACACGGGAGGGTTCTCATTACCTCTGCATCAAGGACGTGGAAGATCTGGCCCCACTGCATGGGCTCGCCAAGGCCCAGACCGGGGCCGGCTGCTCCATCAGATGGTGTTGTCTTGGCCTCAGCGTCTGCGGATGGAGAACAGGACCTTCCCAAGCTTACAGACGCAGACTCTTCTGTACAGCCCTGCCAATGCGTGTGTCCGGCTGGCAGAAGTGCCCCAAGACTTGGTTCTTTTAGAATGTCCACTTGATGAAGGGGTGGGGGGAGGAGCCTGTGGCCTCTCATTGCCTGAGGCCACCCATAGTTACTAAAAACCCCAGACATTTGCTGAACAGCCACATTGGCTAGACCCGGGCGTTCTCTCCTTGTACCTGGCAGACAAGGACACTGAGGCCCAGCACTAAGAGGAGGGCAGAGGCAGGACGCCAGCACGTCCATCTCCCGGGCCAGGGCTGCGGCTCTGATCTGTCTGACGGTCACTATTCGGGATGAAGGAATTGTTCTTCCCCCATCTGTCGTGAACCCCAAACTTTGATAAATTATCATTGCTCGACTTCACAGGGAAATGAAATGGTGGCAATAAAAAAGATATAAAGTACACCACCCTTTTATTTTGTTATTCTATTTTATTAAGTTTAGGTTTTTACAATAGAGTGCTTGTGCTTGCAGAAAGAGACAGTGAGGGGGAAAGTGAGACATCAACGCCAGGGAGGTTGGCCACACCCTTCTCCATCTCCTCCTGGGATTTGGGGCATACATGCACACGTGCCCTGGGTGATTTTCAAGCTACTGGCTATAGTCACATATGTGCAGATCCAGCGACTTAACCACTGTGCCACCTGCTTCCTCCTCCCCCACTCTTTAGACTGACTGTAGAGCAGTTTTAGGTTCACAATGAAGGCAAGAGGAAACTACAGAGATTTCTGATATGGACCCCCACCATGCACAGTGTCCTGTTACCCTCACCCAGAGTCTGCGCTTCACATTGGGCTTCACTCTTGGTGCTGCACATGGGTTTGGACCCAGGTGTGAGGACATGCCCCACCTCTCTAGTGCAGTCATCTCACTGCCCTGAATGTCCTCCGAGCTGCATGTCCTTTCTCGGTACCTCTAGCCTCTGGCAACCCCGCCGACTTTTTCCTGTCTCCGTAGATCTACTCTTCCAGAATGTCATGGAGTTGGAAGCATACAGTATGTAGCCTTTTCAGATGGGCTTCTGAGCATATGCACCTGTGGTTCCTCCATGTCTTTTCATGACTTGATGATTCATTCAAACCTTCTTAAATTATTCAGTTTGGTAGTCAAGAGTGCTCAAGCCAATGAACTTCTCAAAATGCCCACCCTCATTTTCTAGACTTAATTCTCATCAGGGACTGGGAACCAACAGGTCTGAGGCCCACACTGGATCAGCGCTGCTCTGTCCCTCCTCTAGACAGAGTCTCCCAGCTTTCTGGCACAGGGTTAGGGTTGGTGGAGAGAAAATCAGTAAGAGGAACCATCAGGGTTAGGGCAACATCTTGATAGACCAATCCAATAGAACTCTTGCTGAAGGCAGGCCAGGTGACCAGATGTCACTGTGGGGAATAAGGAATGTGGTCAGATATCGAGGGTGAGGTTTCTTTGATAAACCAACTTAGCAGGTTTCTTGTTGAAACTGGACCAAGCAGGTCAGGAGCTATTCTGTGTGGTAGGCCTTAGGGTCATGGAGGAAGAGAATGGGAAGGCACCAGTGGGCAGATGCCCTTCCTTCTGCACCTGCCTCTCAGTCCCCAAGGCTGCCTGTGAGCCAAGACTCCTCTTCCTAGAGGTCCAACGTCCCAGGCTTCAGCAAATCCCTGAGGATTAGGAAGACCTGGCAGAGGGAAGAGGGAGCTGCTGCCAGATTCCCACCCAGCGGGAGAGGAATTCTGGAAGAGGAACAAAGGAGGCCCTCTCCACCTCCCTCTGCTGCTGCGGGATCCAGAAGAGAACAGTGAAGGGGTTGAGGAAGTGGCCTGGACAAGGCCAGCTTGTCTCCATAGTGTTCCTCCCTGGGGCCTTTGCTAAGGAAGCCAAAGTTGGGGGCCAACAGGGACTATAATTCTCCCCTTTGGTCCCTGCAGGAGGCTTCATCCTCTCATTCAGTCAACAGGTATTTATTGAGCTAAGGCTACCAGGCAGTGGGCCAGGTGCTGAAGAGAAAATGCTGAGCAAGAAGGGGACTCACACACACATAATTAATGCAGTCACCTTCCTCTTGGCTGCTGATGAGCTGTTCCCTGGCCCCAGGAAGGGGAGGAGGAGCCAAGAAGCTGACACTGGAGTCTAGTGTCCTGTGCCTGGTTTATCTGGAGACTGGATTGAGGGGATCCCTCATCCCCAATTATGAAACACCTTGACATGGAAGTCCCAGGGTGAAGGTCTACAGAACCCGTGGCAGAAGGGGCTCACCATGTTGGGTATTCTTAAAGAAAAATTATTCACGATACTAGTTAAAGAGGATAAGGAAAACTCGAGAAGGGGCTACTGCATTGGGGTTTTGCGGTAGGGGAGAGAGGTCAGACTCGACCCCAAATACAAGGACAAGTGGAGATTTGCAGCCAAGGAACAGGGTTAAAGTTGGTGGAAAGAAAATTAGTAAGAGGAACCATCAGGCTTAGGGAAACATCTTGATGACCAATTTAAGAGAACTTTTGCTAAAGGCAGGCCGGGTGACCAGATATCACTGTGGGGAATAAAGAATGTGGTCAGATACCAAGTTGATAAACCAATTTAGCAGGTTTCTTGTTGAAACCAGACCAAGCAGGTCAAGAGCAGAGGCCAAAAATCCAAACTCAAGAGAGCCTGACTCAAGGTTGTTAGAGTGTCTTTGTCAGACTCTGAAGAGCACCTTTTCTTTTGAGAGGCATGTGCCTCTCTGGCTTGTCCCTGCCACAGTGGGAATGCTTTTTTTATTCCAACATCTGGCCCGATTTCTTGGGTTTGCCCTGACAAAGGGGCTGGAGACAAAATACAGGGTGAGTCATCCTATAGATCCTAGGCCTATGGAGGCTTTTCCAACATTATTTAGATAGCATACATGAATTCTGATGCAAAAGTACATTTCAAAGTGGGAACAGGAGACACCTTGGGTAGGAATGAGTTCTAAGCAGGGAGAGATGCTGGAATTATTCTGCTCTGGCAGTGAATTGTCCCTGCATCTGCTTGGTGGGGGCAAGCAGACTTCCAACAAGCCAAAACCCACAATATCAGATGTGATATCATGGAGACCTACCTTGTCATTTTGTAGAGTGGTTAAGGTGCTGGACTCTGACATAGCCAACTGCAGTTCAAGTCCCGAACCTGGTTGCTTGAAAATCATGCAGGGTGCATGTGCATGCATGTCTAAAATCCCAAGAGGAGAATGCAGGGGAAGGTATTGTGGTGTGGCCATCCCCCCTGGGGGGAAGAGAGATTTTTCACTTTCCTTCTCACTAGCTCCCTGTTTCTCTCTCTCTCTGTAGCAAGCACACACGCCCTATGGCAAAAACAAAACAAGATTGTGCTAACCTGCAAATGCCAGAACTTTCACTATGTCTTCTGCTTTCTGTCCTAACACACTGGTAATTCTTCTCTGGAATGCTATGGCATGGAACTATGGGAAGGCAAAAGAAACACACTGCAGGAACTCATAAGGAACCAGAATACCAACACTGATAAGTCACTCACAAATAGTGAGAATGAGTAACCCTTATTGTGAACCCATCCAAAGCTGGCCTGTTAATTTACTTCAAGTCATCATCACTTCTTTACCATTCTTATGTCTCTACTGATTTCTCTAGTCTAATTTCATTGATTCATATCCTTTGGACAATGTTGAAGAGAGTGAAGATCCTTGTCTTATCACTGATCTTACAGAAAATAATCTTTGATGATTTCTCCATTAAGTAAGATACTAACTTTAGGACAAAGATATATAGGCACTCTTCAATTTATAATGGGGTTATATCTTTGCAAGTTGAAAATATCCTTTATTGAAAATACATTTAATGGAGCCAGCAGGTGGCATGGTGGCTAAGGGCACCGGACTCCCACTGTGGTTTGAGTCCTGGATCTGGTGGTTTGCTTTCTCCCTGTCTCTCTCTCATTCTGACCCTCTCTGGTCAAATTAAAAGAAAAAGAAAGAAAGGGTTTAATAAAATAATTATTAAAAAAAAGAAAATGCATTTAATACATCTAAGCTATCAAACATCTTAGTTTACCCTAGCCTATCTAAATGTGCTCAGAACACTTACACTAGCTTATAGTTGGGCAAAATCACCTAACACAAACCTGCATTGTAACGAGGTGTTGACTATGTCGTGTGATCTACTGAGTACTGTACTGCAACTGAAAAGCAGAATGGTTGTATGGCCACTTTAAGTACAGTTTCTGCTGAATGTGTGTGTGTGTAGGGTTTTTTTAGTTTTTTTCTATAGAAAAAAACTGCCAGAAAGACAGAGACAGAGAGACAGAAAGCAAGAAATCACCCCCTCAGGGGGAATGACCACACCGCAATCCCTTCTCCATTCTCCTCTCGAGATCTTGGTCATGCACGCACACACACACGCCTGGCGTGAGTTTAAGCCACCGAGTCCGGGACTCGAACCGTGGTTGGCTACGTGGGAGTCAAACGACATAGCCATTACGCCAACTGCTGGTCCCTGTGTGTTTCTTTTGTACCATCATAAAGTTAGTAAATCACAGGTCAACCATTGTAAGTTGAGAATTACCTGTATATATCTAGCTTTTCTTATGTTTATTCTTTTATTTCTTCCAACAGAGAGAGAGAAAGCGAGACACCCACCAGGATCCCCACACAATGATCCATCTCCTAGCCTCAGCCAGCTCAAATCACTGGCATATACCGGGTGTGCTCAGGGAGTCCTGGGATCAAACCTAGGATCTTTTCCCTATGGCTGCAGTTGCACCACTACTGCAACATGTCCTGGTGCATGTATTTATTTTATTTAATTTATTTACTTTTAGGTTTTTGCCATAGGGTACATGCACTTGCCAGAGAAAGACAGAGAAAAGGAAATTAAGAAATCGTTCCCTAGGGAGGATGGCCATGCTGCAATCCCTTCTCCTCCATTCTCCTCATGGGATATTGGGCACGCACACAAACCCAGCATGATTTTCAAGCTGCCTAGTCTGGGACTTGAACTGCTTTCAGTCATGTGGGAACCCAGCACCTTAACTACCACACCACCTGCTGCCCACCCACCCCCTTGTCTATTAATTCTCTCTCTCCCCCTTTTTTTTTTTTTTTAAGGTTTTTGCCAGAGGACATGTGCACTCACCAGAGAGAGAGAAAGAGAAGGGAAGGAAAGTGAGCAGTCACCCCCGGGGGGATGCCCATGCCATAATACCCTCTTTCCCATTCTCCTGTTGCGATTTCGGACATGTAGACACATGTGCCTGACATGATTTTCAGGCCATCAGATCTGGGACTCAAACTATGGTTGGCCATGTGGGAGTCCAGCAGCATAATCATTATGCCACCTGCTGGCCCCTATTTTTTATTCTCTTAAAATAATATACTATAGTGTTGAGACCAGCAGGTGGTGTGGTGGTTAAAGCTCTGGCCTCCCATGTGATCTGCTGCAGGTCAAGTCCCAGACCCAGTGGATTGAGACTCATACTGGGCACAAGTGTGTGCATGCCCAGGCTCCTGAGAGAAGAATGGAGAAGGGATTTTGGTGTGGCCATCTTTCCTGAAGGATGATTTCTTGCTTTCCATCTGTCTCTCTCTGTCTCTTCTGTGAGTGCATGCACTCCATAGCAGCGCTCTCTCTCAAAAAAATTATACCATTGTTTCTACATTCTTTTTGGAGAGATTTTCGCTACAGGGCGTGTGCGCTCGCCAGACAGACAGAGAGAGACATAGAGACAGAAAGCGAGAAATCACCCCCCAGGGGGGATGGTCACACCGCAATCCCTTCTCCTCCATTCTCCTCTCAGGATCTTGGGCATGCACACACATGCGCCCAGCGTGAGTTTTAAGCCACTGGGTCCGGGATGCGAACCGCGGTGGACTACATGGGAGTCCAGCGACATAGCCATTACGCTAACTTGAGAATAAAAAAAAAAATAAATAAATACATTTATTTACTTTTTTTCACGTGAGAGAGGTGTGTCAGGCACCCTGTTGAGCATGGGTTGGAGCTGGAAAAACTGGAACTATGAACCCTTTGTGTGATGTTAGTGCTAATACCAGTAGGATAGGTTCAGGACTTAAGAACAAAAGATATTAATTGTAGCCCAAGTTAAAATAGAAAAAAAAATATTGAAATAGATCCAATATCCAGCAAGAGAAGCAATATAAATTATTTTGCATGAAAATATTTTTAAAATTCTATATGAGAGTGTATTGCCATGAAATGTTTTCAAAGAATCCTGAATGATATTTGTAATATAATGTTACATGAAGGAAGCAGGACCTATGAAGTATCCACCTTCACACAATCTAATAGGAAAAAATATCAAAAGGTTACAAGGATTCTCTCTGGATATTGAGATAATATGGGGTTGCCATTTTCTTTTAAAATTTTCTAAATTTTTTAAAAATTTCACATGAATATGCATTAGTTTAGGGATCAGAAAAGTATGTTCTTGACAAAGATTAGAAATCAATTTGTCAGAAACTGCCAGTTCTGTAGCTTAGTGGTTAAGAGAGCTGGATTCTACATGACCAACTGAGGTTCAACTCCCAGCCCTGGTGACTTGAAAATAAAATGTGCCAAGTGTGTGTGCATGCCCCAGATTTTGACAGGATGGAGAAACAGAGGAGCAGAGGTTGCGGTGTGACCATGCTACATTTCGGGGAGGGTGCTTTTTCCTCTCTCTCTGTCTCTTTTTGGCATGTGCCTCTGGCAATAATAATAAAAACAAAACAATACAAATTGGTTTAGAGTAAGTATTTACTAAGATGACTGAGCAAGGTGGCTTTTAGAAACTGATTTAGGGCAGAGGACTAAATACTTTGGAGGCAGAACAGGCAGAACCTGCCCTCTGGCTAGATATGGGAGAAGGAGGTTGAGACAAAGATTACAAGCACCACCTCTTCAACCCGTCCTCAATCCCGCAGCCAGGGTAAACCAGTAAAATCTAAGTCAGATCATGTTTCTCCTCCCCTCAAAACTCTCCAATGGCTCTCACTTTGCTCTGAATCAAAACTGGTATCCTTAGAGTTTCTACGAAGGCCCACATAAAATTTTCCACCCTATCCTAGGGTTGTCTCAGTTCATGGCCTCTTACCCTCTCCCAACCTCCAGCCTTTGATCTGGCTTCCTTACTATTCCTGGAAAGACTGAGATGTCCCTGCCTCAGGGCATTTGCACTTGCCACCCGCCTTCCTGGAATGGTTTCCCTATCTGTTTCGCTTGCCCTTTCACCTCCTTTAAGTCATGATTCACATCCATCTCTTCTCAGCAAAGCCTTTTCGGTTACCCTCTCTAAAACCACAACCTTCTGAAACTTTCTCTTTGCCTGTGTTCTTTTTCTTTCTAGCATGCCTGATGACAGTATAACTGTGTATTTTATATTTTACTTACTTAACTTGTTTTTTGTTTGTTTGTTTCCTTTACTAGAAAATAAACTTCAAGAGAGCTGCGTTTAGTCCTTTGCCCTGCATCAGGTTCTTAAGGCCATTCATTAATGGGTGAGCAACACTGGCTCCCTGGGTCCTCCAGCTTTGGCTCCCTGAGTCTCCATGACCGTAATCTAAAGAATGCAAGCATTTCTTTATTACCAAGAGACTATCAGGTTTAGTATTGGTTAGTAAAAGGCATGACTGGCTCTACCTCTTTCAACAGTAAGTTCTCTTGGTGTAAAGTTAGATTTCATTTTTCAGAACTCAATTTCCCCATTATATATTTGTTTATTAGTTGTTTGATTTTTTAAAACAACTTTTTGAGAGATTTTTGTATTAGGGTGTATGTGCTTGCTGAAGAGACAGAGACAGACAGACAGAAAGCAAGAAATCACCCACTCCAAAGGGGATGACCATGCTGCAATCCCTTCTCCATTCCCCTCTTGGGACTTTAGGCATGCCTGCACATGCACCCGGTGTGTTTCAAGCTGTGGGATCTGGGATTCAAACCATGTTCGATTATATGGGAGTCCAGTACCTTAACCACTGTGCTGTCTGCTGGCTCCAATTTCTTTGTTTTAAAAAACAATGGGGAACCAGCAGTTAGCGTAATGGCTATGTTGCTGGACTCCCACGTAGTCGACTGCGGTTCGTGTCCCGGACCCGGTGGCTTGAAACTCACGCCGGGCGCGTGTGTGTGTGTGCCCAAGATCCCGAGAGGAGAATGGAGGAGAAGGGATTGCAGTGTGGCCATCCCCCCTGGGGGGTGATTTCTCGCTTTCTGTCTCTATGTCTCTCTCTGTCTGTCTGGCGAGTGCACGCGCCCTGTAGCAAAAACCTCTCCAAAAAAAAGAAAATGTAATATGGGGCAGCAGGATATGTGGTGGTTAAGGGTGTTGGACTCCCACTTGGCTGACTACGGTTCAAGTCCCAAACCTGATGGCTTGCTTTCTCACTTTCCCTCACTCTCTCTCTCTCTGTCTCTCAAATTATTATTATTAATAGTAATAGTGATGAAGTTAAATAAAATTATTTAAATAAATCAATAAAAATAATGTAATATATTTGGGGGTAGGAGATTTAGAGGTGGCTGTGGAAAAGGGGATTTGAGTGGACAGGCTGCCCCGCAGTCAAACGGGCTGCTTGGCTGGAGGGGCACTGGGGCCCTCTGATCTTGCAGGCGAAGGTGCCATCCTCGGTGTGCTGCTTCCAGTGCTGTGCCCAGCTGCCAGGCACAGTCACGGTTCACTGGGCATGGAGCTCTTCCCAGAGCGGCTCATGGCCTGGACACTGTGACTGCAGTCCAGGATGTTCTTGCAGCAGCTGTGGGTCGAGCGCTGGCTCAGGAAGTGTTGATCAAAGGGCGCGGAGACCACAGTCCTTGGGGGTCCTGGCGTCTGTACCCAGCTTCTCTGAAGGTGCTGCAGGATCTCATCAATGTGTCGCTACGGCGAGCTGCACTTGTGGCTCCCTGAGTTCTCCTGGCTACTGTCCAGGTGTCCAAGACCAGGAAAAACAAGACCCTTCTACCAGATTGACTGAGACCCCAGAACCCCAGCCTGTAAAAGTCACTGTGCTGGAGGGAACATTCTGGAATGCTGGGCAGAGTTAGTGAATCCTTTCTCCACATTCGCTTGTCCATGTCTATTTCAGCCTCATGTGCCCTCTCTGTTTTTGTTTGGTTGGTTTTTAATTACTTGAAGGGCGACGCAGTGAAGAGGGAGGTTCTCCTCCCTGTCCCATCCTCACGCATGATATATCTACCAAGGGAATGCCACCAGGTGACTGTTTTCTCTATTACTGGGAAGCGATGGTAATGCAGGCCCTGGGCCACCCACAGGCAGTGATTTAGACCATGCCGGCCTTGAGACTCATTTCCTCAAGGACCAGAATCATGAATGGGGTTTATGGAACTGGTTTCTTCCTTCCCTGATGGCCAGGCAGCTGGTTGAGGAACATTGCATATTGGCCCAGCAATCTGGGCTGGGCTGGAGAAGGCCAGGGGAACTGGGTGCTTACAAACTTCTGGGCCCCTTCCACACGGGACAGTTCTGAATCTTTCTATGATAGCACCAGGCTGGCATGCCAGCCACCAAGACTTTCCTGGAAGAACTGAGGCCAATCCCCATGGAGTGTCATGGCCACCCACATTCAGCCCCCAGCACAGGGGCTGGCACCCCACGGGGCTCAGATGTCGAGGAATGTGCTAGGGAAGGCTGAAGGATGGTGGTGGAAGTTGGCAATTCCAGCACAGATGGATTTCACTCTTGCAATCACCCAGAACTCTTCTTTAGTGAAAGCAAAAGAAAGAAAATTGAAAATGGACTCGTTCCCATGGACCCATAACCTGTGTCCTACCTTTCCTGTCAAACAGTGAGTTGACTGTTCCCCATGGCCAAAACATCTTGTTCCTTGCCCCATGCTCCAAGATGGCTGCTCACCTACACCCTGCCCCTCTGCCTCCTGGCCCCTTTCCACAAAGCTTCCTGTGTAGTTTGTGCATCTTGCCATGAGATGCCCTTTGCCATCTTGTGGTGAGCATTCTACTCAGTATTCTAGCTGGTTAGGCAAGTGTGGGCCCTACCCGTGACGACATGCTCCTTGTGAAAGGGGAAGGCATGCGCTGGCCAGGGAAGCCTACAACGAAGTGAGTCACTTCTCTGGTACTTTGGGCACATTACCTCCCACATCTGAGTTTGGTTTCCTCGTCGGTAAAATGGGCTAGCACGTGCTTCCTGATGCTGTCAAACAGCTAAATGATACCGAATCCGCAGCTCATCAGCCTGCATCTCACGGGTGTGTACACACACACACACACACACACACACACATATAAATTATAAATTTAATTCATACAAGGGGTGTAATGTACCATTTAGAAATTATGACAATATATTCAATATTCAGTATTGCAAATGCCATCCACTTATGACTTCAGAGTGACCTGGTGTTTCTTAAAGACCATTAGTATTCAGAATTCTGTCACCAAGAATGGTGTCACAAAGTCAGACCGCAGATATGCGCTCGACTCCTCTCTGAACCGGGAGGCATCACTGACGAACGCAGCTCGGAATGAACGTTGGCTGGTGTTTTTGCTTATGTTAACAAGGAAGATAAAAGTGAAACAACTGGGATGTATGTCAAAATGTCACTTGTTCATCAAGGACATGTGACTTCTTTGCTGAATTACATAATGGTGCTGATGTTGTTAACACACAACCAGGCTCATGTGCACGCGCACCAAAATCCCCAAAGGAGCGGGAAATGAAGGAAAAGGAATCGCATTAGTGTTAGTATAATACTAATCTGCATTCGTATTTTGTCTGTCATTTTCTTAAGTCTAAACAATTAACGAAACAATCCATTAAGGCCTGGTTTGCAGCGTTTGCCGGTATCCACGGTGTAAATACTCCCCTGGTCAATTTATTTTATTATTTTTTTAAGAGAGATTTTTGCTATTGGGCATGTTCGCTCGCTGGAGAGACAGAGAGACAGAAAGCAAGAAGTCAACCTTCAGCGGGGAGGGCCATGCTGCAATCCCCTCCCCTCAATTCTCCTCTGAGGATCTTGGGCAGGCACAGTCATGGGCCTGGTGTGAGTTTTAAGCCACCGGGTCGTAGACTCGAACTTCCGTCGACTATGTGGGAGTCCAGTGACATAAGCATTATGCCACCCGTTGGTCCCTTCCCTGGCTAATTTGAAGCTGTCAGTGTGATGACACTGAATTTGGAGTTAGGAAGAGATTCTCTTTTTTAAAAAATATACTTTATTTAATTTTATTTATTCTTTTTTTTTTTTCTTTTTTTGGAGATTTTTTTTTTTTTTTTTTTTTTTTTTTTTTTTTTTTTTTCAGACATCTTATAACAAGTCAGTACAAGCTTATTTTACTACAAAAAATGTGGAAGCCCATGTATACTTTTTTTGTAATACACATTTTTCATAAACTTTTGAAGACTCCTTCATATATGAAAATATGATACTAATTTGAATTTTTAGAAAAATAATTACATTCCCTCAAAATACACATATGTGCCAGTAGTTTGATCCAAAGACATTAATACCTGCATTTTTTTTTACAATTTTTAAAAAAGAATTATTTATTTAATTTTATCTATTAATTCATTTTATTTTAATTTGACCAGAAAGAGACAGAAAGAGAGTGGTGGAGAGAGAGAGGAAGTGTGAAAGCAAGTCACCAGGTCCAGGACTCAAACTGTGGTTGGCCACTTTGTAGTGTCCAGCGTCTCTACCACCACGCCACCTGCTGGTCCCAGGAAGAGATGCTCTTAACACATCATCGTACAGTGCTGCCCCCCGCCCCCCACAGATGTAATAGATGTGAATAACCCCAGAGCATGGATTTATAGTAAGTACTGTCCATCAGAAAGTGATGAGTTTTGATAATTATTACCTTTTAATTATTTTAAGTTTCTCAGATGGCACATATTCTCTCTGGAGAGAGACAGAGACAAAGAGAGGGGAATATGAGAAAGCACTGCCCAGGGATATAGTCACCCCTCAATTCCTTTTCCTTCATTTCCCTCTCCTTGTGGGATTTTGGTGCGTGTGCATGTGAGCCTGGTTGTGTTTATCAAGACACTGGGTCCAGGACACGAGCCACACAGTCGGCCACGTGGGGCCCAGCTGTCATAGACCGTGCTACCGGCTGGCCCTTCCTATGGCTTTAGTTTGTTATTTTTATGTTATTTTTAAGGTTTTTGTCATAGGCCATATGAGTTTGCTTGAGAAAGACAAGAAAGTTTGCTTGAGGGAAAGTGAGAAATCACCCCCAGGGGAATGGCCAGTTCGCAATCTCTTCTCCATTTTCCTCTCGGGTTTTGGGTGCACATGCACACTGCTCAGTGTGATTTTCAAGCCCTATGGTTTGTGACTCAAACCACAGCTGGCCATGTGGCAGTCCAGCCCTTAACTATTACGCCACCTGCTGGCCCCTTTAGTATGCTATTTACTTTTCTTTTCTTTTAATGCCAGAGGGTACATGCGCACAGGTACACACATACACACACACGAGAGAGAGAGAGAGAGAGAGAGAGAGAGAGAGAGAGAGAGAGAGAAAGTCCCCCACTATGGCCTGGTTATACAACAATCTCTTTTCCTCCAATTTTCCATTCTGTCAGAATCCTGGGCAAATGCTGATGCACCCTATTTTTCAAACCACTAGGTGGGACTTGAACCAATGGTTGGCTAAATGAAATGTGGCTTTCTCTGTGCTGTGCTTAAAGGTGAACTGCATGACTAGCCCTGATGTGATTTTTTTGTTGTTATCATAGGATGTGTGTGCTCAGTGCAGAGAGAGGAGAGAGAGAGAGAGAGAGAAATTAGCCCCTCCCCCCCAGGGAGGATGGTCATGCTGCAATCCCTTCTCCTCTATTCTCCTTTCTCCTTTTGGGATTTTTGGGCATGCACGCACACACACACACACACACACACACACAGATCCAGCATTATTTTTCAAGCCTCCTGGTTCAGGACTTGAACTGTGCAGTTGGCTGTGTGGGATCCAGCTGCCTTAACCACCATGCCACCAACTGGTTCCCTAAATAATATTTCAATGACTGTTCAAGAAGAAAATTTCCAAAAATGTGCAAATGGCTCTTGCACGTGAATATAACTTGGCGCTAGCACACCACTGTCTGGGCACATCCCATACCAAGGACCAGCTGATGCCTGGATCCCGAGGGGGAGATGCAGCACCATGGCAGTGGGGGCTGGGTGGGGGGAATCCAGGGCAGAATCTCATGGCATGTCATTCCCTCAAGATCTGTAGCCCTCAAGAGAGGTTAAGACCCTTGGCAGTGGTGATAATTAATTTTAGGTGTCAACTTGATTGGATTAAGGAATTAACTGGTAAAGCGTCATTTTTAGGTGTGTCTGTGAGGGCGTTACCAGGGGAGGCTGACGTGTGAGTCTGAGTGAACTAGTTCTCAGGAGCAAAGTTAACGCAGAGAAGTTCCCACATTCGCAGACTCCATAAAGCTAGGGATGACTGTCTCACCAAACCCAGGAGTGAGAGCGGCTCATGAGGAGACGGAGGGGAAGGAGCTGAAGTGCTGAGCAGAGCTTCCTAAGAGTTTTGTGACCAGGCCGCCTGAGCTGTCTCCTCCTCACCAGTGTTTTCTCCTCTACCTGTTTGGATTTGACCACTGTGAGGCATTTATTGGGGGGATTAGAGGCCTTGTGCAGGGAGCAGGGGAGAAGCTGAGGGAAGGTGGGGCCTGGGTCTTGCAGGGTTGGCTGTGCTGAAGGAAAGCAGAGGTGACCCTGGACAAAGTGTGGGAATGTGAAGTCCTGGGGACAGGATGGCAGCAAGTCTCTGTCCCACCTCCTGCCTCTGTGACCTGGGGACCTGTTGGAGGACTGGACTGCACACGCACCTGGCCCAGGCCTCAGCGATGCCTCAGAAGGCAGGTGTGGAGTTGCTCCCAGCAGGTCCTGCAGGCCGCAGGTCCACCAGGGCTGTAGGCCATGGCAGTGCCTGTGCTACAGGGGCCCGCAGCGCCCGCTGCTGCTTCCTGCCCCCTGGACTGCACTGGGACCACTTTGGTGGCCAGCCCCCATTTGGAATCATGGGGGTGAGGAGCTCTAGAGACCATCCAGCTCAGTCATGTCGATGGGATGGGACCCCACCATGTGCTGTGCTTCCATGGTACCAGGGCCTTGCAGTCCCCTTCCCACGTTGTTCCAGACTCCCACGCCTCTGCAGGCAGTGCTCCCCTCAACCACGAGCCCTGGCTAACTATGGCATCTTCCAAACACTGCAGAGACCTCGCCTCTGCTGAGAAGAGCCCTCCACAACCGCGTCCTGACTGGGCTGTGCCTATTGCACGCGCTTCAAGGGCAGACTCTCCCATGGTAAGAGCACCTGAGCCACGCCGTGCAGGTGAAGGAACGGCTGCTCGGAGTGCTCCAGTAACTTGCCAGGTGACGCAGTGAGAATAGGAGTGAAGCTGTAATTCGAACCTGTCTGGTACTCTTCTCCTAATTATAACCCATGGCGGCTAGGAAGCTGAAGGCCTGGTCCCTGCCCGTGAGAAACTCTAATTAGCGGAGGGCATGTGGTAGTTAAGTGGCTGGTGAACGGCTCCGCGTCTGGGATTGCCAAGAGGAGCAGGGTGTGTGTGGTCTCTGGGGAGGGGTCCAGGGTAGAGAGATGTCTGCTGTTGCCTCCTACCTCCTGCTTCCTGTCATGGGGCCCCCGGTCCTCCAGGAATGGCTTCCCCCAGCCTGGAGGAAGGGATGGGGAGCAGCGGTGCTATGCCACTCAGCTCTCACAGAGCTTAGAGATAACCCGAGGTCTGAGGTCCCAGCTGAGGCCAACGGGAAGACGAGAGACCTCACCACCCCCAGCTGGGGTTAGCATATGGGCATTGGCTCGAGAGCCCAGTGAGGTTCTAGCTGTTCGCTCACTGTACGGCCTCAAGAGGGTCTTGCCCCTGGTCAGGACTTGACATTCCTTGTCTGGAAAACAAGGGACCTGGGATAGTTGGCTACGATCTCTCATTCAGAGACCAGTAGGTGGCGTGGTGGTGAAGGCTCTGGATTCCCACGTAGCTGATGATGGTTTGCATCTGTACCCAGCGGCTGGAAAATCATGCCAGGTGAATGTGTATGTGCGTGTCTGGGTGAATGTGTGTGTGTGTGTGTGTGTGTTCAAAATCCCAAGAGGAGGATGGAGGAGAAGGGATTGCAACGTGGCCATCCCCCAGTGGCTGATTTCTCACTTTCCCTATGAATCTCTTCAGTAAGCATAGAAATTTGGGGGAAAAAAAGAGAAGAAGAAGAAGAAAAGAAGAAAAGAAGAAGAAGGAAGAAGGAAGAAGGAATAAAGAACGAAAAAAGATGCATCACTCATTCATTCAGTTGCAATTGGGAATCTGGGTAATCTGGATTTGACATTTCTCATTCAATTCCAGCAGGGGGCGCCAAATCATAGCTGTTGCCAACTTGGTGTCTAGCGTCGGTGATTTAGCCCGGACAGTGCAAAGGAGGTGGATGAGTGTGTCATAGTACATGCGTCTGTGTGGATACAACTAACAGGTGTGTCTGTATGTCTGTGTGTGTGTGTGTGTGTGTGTGTGTAGCACCAACGTTCCACAACCACCTCCCTCCTCCACCCCCCTCTTCCCCTTGGAGAGCCCACCAAGTACTGGAGGCCTCTCTCAGCCCAAGCTACACTGGCCTCCCAGCAGTGCCTCTGGGCTGGCCTCAGGCCTTTATGCTCACTGTGCCATGATTTGGACACACATCTCTAGACACCCACAAGGCCTTTCCTCACTTACTCCTTTTGTGTTTTAAAATAGTTTTTCTTTTACTAGTAATTTTTATTAACATGATGATTGTTACAACGTGATTTTTCAGTACATGAATATGATGTGTGATTAAATGAGGGTCATTCATATCCCCCTCATCTCATCCTTTGAAACATTATACGCAGTGAGTCATTGTTATCCACATTCTCCCCGGGGCATTTTACAGCATTCGACACTGTTCCTTCACCTACTGCAATTTCATTTCTGTTCATCGCATCCCTCTATTCCCCTCCCAGTGTCCAGGGTCATTCTACAGCTCTCTGCCTCCAGGAGGTGGTTTCCAGTTTCCGTGTATGAAAAGTAGAAAAATCCAGGTACAGAGAGGGTGGTGTTTCTCTTTCTGTGCCTGGACATAATATTCTCCAGGCTCACCCATCTAACCTCACACGACTGGATTTTATCCTTTTTAATGGCTGCATCGTATTTCATCATGTGTGTTTGCAGTACCTCATAAAAATGTAATCATATAGTATTTTTTTCCAATTTTATTTCATCATATGTATAGTACCTCAGAAAAGTGAAAGCTCGTGTTTTTTTAAATTTTATTTTCTAATTTTTTAAAGAATTATTTTAACTATATTTATTTTTTTATTTGACTAGCGAGGGACAGAGTGAGTGAGAGAGAGAGAAAGAAAGAGAGAAGTAAAGTGAGAAAGCAAGTTGCCAGGTCTAAGACTCGAAGTGTGGCTGGCCATGTGGGAGCCTAGCGCCTTTAACCACCACACCACCTGCTGACCCCTTTATAATTTTTTAATTCACATTTAATTTAATTTATGATATATAACACAGTTTTTCGAAGTGTGCATGCAGTATGTGATAATCAAGTAAGGGTGTCACTGCGTACCCTTAGGCCCCTTGTGCCTGGCTTATTTCACTTAGTATAATGTTCTTAATAGAAGACTCATCCATGTTGTGGCGTGTGGTGGAATCTCCTTCCCTTTTTTTTTCTTTTTTCTTTTCTTTTTTTTTTTTTTTTTCTATAGGGTGTGTGGGCTTACCAGGGACACAGAGACACAGAGAAAGATGAGGCAAGAAAGCACCCCCTCCAGGGGAGATGGCCATGCTAAAATCCCTTCTTCACTCTCCTCTCAGGATTTGGGGCATGCACACACACACATGCCCGATATGAGTTTCAAGCTGCTCAGTCCAGGACTCAAACTGTGGTCGGCCATGTGGGAGTCCACAGTGCCATAGCCCCTACGCCACCTGCTGGCCCCTCTCCTTCCTTTTTAAGGCTGAATATTCCACTGTGTGTACATACCAGCTTATCATTCACCATCGGTGGACGTGGTTTGTTTCCCTCTCATGACTGTTGTCATGTTGCTATGAGCATGGTTTTACCCATCCCTGAGTCCCTGCCTTCAATTAGTTTTCCATACGGCTCCCTTATCACCACCCAAATGCCTCTCCCTCCCCAAACTAGATGCCAATGATATCGATTTGGCAGAAAAGATAGTCCTAAAGGCTAAAATTATACTGCCTTAAAGGACGTGAATCAGTTTTATCTCAACCTAGCCATTTTATTCCAACATTCCTTGAAATGTCTACAGTTCCTTAACATGCTTATTGGATCGGCTTATCATCTTACTTGAGCTGTCATTAATGAGTTAATAAATTTGTGGGCCGGCAAGTGGCGTGGTGGTTAAAGGCACTGAACTCCCACATGGGTGACCATGGTTCGAGCCTCGGACCTGGTGGCTTGCTTTCTCACTTCCTCTCTCTCTCTCTGATCACACTAAAAAATAATAATGGTAATAATAATGAATAAAGTTAAATAAAATAATTCTTTAAAAAAATGAGTTAATAAATTTGTTTGGTAATTGTAAGACAGTCATGCTTTTAACTTCAAAAACATTACTGATCCTTCAGAGTTTTTTCACAGGAGCTAAGGCCTGCATCTGTGGGATGAGGCCCCACACAGCAGTTTTCCATCTCTAAAGTCAGGCTCCGACTGCAGGTGTTCGGGGCGTCTGAGCACACCGCGGTCAGGAGCTTCCTCAGCTGTGCCTTCGGCTTTGTAATCTCAGGGTCTGGAGATCCAGGAGGCCTACGAGAACCAGGACCCGCCAGGTCCCCAGAAAGATGGCGCATGTGGGTGCGTGAGTACAATGACCCGTCGTCACTCTAGCACTCCAGAGCCAGGCACACTCTGGAAACGTCCCCTGCATTCTTTGTCCTCGCACAGCACCCGTGAGATATAGACGCCAGTTTGCTGACAAGGAAAGAGGCTCAGAGCAGTTAGGTAACTCTGAAGATCATGGCTTAAGTGAAAATTATAGAAGAAAGAGTAAAACAAGACAGGTCTGTGTACATTTGGGTGGCCGCAAGGGTTC
>NW_006159849.1:7512883-7565644 GCF_000334495.1 Tupaia belangeri chinensis
AGTTTTGCAATTTCTTTTATTTTTCTTTTCTTTTTATGCATTTTTATTTTTTTTCTTTGGAGAGGTTTTTGCTATAGGGTATGTGTGCTTGCCTGAAAGACAGAGAGAGACAGAAAGTGAAAAATCACTGCCCAGGGGGGATGGCTATGCCACAATCCCTTCTCTTCCATTCTCCTCTCAGGAACTTGGGCACACATGCACACACACCTGGCTGAGTTTAAGCCTTTGGGTCCGGGACTCAAACCACGGTTGACTACCTGGGAGTCCAGCGACATAGCCATCATGCCAACTGCTGGTCCTCCTAGTTCCGCAATTTCTAATGTCAGAGCTGGGAGGGGAAAGCACGAGGCACTGCCCATGGCAGAGGTGGCCACACAGATGGGATGGACACCACCCATAGGGGTCAGACACATCCCCCATGATGGCTGAGATAGGCTCTCCTACCAGCTGTCTCTTCCACCCTTGTCCTGGCGATCAAAGAGCGGGGGTTGAGGAGTGAGGCTATTCGGGGGAGTGCAGAACTCAGGAAGGGAGTTATTTACCCCCTCTTCCTTGTGGGGTGAGCAAAGAGAAACATATCCTTTAGCCAAAGTCCAGGGAGAAGAATCCCAAGAGAATCAGCTGTGAGGGTCAGCTGTCATGCCGTCCACCTGGCTCCCTGTCCTCGGGGGGCACAGGCGAGCCTCTAGTGTGAATGTGGCCGTGGGTTGGCCAGGTGAGAAGCCAAGGCTGCCTCCTCACCTGCAGAGGGCTGAGGAAGGGGGATGCCAGGTGAGCTCACTGACTGATGACGCCATGGACTGCAGACTGCTGGGGACACAGCAAAGGTTGAAGAGGTGTCTACTTTGGAGACAGTTGGAACCTAAGGTCTGGGCTGAGGGACTCCCAGTGCCTGGGGGGCTGCCCACGGTTACTCTACAAGGAGTCTACATGGTCTAGAAGCCTTGACCTTCCCAAGGGTGCCCCTTCCCTTGAAAAGGTGCAGATGAGGGGAGATGGTTGGAGGGAGCTGGAAGCAAAGCCCCTCCCCAGTACCCAGCACCAATGCCTAGCTTGGGGTGGGGAGCGGGCGGAGCTTTGGTTGAACTTTGAGGTTTGCAAGTGAATTAAAACCTGGAATAGAAAGCTCTATAAGAACCAAAAAAGACCAAAGGTGGTAGGTGGTATGGTGGTTAAGGTGGCTGTGATCCCACATGGCTGACTGTGCAGTTTGGGCCCCAGGACTGGTCGTTTGGTAAAACAAACACTTTGAGCATGTTTGCATGGAAACCCAAAATCTTAAGAATGGAGAAGAGAGTGTGGTGTGGCCACCTGCCACTGTCTCTGGTGAGCACATGTGTGCTATAGCCAACAACAACAACAACAACAAAAAAAATCCCAGAAATAAAACCGACCAAAGGATGCAATGCCGAGTTCATCACCATGTGACGGAACAAGGAGCTCTACCATAGACGGGCGTTGTTAGAAAAACCAGCCCTTAACTGTCCATGCCTCTGTTTCCCCCTCCATAATGGGGATGATAAGAGCATTTGCCTCTCAGAGGCTTAGTCTGTTACTGCATTGGTAACAGAAATACTTGAGACTCGGTGATTTCTAAAGAAATAGAGGTTTATTGACTCACAATTCTGATGGCTGGCAAGTCCATAGGCATCACGGAATGGCAGAGGCAGAACCTTATGCAGAACGGAGCATTCAAGAGGGCTCTGGAGGCTCTGCCTATGCATTTCCTATAAGCACAAGTTTTCCCTTAACCCCTTTACAATACAACCAAGTCCCAGCGTGAGCTTTGGGGGACATTCAATCATGTCCACAAAGACCAAAGTAAAAAGCATGAACCTTTGGGGGACAAACCATTATCTGAACTGCAACAGAATGTTGTGGGGATTAGCTGAGTTAATTTATGTGATGGTGCTAGAAAGACTAGCTGCTAGTTGGGGCAAGCAGGTGGCTTGGTGGCTGGATCCCAAAAGGGGTTCAAGTCCTGGACCCAGTGACTTGAAAATTACACCAGGCCTGAGTGCGTGTGTGCCCAAAATCCTGAGAGGAGAATGGAGATGTGATCATGGGGTGGCCATTCCCCTTAGGGATGATTTCTCACTTTCCCTCTCTCTTTCTCTCTCCTCTAAGTGCACTTGTCCTATGGCAAACAACAACAACACACACACACAAACACAAACAAAAAAAAACAAAAACCAAAACCAGAAACAAACCTAGTTGTTAGATATTTTCCAAGTTGGGACTGTTTTCCTCCCACCTGACTCACCAGCAGGGACCTCTGTGGTAGACACTCAGCTTTCACTGGGAGGGGGGGAAGGGGACAAAGAGGTCCCCTGGGGCCAAGCAACAAGAGGCTGCCTCAGGGGCCCTGGTACAAGGCCCAGCCTCTACCTCTGAGGGCTTTGAGCAGTCATTAGGATGCGCACCCACCTCGCCCTGTCCCACTCCTCCCCGAGTTCTGGTGCTTGCCTAAGGAGAAGAAACGAGACAGGCAGAGCCCACAAGGATGCAGACCACACTCTGCTCTGTGCAAGGTTCTGCCTTCTGCCATTTTGTGATCCCTTGGGTTTCTCAGCTGGAAGAAGTGAGTCAATAAACCTCTATTTATAAAGACTCAGTCTCAGTCCCAACTCATGGAGCCCCAGGGTGCGGTGACAGGCTTTGCAGGGAAGACAGGGGCCGTGGTGTCCACAGGGAAAAACCATTTTTGCATTTCCTGTAAGCACCACAAGTTTTCCCTTAACCCCTATACAATACAACCAAGTCCCAGCGTGAGCTTTGGGGGACATTCAATCATGTCCACAAAGACCAAAGTAAAAAGCATGAACCTTTGGGGGACAAACCATTATCTGAACTGCAACAGAATGTTGTGGGGATTAGCTGAGTTAATTTATGTGATGGTGCTAGAAAGACTAGCTGCTAGTTGGGGCAAGCAGGTGGCTTGGTGGCTGGATCCCAAAAGGGGTTCAAGTCCTGGACCCAGTGACTTGAAAATTACACCAGGCCTGAGTGCGTGTGTGCCCAAAATCCTGAGAGGAGAATGGAGATGTGATCATGGGGTGGCCATTCCCCTTAGGGATGATTTCTCACTTTCCCTCTCTCTTTCTCTCTCCTCTAAGTGCACTTGTCCTATGGCAAACAACAACACACACACACACAAACACAAACAAAAAAAAACAAAAACCAAAACCAGAAACAAACCTAGTTGTTAGATATTTTCCAAGTTGGGACTGTTTTCCTCCCACCTGACTCACCAGCAGGGACCTCTGTGGTAGACACTCAGCTTTCACTGGGAGGGGGGGAAGGGGACAAAGAGGTCCCCTGGGGCCAAGCAACAAGAGGCTGCCTCAGGGGCCCTGGTACAAGGCCCAGCCTCTACCTCTGAGGGCTTTGAGCAGTCATTAGGATGCGCACCCACCTCCCCCTGTCCCACTCCTCCCCGAGTTCTGGTGCTTGCCTAAGGAGAAGAAACGAGACAGGCAGAGCCCACAAGGATGCAGACCACACTCTGCTCTGTGCAAGGTTCTGCCTTCTGCCATTTTGTGATCCCTTGGGTTTCTCAGCTGGAAGAAGTGAGTCAATAAACCTCTATTTCTTTATAAAGACTCAGTCTCAGTCCCAGCTCATGGAGCCCCAGGGTGCGGTGACAGGCTTTGCAGGGAAGACAGGGGCCGTGGTGTCCACAGGGAAAAACCATTTTGCTTTAGAAACAGAGTTGGATATGCCAGGAGCCCAGTGTCCCTGGCATGCTCCTGGCAGCAGAAGATCGTGCCAGCAAAAGTAGATCTGAGAAGAACATTAGAAGAAAACCTTCCAGAACCTTCTCAAGGAAACTGCTCCTGGGTTTCCCAGAGTTTAGCTTTGTACTATTCACTTGGGCCTCAGTTCCTTAACAAAGGCCACCTCCCCTGTCTGGAGATTTCTTTCTCTTTCTGTCTTTTTCTTTCTTTATTTTTTTTCAGGTACACATGCTTGCGGAAGAGAAATAGACACGGACAGAGAGAAAGCGAGAAATCAGCCCCCAGGGGATGACCTTACCACAATCCCTTCTCCCATTCTCCTCCTGGGATCTTGGGCACGCATATACACGTGCCCAGTGTGGTTTTTAAGCTACTGGGTCAAAGACTCGCACTGTAGACTCCCATGTGGGACTCTAGCTCCTCAACCACCATGACAACTACCAGCCCCTCCTCAGAGATTTCTTATGGAGGTAGGAGGGATTCATTCCTGTTTCCTTGAGTCTGAAATCCAGAAGGTTCCTCTCGGTGTGCTCCTCCTCCATTCTCCTTTCAGGTTTTTGGGCACACGTGCACACTCACCAGTGTGAGTTTCAAGCTGCAGGGTCCGGAACTTGAACCACAGTCAGCCATGTTGGAGTCCAGTACCTTAACCACTATGGCACCTGCTGGCCTCCACAGCTGGCCTTCCATGTTTAAAACGAACCTGATTTCACAGAAGCAAAGCCCATCTGGAAAACACCAGGGCCTTGGGCAGCAGGCCCCTCGAGGGTGGCAGGAGCTAAAGTCCTCCCCTGCGCAATAAGACACCCAGCCTGGCCAAGAGGGAAAGGTCTTGTTTATTGTTGCAGCAACTCTTATACAGACATTAGCGTTCCGTTAAATAAGGAAGATAGCACATTAAATACATCACGACCCCAAACCAGACGACTGTGGCCACGGCACGGAGAATGGGGGTGAGCCGGGCCGGCGACCAGACTGTCAGAGGAAATACATTCAGTGGGTGTGCGGTGTCAACATTCCAGGCTCACGTGTAGATATAGTTTATTTATATATTTATTTATATTTATATATAGAGATCTTTGAGTTCTGTGTATACAAAGAACGATATTGTTACAAATACAATACTATACTTCTCCCGACGCTTTACAATAAGCTCTATCTCACCCTCTTTACAGAACAATAGTACAATACTCTAGGCGCGGTGCTAATATGTACACGCAAGGTCATTCCAACACGGTCCTCACACTGCCTTGATGGGGAGGGGTGGAAATGAAGTCCGAGTCACGTGCTCACGTGAGCCAAAGCCGGGCAGGAGCAGACAGACATGGAACTCAAACCAAAAAGTGGCCTTGTGAACGTGGGGTACACACATCTCAGAAGAGGCGGCCCCTGGTTGTAAACATTGGTAACGGCTACACCATCGGCTCGGGAGACCACGCAGGGCTGTGTGGATGGTTGCTATCAGTGTGTGACAGGGAGTGCCAGGTGTGAACGGGGCCGTGGGGGCAGGAGCGATGGGGAGGTAGTAGGTTACTCTGGGTTCCCTGAAGGCGGTGTTGCTGGGCGATGCTCAGACAGCAGGCCCGTCTGCAGGGATGCAGTGCCCCGTGGGGTGCGCTCCTCCCCCGAGGAGCCTCTCTGGTGAGGGAGGAAGGTGTTACTTGAGAAGCGGGCTCCAGGCATTGGTCTTTGGGGGTTTCTTCCTCTTGTGAACCCAAGGCTGACGGTGGCTCCCTGAAAGGCTTGCACTGGAGAAGGCAGAGGCAGGGCGGATTCTGGTACATCCTGGCCAGACCAGGAAAGTGGGGGGGGGGGATAAATCTGGGAGTCTGTCCCCAAAGCTGAGCCAACAGCACATCCCAGCCAAGCAGCCGGCATGGCTCTGTGGCCTGGCCATGTTTGGGAAGGCGGCTCTGTACAGGCAGCCCCATCCTATGGGGCATTTAGGTATTTACATATATAACTACATATACTGGGGTGTCAGAATGGATGAGGACCACCGCTCCTCTGGGGACCCACGCAAGCTGAGGGATGTTGAAGACAAACTCCTGGGCTACCTGCACGCATGTGGGCTAACTCCCTCCACCAACCGTAGCAGAGAAAATACACTTTGGTGGGGCGCACCTGTACCGAGCTCTGGCAACTCCCACTCTCTGGGTATAGGAGACATTTTTATTAACATAAAGGAATGTGGTGGCTAAATATTCTTACGCTATGCTAAAATGTGTTGGTCCTGTAGGAGAGCTTGTAAAGTGGGCCTTTACACCACCTCTCAACATCTCTAATATATCTGTGAAAAAGGAATGCCAAGTCTGCTCTCGCTCCTCTCTCCTGGGGGTGAAGTAACTTAATTATTTGAGGGTGGTGAAGGGTGTGTAGTGGAGGTCCCATCCCCTGGCCAATTGAAGGCAGGTCTCTGCAGTACCATGTGGGTGCTCAGACAGGTGGCCTGAGTGACACCCTGGGAGCAGACAGGTGTGAGCCCGTCCAATGATTTCCCACTGACCTTCCTGATGCCTGAAAGACCACCCATACCTTAATTCCTTTTCTAGCCACGGTCTCTTTTCGACAGAAGAAGTAAGAACCGGAAACTCTCTAGTACTGAATGCGATTCCAGACACGACATTTGGGTATTTCAGGAGAGGCACGCTGCCCGTCTGGGCCGTGGTCCCTGGTCCTCGCACTAGGGAGGAGTCGCCTTTGGGGATCCCTGCAGCATCCTCTTAGGCATCCAGAGGCCCTGGATGGCCTTTGCTGGCTCCCGGGCCCCACCAGGCAGCGTTCACTGGAGGAGCCGGGGGCGTTCCTGTCTAGACAGGAGCCGGGGGCAGTGGCAGCCACGCGTCATCAGAGTTTTTCTTAATAGTGAAACTGAGTGCTCAGCTCTGATTCCTCGGAAACATGTCCCTTCCCGACCCTGAGCAGAAAACTCAGACGGTGCGGGGGTCCCGAGGAACTGGCCGTGTTCTCGCTGGTGGAATCTCTGGTTTCTAATCTTGTGATAGCCACTTTTGCAGTCCCTCCCTGAAACCCCTACATTCTCTATACAAACACATCCGACCCGCCATTTCACTCGCTGAATTCCTATTTCCACAGACACAATATAAATATCGCAAGTGCAGAGAACAGGGGCTCTATTAACATTACAAAATATATTAGCTTCTCTTCCCTGTCTCTACTGAGGTCATGAATGAAACAAAACAAAAACAAAAACAAACCACACCCCACATGAAAACAAAATGCTCTTTGGACCAAGAATAAGTGAAAATTGGCTCAGAAGAAGAATATCACTAACACGTGCACAGACCCGAGACGGAATCCGTAAATGAGGCACCTGATGGAAACAGAACATTCCATACCCGTTGGAGACGCTCACACCCATGAGGCCGCAAGATACCATTTCTGGAACACATTTGGGGATTCTTAGGCATAACCTGAGGTCATCGTTTCCCCTTCATTTTGTGGCTTAGGTGCTGTCCTGGCCTTTCAGAGATCACATCCTGCCAAGTGGCCCTGAGCAGAGAAGCAAGCTGGTCTCGCCTTGGCCTGCAGACGTGACACGATTGCACCTGGATCTGAACAGTCCCACCTTCCTAGACTCCCAGTGTGTGTGTTTGGTGGGGGGGCAAGGAGAGTCCAGTAAGAGCCAACTTGGAGCCGACGTAGGTCAGACCTCAGCCCCACAGGGACCTCTCTCTCAGGACGAGGCTGGCTGGCTCTGCATGCCCAAGCACCTGCAGGGGAAGAGGTGCCAGAGAGGTGCTGTGGGCTTTCCTGGTGCTCGGCACACCTGATCTTCAGCTTGCCTTACTGGTGGTGGGTGGGGGGAAGGATGATATGCACATGAGACTGTGCGTGCGTGCGTGCGTGCGTGTGTGAGAGAGAGACACAGAGAGAGACGCATATATAGAGAGGCAGGTGTCCTGCCTGTGTTCACTCAATGGTTGGGACCCTCAGGACGACCTTGGCGAAGCTCTCTGGCGGCCTTACCTGAGGCCATGACTTTCTGTGTATCCTGGGGTAAGAAAGCTCATATTAGAAAACACGAGGACATTGAAACGAAAACAAGCTACGGAAGAGGTGTAAGGTTGGCTCAGAAATTCTGGGCGGAAATAAAGTGTGGCCCCCGACCACTCGGCGGCAGTGCATATCCTAACGCCGTGGCCCCCGCCACTCCCCCATTCCCACACACTGACGTGGAGAGCAGAGATCCCGCGTGGATGCTGAGGCACTGCTGAGTTGGCTCCATTGCCGCCCCTCGGGAAGGGACAATTCTCCCCAGTCAGTGGGAGACCACATCATGACCCCGGGAGCCCCTCCCCCCCCCGATGGACCTGGGTGGACACTGGCTGCTCTCCATCCTCAAGGGAGCACATAGGAAATTTCCCTGGTATTAAAACAAAAATGCAAACTGGAGAGAGACGGAGAGCACAGAGGTCCCTGCAGATCCTTCTCTTCCTGTGTAAAACCGAAGCCGGGTGCGAGAGGGAAATGTCTCAGTGGACACACGGATGCATACGAGAAACACAACCACGATGAGGAGAGTCCTCCATGCACGCCGCCGCCCCACGGACGGGCGAGGCCGCGGGCTCAGATGTAAACGGGCTGCTCCTGCGCCGTCAGCAGGCGGTACATGGCGGCTGGCATCGTCTTCATGTGGATCTGAGGGCAGAGACTCACTTCAGTAGGGGTCGAGGCCGGGTGCTGTGTGGGCCCTGTGCTGGGCGCTGCCTCTTCTCCTTGGGGGCTTTGAAGGTCTCCTGCCTCCCAGCCCCCAACTAGGGTCCTGACCCAGGGTAGCCTTCAGGGAGAATGGACTCCTCAGGCTTTTAAAAAACTTCAGGGACTGCCCCAGGCAACCAAGGTCAGGCTTATTTTCCCAGGTCAATGTTCTTGTTCTTACCCAGACAAGGTTCTCACCGTGGCCAGGAAACACGACACCACTGCACTGGATCGGAACAGTCCAACCTTCTAGATGCCATGTGTGTGTGTGTGTGTGTGTGTGTGTGAGATGGTGGGGGCGGGGGGGCAAGGAGAGAACCCTGGGCCAGCAGTGGTGTGATGGTTAGGGTGCTGGGTCCCACATGGCCAACTCTGTGGTTTGAGTCCCAAACCTTAAAAGTCCCGGCTTGAAAAACATGCCGGGCTCACGTGCATGCGTGCCCAAAATCCCAAGAGGAGAGTGGAGGAGAAGGGACTGTGGTGTGGCCACCCCCTCTGGGGGTGATTTTTCACTTTCCTCCTCTCTCTGCCTCTATGTGTGTCTCCTTGACAAGTACACGTGCCCCACAGTAGAAATTAAAAAGAAAAAAGCGGAGACCCCTGCAATGGGAAGATACGGATCTGAGCTTCTAACTGCTCTTGCCTCCTGGACCTCTCTTGGCAGATCAGGTCAGGATGCAAATCAGGCCCCGAAACGCTGTTCTGACTCAAGGTGGGCTTGTGCCTGGGAGACTCGGGAGGGCCGCTTTTCTGCAATCAGCACTGAATCTTAGACACACTCGGTGGAATGCACTGTGGGGAAGAATGGAGAAAACGTGGGCAGCTGCAGAGCAATGCAACACGCAGCTGGGGGTGGAGAGAAGCCGAGCAAGCAGTACTGGAAGAGGAGGCTAGAGGTCACCTGCTTTCATTTCACGGGAGAGCTTGCAGACAACTGCCTGTCAGTGGGGTCGACATCTGGTCAGGGCCAACCGTTCTGGAACCAGGCAGTGTCTAGGAAAGGGCACTCAGGGTGGCTTCCTTGCTGGGGCCACGGCAAGCATGAGCCAAAGAGCACTGAATGATACCCCCAGCCCCTAGCAACCCCGGGCCTCACGCCTACCTCCCCGACAGCATTGGAGAGAATGTGCACGATCTTCTCGTGGGGGGTGGCCACCACGCTCTGCCCGTTGATTTCAATGATCCGATGTCCGACGCGGACACCTCCTCTCTCGGCTATGCCCCCTCGCATGAGGCTGCAGATCTAGGAGAGTCAAAGGTCAAGTTACACCTCACAGGCAACGCCACGTGTCAGATCTGGGTGGGGATGGAAGACTGTCCTTCCTGGGACGCCCTCACCCCCAGCACTCTCGTCACTGGGAAGCTGCCACGGTGAGGTTTGGGGCATTTTCATCTTAGTTTCTCTTCATGAGAAATCGGTCCCGCGGTTCGCACAGAGAATGCAGCACATCACCAGGCCTCCAGGCACGTTGGAGCCCGACTGCTGATCATCTCTGCTGGGTCTGTTTGGGCCCATCACGGAGATGCTGATGTTTCCCAACGGCCAGTGTGTGGCACAGGTTAGCATGACTGTCCACTGTCACAACTGGGATTCGAACACTCAACTGTTTAAAGCCAGCAGCCTGTTAGGGTCACAGTGATAAGAGCTGAAGTGGAACTGGAACCCCACTTTGTGTTTCAAAGTATGGGTAACCGGTGGGGAATTGCTGCTTAGACCTTTCGAACTCGACAGACCTCCTTCAAACTCATTGCATGTGGAAACAACGAGGCTGGTTTTGTGATGGGCGAATGGGCTCTGCAGTGGGCAGGGGCTGCCGGCTAGTAGCAAACGAGCCCTCCAGGCTGCAGGGTGTAGCCACCCCCACCTCATACACAAAGCCACCTGCGATTCCCAGAAGAATTTACTAAGCTGACTCTTCATTTCAGACTACTCATCTTTATTTTAAGCCCGATGCGGAGGACTGCAAGCAGCATTTTTTTTTTTTAGAGAGAGGTTTGTTTTTTTTTTTGCTTTAGGGCGCGTGCGCTCGCCAGACAGACAGAGACATAGAGACAGAAAGCGAGAAATCACCTCCCAGGGGGGATGGTCACGCCACAATCCCTTCTCCTCCATTCTCCTCTTGGGATCTTGGCCACGCACGCACATGCATGGCGTGAGTTTTAAGCCACCAGGTCCGGGATGTGAACCGCGGTCAACTACGTGGGAGTCCAACAACATAGCCACTATGCCAACTGCTGTTCCCAGCATTTTGCAAAACATGCCCCGTGTCTGCGTGACTGTGGGGGCCCTTCAGCGTCCCAGCTACTCTGGGGTCACACATTCCTTGGGTGCTTTCCATACTTTCGATAAAACTGAGGGTCCAGATGGACTCACACAAGTCATGTAACAACTCTTTGTTAATATCAAAACAACTTTTAACATCATTTAAATGTGAACAAAGCCAATGAGTATAAACAGATAAAATGGCGACGTCAGACCCAAACACCAAGCTGTGAGCCCACCTCCTCTCCTAACAGCCAACAAGGCTACCCGGGCACAAAGAGCACGCACAGTGGGGCTCGACAACTCAGCTCTGGGAATTTCAAAGGTATTTCTAGACCTTAAAACATGGGGCCAGCAGGTGATGCGGTGGTTAAGGCACTGGACTCCCACATGGCTGACCGCAGTTTGAGTCCCAGATGTGGCAGCTTGAAAATCACATTGGGAATGTGTGCGTGTGTGCCCCAAACCCCAGGAGAATGGTGGAGAAGGGACTGTCGCATAGCCGTCACTCCTACGGGGTGACTTCTCATTTTCTCTCTGTAGTTGTCTCTCTCCAGTGAGTGCACAAGCCCCATGGCAGAAACCATGAAAACAAACAACAAAAAAACACTTGGAATAAGATTTTTTTTTTTCTCTCTAGGACTCCTAATTGAAAGTTGAGGCAAAAGGAATAGGTTGTTCTGTCTGGAGGGAAGAATGCAAAGAGGGAGCGTACATCCATATCGTGTGAAACTGGGAAAGGCACAGAAAGAGGAGACCCGCCACCGAAGTCCAGGATTACCGAGTGCAGAACGAGGGACACAAAGGGAGTAGGATGAAGCACGGAGAGTCTGCTTAGGACAAGGACGAGGACAGAGTCTGGCGACCCAGCAAACACACACGATGCCACCGAACTGCACACCTGCCACCACCGGGGAAGCTGAGCCGCCTTTATCCACTCAGTCCCTTCCTTGATGGATTTCTTCAGGGAAAGGATGTTTAAGAAGCAAAAAGTCTGGGCCAGCAGGTAGCATAGAGGTTAAGGTGCTGGACCCCCACATGGGGGCTATGTGGTTCAAGTCCCAAGCCCAGCAGCTTGAAGATCACTCTGGGTGTGTATGTGTGTGTGCACGCCCAAAGTCCCAAGAGGAGACTGGAGAAGGGACTTCAGTTTCACACAACTGAAGCAAAACAATGGAAGTACTGGGGTGGTTAAGGCGCTGGACTCCCACAGCGCTGACCGTGGTGGCTTGAAAATCACACTGGGTGCATGTACATGCCCGCCCAAAATTCCGAGAGGAAAATGGAAGAGAAGGGATTGTGGTGTGGCCATCTCCCCAGGGGGTGTTCTCCCTTTCCCTGTCTCTGTCTCTCTCTGGCAAGCACACGTGTCCTATGATAAAAAAAAAAAAAAAATACAAAACAGTGGAAGTATTGGCTCATCAGAAAAGTCATGATCATTTTTGCATAGACAAACATAGAAAAATATGTCATGACTTTTCCAACAACCCAGTGTTATTTTAAGGCACACAGCCAAGTGGTAAAAATATCCTTAGTCCCAGAGTGCTAATTTAGGTAAAAAAGCAGAGCAGCTATGCACAGATAATTCATGCAGAACAGCGCAGGACAATGTGCTCAGTGGGGCTGCACACGGGGGCCCAGGGGAGCTTGGAAGACGCTGGGCCTGGCCCCCACTGCTCCTCACCCTGGTATGGGAGTCAGAGGAGAATCGCGGCCCCCAGAGGGAAGTGCCCTTCCTGGGTATGTCCCAAACTGTGAAGTCAGCAGCAGGGAGGGTAACCCTGTACTGTCACACACGCTGGGCTGCAGGGCCACGGCGCTGGGCAGAACCCGTCTCCTTCACGTGGAAGGGCACAGAGTTCTCTGCTGGGGAGTGTGCAGTGATGGTGAATGGCCAGTCTGTGCAATTGGTGGGGGAGGTGAGTCGCCTTTATCCACTCAGTCCCTTTCTTGATGGATTTCTTGATGGAAAGGACTGGCTTAAAAAGCAAAAAAGTCCAGGCCAGCAGGTGGCAGAGAGTTTAAAGTTCTGGACTCCCACATGGTGGCTATGCCATTCAAGTCCCGAATTCAGCGGTTTGAAGATCGCTCCTGGGGTGTGTGTGTGTGTGTGTGTGTGTGTGCATGCTCAAAGTCCTAAGAGGAGAACGGAGGAGAAGGGACTGTGGGGTGGCCATCCCCCTTGAGGGGTGATTTCTCATTCTCCCCACTCTGTCTCTTCCTCTGGCAAAAGCATGCACCCTATAGTAAAAACTTAAAAAACAAAACCCCCAAACCCCACTACATTTTTATTTATTAACATTTTGGAAAGGGGGGTGGTACATTGTACTTACAATCCCATTCTGGACGCTGAACCCCAACTGGTAGCGAAGGTCTGGCCTTCTGATTAACACGGTGGTTACTGGAGGACACCTCACGATGTTCAGCTTCACTCGAGACTGATTCTTCAAGCCCTTGAACGTGAATAGAGGACAGTGGGTATGGTGAGCCTCAGCAGACCACGTACGGAAAAGCAGACAGCACCAAGGGCCAGGGGAGCACCGAGAGTCTGCCCAAGCACCCCCTGCCCACAGGCTGCCAGTGCTGCACCGGCACGATGCACGGCTAGGCTTTCCCAGGGTCTCGGTGGAGCCCCTTGAACACACGCACTGGCTGGTGTCCGAAGAGCAACACCTTCCCTGTGGGAAATGGGCCATGTTGGAGGGACTTGAAGAACACGGTCCTCATGCAGCTATAAGGAAGAGCCACGTGTGCTTTCTGGTGTGAGGGATGCAGGATGTGCACTCGTCAGGAGAGACAGTGGGAAATGGACTCCTCCAAAAGGCAAGTCCTGCCACAACTCTTCTAATGAAGGACATCTGACTCCCAGCAAAGGGCGGTTTCCCAGTGCCTGCTGTCTGGCTGCAGATGCCCTCCTCCCTGCTCTGCCAGCTGGAGAGTCCACGACATATCCACACCCCTACAGCCGCTCCAGCCAGTGTGCGCTTCCTGGGCAGGGGGTGTGGGGTGGGAGCTGCAGCAGTAACTCCGAGGCTGCATTAATGAACCTTGATAACAGCCACTCCTCTACATCAGACCGGACTGGAGAGGGGCAGTTTCAGAGCGTTGGCAAAGCGTGCTCTTGCCCTCTGGTCACACTCACAACAGGGACCACCCTGGTCTGCTCAGCAGCATCTCTTCGACCGCCGTCATCAAGCCACACTTGCTCTCCCTGGGGGCCGGGAGGTGGTGGTGGGAAGGATTGCTCCCACAAGCCGGGACGGCAAAAGGAACTCCACCCCGGAACAGACGCCCATGCTCCAGGTCTCCCCGGCTGCCTGCCCTGAGTCATCGAGCGCCTGTGTGCTGATGCTGCTGAAGGAAGGGCCGATGGCAGGTGCTTCCCACTCTGCTTCATGGCATGAGAAAATGGTCATTTTTGCACCCTGTGGAAACGGACCTCACTGTCTGTGGCTGGAGATCCTGCTGCCCGTAGCTCTGTTTCAAGAGCCGAGGTTGGGGAGATCGGGGCACCTGCCTGACCGGACAGTCGTCTAGCAAGGCCAGCTGATGGGAAACTGTCCAAGCCAGACACAGTGCCTCTCCGCCCAAGGGCCAAGAGTGAAGGGGAGACGCGGTCCCTAAAGGAAGATAGTGTGGGGTGGGCGGGCAGGGCTTCAGAGAAAAGGTGGGCTCTGCTCTATCCAAGTCCTCGCTTCCCCTAGAGACAGCATCCCATCAGTTTACAAGTGGTCCAGGTCGTGCCTCACAGGCTATGTGGGAAAAGAGGTCTGTGGGGATGGTGATGGACCATGAAAGGTATGGGTGGAGGGTGATGAGTTGCCTCTCATTCTATAAACAGAAGCTCGCAAACCCCACACCTGCTCTGGCCGACAGTCGCTCCTTGCCCAGTCTGTGCAATCTTTTTCTGTGGGAGGTCAGGATTTGTACTGCACATTTTACAGGTAAAGACACAGAACTTGCCTTGTCCAATGGATCCAAAGGGTTCAGAACTGAACCGGCCAGTGATGTGGTGGTTCCCTTATGGCCAACTGCACAGTTCAAGTCCTGAACCCAGTGGCTTGAAAAACATGCAGGGGGTCCATGTGCATGTGTGCCCGAAGTCCCAAGAAGAGAATGGAGGAGAAGGAATTGTGGTGTGGCCATCCCTCTGGGAGGTAGCTTCTCACTTTCTCTCTCTCTCTGGCAAGTGCACACACTTTACAGTAAAAAAAATAAATAAATAAAAATAAAAAAATTAAAAAAAAAAAGGGCCACGGATCCCCAGCTCAGGCCTCCATCCCCCTCAGAAGCACCTTGCTGAGCAGAGGTGAACCATGTTGGAGATCTTCGGCACCGACAGAATCCTTGCGTGGCAGAAGTGACCCACACGCCTTTGTTTCTGAAGTTATGATGACAGGCTTCAGAGTGAGGGACAGGTGGGGCTATTTGCCTCTGGTTATCTAGCTTTGCCACACTTGGCCAACGGGTACGTCCCAGTGGTTCTCCGCCCCCACGCCAACAGCACCAGAGCCCCACGGCACTGGTTAGGGATGCAATTCTGGGCTCCATTCCAGGCCTCCTCCTTCAGAAAGCCTGGAGGTGTGACCTAACAATCTGTGCATGAATGAGTCCTCCGGCAATGCTGAGGCATTCCCAGCTTTGAGACCTGGTGTGGACCACCTCTGCAGAACAGTGGGCTTATCCACACCCGGGCAACGTAATGTCTCTGAAGGATGATTAGACCTGAAGAGGTCAATGTGATAGTCCCACCTGCAGCCAGTGTGCTCAGTGACGGCAGGTGCTAGCAAGGTTGGGGAGAAGGTGACGGCTATGGGAGCGCTGGCTGGCCCAGTCCCCACACGGCCTGGCCTCTGGTACCATCTCCCTGTCTGTAGCATGGGTGGCACCCCTAAGGTCACTGTGGCACCAAATTCAACGTGATGATGAGACCAGCTAGATGGACCACACAATATCACTTGGACCTGTCATTGAGCATTGACCCTTGCCTGACACCGACCTGGGGATCCACAGGAGCCAGCCCATTTAATATCTCTGACAACCCAGAAGCCATAATGACTCCATTTATGGAAGATGAAACTGAGGCTTGGAGAGATGAAGTGACTCACTCCCATTCACACACAGCAAGATTCGATCTGATCTGTTTGCATTTGAAACCACAGTATTTTCTCCTACGCCACAGTCCCTACATAAACAGAGGATAGCGTGTGTCTTTCATGAGCAAGGCTGGCCCAGCAAAGCAGCCAGGGACAGCCGCTGAAGAATAAGCCTGTGGCTCGAACCTTGAATTGGAATGAATACACACACACACACATACACGCACACATGCACACACACTTTTTTCCTGCATAGCAGGAGTTTTTCAGGGCTCCTGGTCTTTGTATTTTCTCCCAACTTCCTCACTGCCCTTGTTCTTCTTTTTCATTGCCAGAGGGTGCATGTGCTCACCAGAGACAGAGAGGGAGAGAGCACCTCACCAGGGAGGCATGGTCCTGCCACAATCCCTTCTCCCATTTTTCCATCCTGTTGGGATTTTGAGCGTGCATGCACGTGCACCCAGGCTGCCTAGGATTGGGACTCAGCTGGGGTCGGCCATATGGGATCCAGCTGCCATAACCACTAGGCTACAGGTCAGCCCTTCCACTGCATTTGGATTGATCCATTTTGTCTTCTCAATGTGTAAATTCTGATGGGACTCCATGTGATGTCCTGCCGTCAGCATCCCTTGTCTGTTTCATTGCTCTATTTTCTGGGAACTTGAGCCTCCCAGTGGCTGTCCTTTAGCTTATGGTCTCATTGCACCATGTGAGGGAGACCATGGGGCTCACACTCATGAGTGTCTCCCCACTCCAGATGTTCTGGACCATCTCTGGGAAACCTCTGGTTAAAGAAAAGATGGTTCCAAAGCAGAGCAATGCAACAGGCTGAATGCAATTCCCTCTGGGCAGACTTAGGTCTGCAAAGAATCCAGGCCTTCTGTACAACAGCGGGCACCCTCACTTATGGGACAAGGGGAGAGGCTTCGGGTCTTTTCTCCCACCAGTGGGGCCATCATGGCCTGGCAGCCAGGACCCTGGACTCATATGTTGTCTCTGCCACCACACACAGCAGGATCAAGTTCCTCATCTTCACAACAAACGGTGAAAGTCACTAATCTCTCTCCTGGTGCCAATTTCTAAGATTCTTCTCCCCTTTTCATTTTTTCCCCCAAATGTCTTTGACCGTAACACCAAATCTTTTTTTTTCTTTTTTGGAGAGGTTTTCGCTATAGGGCACGTGCGCTCGCCAGACAGACAGAGAGAGACATAGAGACAGAAAGCGAGAAATCACCCCGCAGGGGGGATGGCCACGCCGCAATCCCTTCTCCTCCATTCTCCTCTCGGGATCTTAGACACACACGCACACTCGCCCGGCATGAGTTTTAAGCCACCGGGTCTGGGACGCGAACCGCGGTCGACTATGTGGGAGTCCAGCGACATAGCCATTACGCTAACTGCTGGTTCCCAGTAACACCAAATCTTAACCATGACTCTTAACAACACTTATTCCTACAATTAAAAATAGACTTCCTTTGTAGGGACTGAGGGATGGTATGGTGGAGGGGTTGGACATCTTCCTGCATATATGTGAGGTCTTCAGGAAGTTCATGGAAATGCCTAGTATGAACAAATAATGCACGGGTTTCACAATTTTTCATACCCAAAGAAACTCATATTTTAATTCCATTTTTGTATGAATGTTTTGAAGACCCTTCACATTTTTCTCTTCTTTGAGGGCTTCCTCTTTCTCATTCACTTATGGATAAATATTAGTTGCTCATGTACTATGGGCTAAGCAATGTGGTAGGCACTGTGGCTTCAGGAAGGCAAGCCTTTTTGGGACCTGCCATAGCTTTAGGGGAGGGCTGGACAAGGGAGAAGGGGCTGCAGGCACTCACATGGCAGCAGAGTGTGCAAGAGTCCCTTCTCCTCTCTCATCTACATCATACTCTGAGACCAGGGATTCATGGGACACAGAGCTAAGATTTCTGAAGACAGGTGCATGTTTTCATGAACCTTAAGACAAAGCCATCTGCTGATGTATTTACACCCATTAGTCACTGAGATTATTTGGATATGCTTGAGTGATGCAGAAAACCTTCCAGAACGGAGACCAGCAGGTGGTGTGGTAATAAAGGCACTGTATTTCTACATGGCCGACTGGGGTTTGAGTCCCAGACCTGGTGGCTTGCTTTCTTTCTCTGATCAAATTGAAGAAGCATAATAGTAAATAAAATTAAATAATTAATCCTTAAAAAAATTAACAAAAACCTCCCAGAACATACTGAAAAGCAAGAGAATGACTATTTGTTCCAAGTTACCCCTCCAAATTCACACTGGTCTGTGGGTTCTTTCCTTCTGTGTGAATTGATTTAAGATGTCTGAGCTGTCCCCTAGTGAAAGAATTTCTACATTAGAGAAAACGGGCTGCAAGATGAGGCTTAGAGAAATGGCAATTTGAAATAAGCAGACCATACATGTGCTCTGCCGTTCCTAATCAATGTTTCAAGTTGGGTCCCATTAACTTGGATTTCTGAGCTGCCATTTTATTGGAGGTGCCAATTAAATAAACGGTCATTTGGTGGCTTGCTTTCTTTCTCTGATCAAATTGAAGAAGCATAATAGTAAATAAAATTAAATAATTAATCCTTAAAAAAATTAACAAAAACCTCCCAGAACATACTGAAAAGCAAGAGAATGACTATTTGTTCCAAGTTACCCCTCCAAATTCACACTGGTCTGTGGGTTCTTTCCTTCTGTGTGAATTGATTTAAGATGTCTGAGCTGTCCCCTAGTGAAAGAATTTCTACATTAGAGAAAACGGGCTGCAAGATGAGGCTTAGAGAAATGGCAATTTGAAATAAGCAGACCATACATGTGCTCTGCCGTTCCTAATCAATGTTTCAAGTTGGGTCCCATTAACTTGGATTTCTGAGCTGCCATTTTATTGGAGGTGCCAATTAAATAAACGGTCATTTCGTCCCCATGACAACAGTGGAATGGTGCAGCGAATTAAGAAACATGGTAGGAGGGGAAGGGCAGGGAAGTGGGGAGGGGGCAGGAGAGAAGCCAGAACCATCTCTATAGCAACCAGGGAGCAGACCCGCGATGATCCTGGGCAAGGGAGGGAAGCTGTGCTCTAGTTTAAAAAAAGAACAAAAATCCAGAGGGCAGGGCTGTAAAGGCAATGGCATAAAAAGAGGCAGGCTGCTCACATGCTTCACCTACCAATAATTATGCTTTGGGAATTAATTATGGCAGAAAAAATGAGAGCTAGGAAAAACGTAATTAAGTTAATTCAATACCTATAACTCTACTCTAGAAATACGTTTCCTGTGGCCTGGGGATGGGGTCAACATGCGTTCGAGTGGCAAGATGCAGAATACACCACTTCGGACCGGTTTCTCAAAGCTTGGCCTGCTGACAAACCATGCCACCTCGCCTTGGAGCTTCCAAAAAATGCAGAACCCCACCCAGCGCGGATGAATAAGAACCTGCATTTTAACAAGATCTCTGGGTGGTGCAAATCATCCTGAAGAGCATGGACTTATCCGGATGAGAGCTGTTTGCAAAGGTGAGGGCCAAGAGCACCTGCAGCCCTGAAGAAGCCCAGAACATTCCCCTGCAGTTGTTCCCACTGCTGGCAGGGTGGAGTAGTGGAAGCATCTGCCCAGCTGTGCACGGAAATCAATTATTGTCTCGAGAATTTAAAACCAGTAAGAGAACCCACTGGAAGTGTGCGTTTGTAACTGATCTAGCTGTGTTGGTGGTAACACTCCCCCTGTGCGAGGGTGGACATGCAGGCCACTCACCTCCTCTCACCCTGCAGAGCTGCGTGCCCCACGGCACTGAGGCAGTTCAGCCGACTCTAATTGGGGCCAGCCGTGAAGTACTGCTTTGCTGAGGGCAGCCAGGAAGGCCCCGCTTCTCCTGCTCCCCATCTTCTGCAGTTTCATCGCTTTGATCACCACATGGCCATTTAATTGTCTGATTCCACAGAGACTCCATTTATAGACATCAAAGTTCAGCTACTCAAACAAGCCTTTTCCCCTTAGGAAACCACACAGACGGGGCTCCGTCTGCACCCTGGGTAATCTTTGCCTCCACCTTGATGCTCTGATCCGTCGGACAGAGATGACTCCCTTGGGACAGCAAGGGAAGTCAGGCGACCACATGGGCCTTGCCGTCTCCCTCACCTTATCTGTGGACTGCAGGAAAAGTAGACCAGGGATGCACTTGCTTGTGTGTGTGTGTGGGGGGGGGGGGGGTTCAGAGCAACTAACTGTGGCTTGTGGGGGTCTCAGCAACTCACCTGTGGACCAGGTATCTGCAGTCCCCCTCCTGGCTGTCCTGAGGAGAGGGGTGTCTGGTAAAAAGGGCCAGCACTGACGTGGAGCCTGGCCAGTCCTCAGGAGGTCCGGAAGTCCCTGACTAGGCCTCAGCCCCACCCTTTCCCACAGGGCTTGTGACCCTTGGCAGACATGCAGGAATGGACGATCCTCTGCTCAGGGTGTGTGTGGGGGTGCTCTGTGCCCAGCAGGATGTCTACAGGATCACTGCCCTCTGCCCACTGGGTACCAGTAGCACCCTCTCTTCTCAGCGGTGACAACTAAAGCAGCCTCCTGACATCCTGCGGCACATGATATCAGCCCTGTGAGAACTCCCCAGGGCTGGCCTCGAATCTACCATGGGAGCAGAAATCCTCCCCAGGACAACTCGGGAGGCAGGGACCAGGACGGCTGTGTGATCCTGGATGACTGCATCGTCTCTCTGTGCCTTCGTTTCCTAACTCATGCAAGGGGTGTGACAATAAGACCTCTCCCCAAGGCTGCTGCGAAAGTCTGGTGAGTTGATCCATGCGTGTCCCCATAATGCGCACACCACCCGATCTTTGGCCACCAGTGTTTCCACATCTCCCCAGCCACCAGGCCCTGTGGGGTGAGGACTACACCTAATGCACCGCCTGGTCGAGAGCCCCTCGGCAGATTGCGTGTACACACACGAGGTGTTTAATAAGTAACGTGCTCTCTAGTGTGAGAGACAGCCGACATGGGCTGGACCTGCCTCCCTAAGCTGCCATAGCTCACCTCCATGTCATCACAGCAACACGGGCTCAGCTGGCCCAGCCCAGGCTCAGTCCCTGTCCCTCCTCTACTCAATGCCAGTCTGCTGTCACTTCAAGCAGAGACTTCCAGAGGCCACTTCCTTTCTGCCACTGTCCTCGGCCTTATACCTTCAAGGTCAGCCTAAACAGCATCATGAATCTCCCCTCCTCTGAATGCCTGAGGCCTTTCCCACGATGTTGCCATCAGGGCCCGCTAAACCCCTTCAGTGACAATTCTCCAACACATCCGCCTTTCCAGCGTGCCCGCAGTTCAGCTCCATGCCTGGCAGAGGCCCAGTTAGACGTGTCTGAGTAATTATGCATGTTCAAAGTAGATTCTCTAATTTTATCTTTAATGTATATGAAGCAAAGGTAATTGCTTAATTTAAGTTATAACAAAAGTGTGAGATACAATTTAAGTATAAGACATAACAAAAGAATCTAAAGGAGGCCAAAGAGGACTGTATCGTTCCAGGTGTGATTATCTTACATGGAATTAGACTCAATTCAGTTCATTAGAAACAATGAGAAACCGTCCTGCATCCTACACACTAACCTTCACCTCCCTCCCCCAGAACTCAGCCAGAGATGGCAGCTTTTGTGATTTTCTTCTGCTCGTAATGACTTCTGTATAAATGCGTCTTCTCCCTTCTTCCTCTCCCTCACACATGGCTATTTTCTAGCTAGCAGTCTTTCAGAAAAATCCCGAAGGAAAAAGGGGCCAAGCTGTGGCACCCTAGCCCAGAGTGTTGGTCCAGAGCTACTGGTCTATAGATGTTGTCACGCAGGAGGAACATTCCTGGTCACAATCTGCCAGGACTGTGTGCTCCAAGGACTACACAGGCAAGCCACACTTTTAAGAAGAAATTCTGATTTCTTCTCCTATGTTCACATTTAATTTTCCTTTAAGTGGCTCTTCTTAGTCTATGCGACTACATCAGTTCAGGCTGAATAAGTAATTACGACCAGTGTGAAAGGGAGTACAGGGACCACAGAACAGCTACTTTTTTCTTATGGCAACCAGCACACGTGGACAGCATTGTGCGGGCTCTGGAAGTAACCAGACTCATCCACGTCATAACTGAGGGTGCTGTAAGTGAAAAAGGCCTCTTGGGGCCAGCAGATGGCATGGTGGTTAAGGGTGCTGGATTCCCACATGGCCAACTGAAGTTCAAGCCCCGGACGTAGCTTGCTTTCTCACTATTTGTCTCCTTCTCTCACTCTATCCCTCTCTGGTCAAATTAAAATATATAAATAAATAAAATGAAATAAAAGAATTTAAAGCAAGTAAAGAGAAAGGACTCTCAGTATTCTCTTGAAGCATTTCTGTGATTTTTCAACAGGGATGGCCAACCATCTCAAGTGGATCTGGCTGGTAAGTGACTGTCTGGATCTCTAAACTGAAGAAAACTGCTGAGGCTGACTCTGGGTTTAGGGGGAGAGTGCTGTGGTTGATTGGCAATGCCTGTGATGGGCATAGTATGACAGGGTGGTATGGAAGTCCAACACACTATCCTTATCTAAAAAAAGATTTCAGGGAGGAATTTGTAAACAGTCATGGATGGTAAGCTGCCTGCTTGCAAGTTCAGGCCTTCTGTATTTGCGTCCTCCTCAGTACCTGGCACTTAGAATATGCGTGTAAATACTAACGATCAGATGGCAGTCACACATCACATTTCAGGGCTACGGTGGAAGCTGGTTTGTCCCTTTCCAAGTACCTTAATAATGCTCTGGCAGGTGGAGAGAGGCAGGCCCACCAGGCTGGTGCCATTAATAGACATAATCTGGTCCCCGATATTCAGCTTCCCCGATTTCTCGGCTGGGCCTCCGTGCATCATGTTGGCTATGATCACAGTTGGCAGGATGGATCCCCAGCCAGACTCCACAATCACCACACCTAGGATTTCTCCTTTCTGCTTCTCTATGAAAACCTGAAAGGAGAAACATACTTAGAAAGCCTGAACTGGGAAACCATCTGGGGTAGCTGTAAAGATCAAAGTATTTTCTCCCTGTCTTGTCTTACGAAGGCACTTCCCTTGTGGCTCCAACCCAGATAAGTCTCTGCCTTCTCTGCATTCCATGGCATTTGGGGTTTGCAAGAAACCATTTCACACTTGGCCGTATCATTTTGGGTAATTCACCCTTGTTTCACAAAGCAATCCTGCCTTAACAACGCAACCAGGGAAGCATACGTTTTTTGCTTGCTTGCTTGTTTGTTTTCCCCACTTTTGTAGTCCCCAGTGGGAGGGGACAAGTGCTGGTGTCAGAGGGCGCTTTGGTGGCATTTTATGATTTCTGAAGTGACTCTTGAATTTTACATATAGCTTCCTCTCTCCCATACTGCTTCACAAATCCTCTCCAAAACTGAGGATTCCTGAGTTCAAAAGAAGAAAATATAAAGACATTTCTCTGCAAGGGGAGAGGTGGGAAAGAAAGAAAAAAGTGATGCTGAAAAAAGTTATCACAATTGAAAGGCTGCGAGTGCCCACAGGTAGGCTGCATCCTAGAGATACAGGTATTCGTCCTGGCCTCAGTGGCTGGGCAGAGGGGACGGCGTTAGCGTTGGATACCTGCAGTCTGGGGAGGCCTGCGAAGGTGCCATAATGGATAAGATGCTTCCTGGAAGCATCTACGAAGAATGTGTGTGTGTTTACTGGGGACTGACAAAGCCCCTTCACGGCCTGGTGTCCCCTTCGCCCAGCAGCTGAGGTTCAGAGTCGCCCCCTTCCCTGAAGAACTGTCCTTAGTCAAATGGGACACATTCCCTTTTAGGGGTGGAATTGAGTCTCCCCTAGAATTTGTATATTTGAAGTCCTAACTCCAGTACCTCAGACTGTGATGGCTATTGAAGATGGGGTCTTCGCAGAGGTAGTCAGGTTAAAATGACGTCATTAGGGTGGGCCCTGAAGCCAGGAAAACTGTTATTCTCATAGAGGAAACCGGGAACAGAGACACACAGAGGGAAGATGATGTGACGACACAGGGAGAAGGCGGCTGTCTATAGGCCAAGGAGAGAAGCCTGGAGCAGGTCGTTCCCTCGCAGCCCTCAGAAGCAGCCCATTGTGCTAAGGCCTTGGCCTCCAGAATGGCGAGACAATTGTTTCTGTTGTTTAAGTTGCCCGGTCTGTGGCCCTTTGTTACTGCCCCAGCAAAGTAACACACCCCTGCCCAACCTTGGCAATGATCGGCGTGGGCGCGAAGCCTGCCAGCTCCCTCGCCTCAAGGTGGGACAAGTCTGCAATGTGTGGCCTGGAACTTCCCTTTGGGGCAGAACAAAGCTCACACCCAGGCAGGTCACTCTTCTGCAGCACCCTATCACCTGCTTTCCACACCCCCTTTGCTCTGAGTGCATGCTCACTTCCAAGAAACCTTAGACAAGAATGCCTGTCTCAGGCTCTGCTTCTGGGACCACAGAACAGCTACTTTTTTCTTATGGCAACCAGCACACGTGGACAGCATTGTGCGGGCTCTGGAAGTAACCAGACTCATCCACGTCATAACTGAGGGTGCTGTAAGTGAAAAAGGCCTCTTGGGGCCAGCAGATGGCATGGTGGTTAAGGGTGCTGGATTCCCACATGGCCAACTGAAGTTCAAGCCCCGGACGTAGCTTGCTTTCTCACTATTTGTCTCCTTCTCTCACTCTATCCCTCTCTGGTCAAATTAAAATATATAAATAAATAAAATGAAATAAAAGAATTTAAAGCAAGTAAAGAGAAAGGACTCTCAGTATTCTCTTGAAGCATTTCTGTGATTTTTCAACAGGGATGGCCAACCATCTCAAGTGGATCTGGCTGGTAAGTGACTGTCTGGATCTCTAAACTGAAGAAAACTGCTGAGGCTGACTCTGGGTTTAGGGGGAGAGTGCTGTGGTTGATTGGCAATGCCTGTGATGGGCATAGTATGACAGGGTGGTATGGAAGTCCAACACACTATCCTTATCTAAAAAAAGATTTCAGGGAGGAATTTGTAAACAGTCATGGATGGTAAGCTGCCTGCTTGCAAGTTCAGGCCTTCTGTATTTGCGTCCTCCTCAGTACCTGGCACTTAGAATATGCGTGTAAATACTAACGATCAGATGGCAGTCACACATCACATTTCAGGGCTACGGTGGAAGCTGGTTTGTCCCTTTCCAAGTACCTTAATAATGCTCTGGCAGGTGGAGAGAGGCAGGCCCACCAGGCTGGTGCCATTAATAGACATAATCTGGTCCCCGATATTCAGCTTCCCCGATTTCTCGGCTGGGCCTCCGTGCATCATGTTGGCTATGATCACAGTTGGCAGGATGGATCCCCAGCCAGACTCCACAATCACCACACCTAGGATTTCTCCTTTCTGCTTCTCTATGAAAACCTGAAAGGAGAAACATACTTAGAAAGCCTGAACTGGGAAACCATCTGGGGTAGCTGTAAAGATCAAAGTATTTTCTCCCTGTCTTGTCTTACGAAGGCACTTCCCTTGTGGCTCCAACCCAGATAAGTCTCTGCCTTCTCTGCATTCCATGGCATTTGGGGTTTGCAAGAAACCATTTCACACTTGGCCGTATCATTTTGGGTAATTCACCCTTGTTTCACAAAGCAATCCTGCCTTAACAACGCAACCAGGGAAGCATACGTTTTTTGCTTGCTTGCTTGTTTGTTTTCCCCACTTTTGTAGTCCCCAGTGGGAGGGGACAAGTGCTGGTGTCAGAGGGCGCTTTGGTGGCATTTTATGATTTCTGAAGTGACTCTTGAATTTTACATATAGCTTCCTCTCTCCCATACTGCTTCACAAATCCTCTCCAAAACTGAGGATTCCTGAGTTCAAAAGAAGAAAATATAAAGACATTTCTCTGCAAGGGGAGAGGTGGGAAAGAAAGAAAAAAGTGATGCTGAAAAAAGTTATCACAATTGAAAGGCTGCGAGTGCCCACAGGTAGGCTGCATCCTAGAGATACAGGTATTCGTCCTGGCCTCAGTGGCTGGGCAGAGGGGACGGCGTTAGCGTTGGATACCTGCAGTCTGGGGAGGCCTGCGAAGGTGCCATAATGGATAAGATGCTTCCTGGAAGCATCTACGAAGAATGTGTGTGTGTTTACTGGGGACTGACAAAGCCCCTTCACGGCCTGGTGTCCCCTTCGCCCAGCAGCTGAGGTTCAGAGTCGCCCCCTTCCCTGAAGAACTGTCCTTAGTCAAATGGGACACATTCCCTTTTAGGGGTGGAATTGAGTCTCCCCTAGAATTTGTATATTTGAAGTCCTAACTCCAGTACCTCAGACTGTGATGGCTATTGAAGATGGGGTCTTCGCAGAGGTAGTCAGGTTAAAATGACGTCATTAGGGTGGGCCCTGAAGCCAGGAAAACTGTTATTCTCATAGAGGAAACCGGGAACAGAGACACACAGAGGGAAGATGATGTGACGACACAGGGAGAAGGCGGCTGTCTATAGGCCAAGGAGAGAAGCCTGGAGCAGGTCGTTCCCTCGCAGCCCTCAGAAGCAGCCCATTGTGCTAAGGCCTTGGCCTCCAGAATGGCGAGACAATTGTTTCTGTTGTTTAAGTTGCCCGGTCTGTGGCCCTTTGTTACTGCCCCAGCAAAGTAACACACCCCTGCCCAACCTTGGCAATGATCGGCGTGGGCGCGAAGCCTGCCAGCTCCCTCGCCTCAAGGTGGGACAAGTCTGCAATGTGTGGCCTGGAACTTCCCTTTGGGGCAGAACAAAGCTCACACCCAGGCAGGTCACTCTTCTGCAGCACCCTATCACCTGCTTTCCACACCCCCTTTGCTCTGAGTGCATGCTCACTTCCAAGAAACCTTAGACAAGAATGCCTGTCTCAGGCTCTGCTTCTGGGGAACGTGACCTGTGACACCTAACACACACTGGTGAATTAGGAGTCGCTTTCTCATTGAAGGTTCTTCTTACAGGATAAAGTCCAACTCCTCTCAGCCGGACTCGCAGGCCCTCTAGTTCAACCCTGACCTCTGCTGGTCTCTCCCTGTCCTTTCCTGCTCCCACCACCTGCTCCAGCCAAGCCCCCTACATCCCAATTCCTATTATTCAAATTGGGTGCTTTCTGATCTTCAGGATTCCACACTGCAACTTCAGCCCAACTCTCTTCCTGCCCTCATACTTTCTGAATAACCCTCAGGTCTCCAGACCAGCTCTGTGGCTCTCCCCCTGCAGATACCGGTGGACAGCTCATGTGAGGTAATGGGGCCAGTCCTTGATGAGCTCAGCAGCTTCTGTCTAAACCCGCCATCTGCTCCGTTCTGCCTGCACAGCTGGCTCCGACTGGGGCCTGTGCCCAACACTATCATCTGTTTTTTCAGTCCTGTACCTAGATGTGGGCTTCAGTTGCACAGTCCATGTCTTATCTGCTTCTGGAACTCACCCAAAACTTGGCTTGGGATTTCTAAGAACAGAAGACGCCTCTCCACACCCTCTCTGTCTATACCATTCTTCCCAACGTTTAATAACAGGGTCCCACGAGAAGGGAGTTAGAGATGGTTCTTGTGACAATCTGCCCACACTGTGCTCGTCCCCCTCTGTCCTGCTCTCTCTTCCACAGCACGGCTGTCCCACTCCCCACAGGGTCGTCGCCAGCCCACCCTGCTTGGAGAACAGTGTTAGGAAAGTACCTACATCTTTGCAGTTTTCTGACTTGGAGAAGTGGATCAGGTCATCATTGTACATGTCCTGGGTATTGAGCAGGTCACTATATTCCTTCTGGCTGAGATCTTCGGGGTTAATCCCATTGGCCCTGAGGAATTCCTGGTACGCCACGCTAAACGCTTGTCCGATGGACTGCGCAATCAGCTGGGCCTAGAACAGCAACCAGAAGGAAAGATGGCGGTCAAGGGGTGGTGCTCCTGCATGCCTGGTGCACTGTCCCCCCTGGGGTGCTGTCCTATGGGGCAGGAGGGGCCCTAGGCATCAGGCAGAACAGTAGGTTTATGTGGGGGCCCACTTCCACCAGGGGCCGTTTTTAAAGTTACTGGGGGAATTTTGACTATAACATGGAATGTAAAAGAACCATTGGCATTCATTCAGTGGGCAGGAATCAGATGGACTTCCTGCCAGGCAAAGTACAGCCCTACACAGTGACAGATCGTTCTACATCCTGAGCAGTTTTTTTCTTTTTTCTTTTTTTGCTATAGGGTATGTGTACTCACCAGAGACAGAGATAGAGAGGGAAAGTGAGAAATCACCCTCCCATCCCAGGAAGGATGGTCACGCCATAATCCCTTCTCCTCTATTTTCCTCTTGGGGTTTTTAGGCATGAATGCACAAGTACCTGGTAGATTTTTCAAGTCACTGGGTCTGGGACTTGAACCATGTAGTCAGTTATGTGGAATCTAGCACCCCAATCACTGGCTGAACAACTTTTTAATAAACCACTGGACATCTGTGTATAGGTCACTCTTGTTTCTAATCACCTGAGTCCAGTTCTCAACTCTAACTTACACACACAAACTTTCACTGTGTGACTCTATACACACAGACTGTTTCAAGAAGAATCCTGCAAAAATGGAGGGAAGGTGGCATTTTGCTTTGTCCAGCACTCTACCAGGAATAAGCTTCAAGACTCTGAAACCATCAACATCAATGCTGTTCGTGGTATCGGAGCGGGCAGTAAATTACAGTCCTAACAGCCTGCTTACGCATTCACTGTCATGTATGTCATGACTCTACATGTGTTTTTTTTGTTTTGTTTTGTTTTTCAGTTTTTGCTATAGGGCACTTGTGTTCACAGGAGACAGATGGAGAGAGGTAGAGAGAGGTAAAGCAGGAAATTACCCCCCCTCTCCCAAGAGGATGGGCATGCTGATCTTAGGATCTTGGGCACACATGATGTACCTACACCTGGCACGATTTTTAAGACGCTGGATCCAACAGTCAACCATGTTGGAATCTAGTGCCTTAACTACCATGCTACCTGCTGGCCTCCCATATACATTTTTATTTAAACCCAATTCGAATGTTGAATAGAAAGTGTTTACAATATTCCATTGTGTGCTATGTTCTTTTATATGCAAACTTGCTAATCAAGCAGTGTGAGCATTTGATACTTCATTATGCTCTTTGGAATGGCTGGGTCAAAGTTTTAAGTGTTGTGGTATGATTTTATTTTAGCTTGTTTTTCTTTTTTATTCCTTTGCATTACATTTATGGCCATATTTTGCTTATTCCGTGAACATTGTTTTCAAAAGGGAGGTTATATTATCTATGGAGATCATTTCAGGGTGGTAATGGGGCATTACAAAGTATTTGTCATGAAAAGGGAGTGCTAGTCTTACAGAATGGGGAGCTCTCATCTGGTCTAACCTCACACTTCCCATCTGAGGACACTGAGGCTCAGAGATCCACAGGGACCTGCTGAAGGTTACACAGTTCACAGAAGTGGAACGTGGCTTCCATTCCTTTTCCTGCACTGGGCTTTGATAATGCTGTCCTGCATTAACTAAGCAAGATTCTTAATTGGGATAGTCAACAGTAACTGAGCATTTCAAGGTGCCTGGACTATGTCCAATAGGAGACCATCACGTGAATCCTCATATCGGTTCTGTGATAGATGGCCCACAATCTTCCACCTGAAACCTTTGAGATGGTGTGGCAGAACCCAGGAAATTTCAGGCTTTAGAAAGGCAACAGGAGAGGTACACTGGACATTGTGCAATGAGTCCTAGGGTCTGGGGAAGTAGCCTGTTCACGAACACAGCAACATTCCTGCAGCAAAATGTGTAAGCGTCCTGGTTAGCTGGACAGGCCCAATGCACTGCCTCCCAGCGGTGGCTGTAGTTTGCATGTCCCTTCCAAAACTCCTGTGGAAACCTGTCATCATAACAGTACTAAGAGGTGAGACTTTTAAGAGGTACTACACCGGGAGGGCTCAGACCACGTGGGTAGGATTAACGCTGTTATGAAAGGGCAAGTCTGTGTCCCTCTGGCTCTCAGCCCTGTCCCCTTCTGCCTCATGAGGATTCTGCCTTCTTCCTTCCTGGAGGGCACAGCATTCAAGATGTCATTTCAGAAGAGAAAGGCGGCAACTGCCAAACACCCAACCTGCCAGTGCCTTGGCCTCAGACTTCCCAGCCTCTGGAGCTGCAGACAGATTCCATTCACTGTATATTACCGAGTCTCTGCAATTCTGTGACAGCAGCACACAACTGACGACAGCGGGTCAGGTCTGATTAGCCAAGTGACTGCAAAACCTCTTTTGTTCCTCGGATCTGTATTACTGTCCCCGTTAGATCAGGAAACGGAGACTGAGAGGTTAAAGTGCCCACTCCCTGGGAAGAGGCTGAGGCCAGAGGCTGAATCCTGGCAGACTGATGCCAGAGCCCACACTCCCCCCCACCACGGGGGATAGCCACTCTACAATGTTTGAAAAACACACCCAATTCTAACCTCCACTCCTCCTTACTCTGCTTTTCTTATTATTGGCAAAAGCAGCTAATTGACAGTGATGCCAGATCTTTCTGTGCAGCTGGCCATAGGAAAAGAAATGCTTAACTTTCCTCACTTCAAAAATCGGGTGACTTCTTACACAAGGACATCAAGAACCACCCTCTCCATCCTGCTATAATACTGGAAGGGAATGAGCCATCTCTTTCCGCATCAGAGGAATGTGTAGACAAACTGAGAAATATACACTTGGGAACACAACCAGCAACTCCCTGGTTAGCATCAGTGCACGGCCTTGGTGGTGAGCACTTGCACATGCCAGGAATGAGACTCTCAATGCACAATCTATCGGAGTCACCCAGCAGCCGATGAGGGAGGCACCCTAGTGCTACAGAGAGGAACCTGAGGCTCAGTAGTCTCAACTCTAACTTACACACACAAACTTTCACTGTGTGACTCTATACACACAGACTGTTTCAAGAAGAATCCTGCAAAAATGGAGGGAAGGTGGCATTTTGCTTTGTCCAGCACTCTACCAGGAATAAGCTTCAAGACTCTGAAACCATCAACATCAATGCTGTTCGTGGTATCGGAGCGGGCAGTAAATTACAGTCCTAACAGCCTGCTTACGCATTCACTGTCATGTATGTCATGACTCTACATGTGTTTTTTTTGTTTTGTTTTGTTTTTCAGTTTTTGCTATAGGGCACTTGTGTTCACAGGAGACAGATGGAGAGAGGTAGAGAGAGGTAAAGCAGGAAATTACCCCCCCTCTCCCAAGAGGATGGGCATGCTGATCTTAGGATCTTGGGCACACATGATGTACCTACACCTGGCACGATTTTTAAGACGCTGGATCCAACAGTCAACCATGTTGGAATCTAGTGCCTTAACTACCATGCTACCTGCTGGCCTCCCATATACATTTTTATTTAAACCCAATTCGAATGTTGAATAGAAAGTGTTTACAATATTCCATTGTGTGCTATGTTCTTTTATATGCAAACTTGCTAATCAAGCAGTGTGAGCATTTGATACTTCATTATGCTCTTTGGAATGGCTGGGTCAAAGTTTTAAGTGTTGTGGTATGATTTTATTTTAGCTTGTTTTTCTTTTTTATTCCTTTGCATTACATTTATGGCCATATTTTGCTTATTCCGTGAACATTGTTTTCAAAAGGGAGGTTATATTATCTATGGAGATCATTTCAGGGTGGTAATGGGGCATTACAAAGTATTTGTCATGAAAAGGGAGTGCTAGTCTTACAGAATGGGGAGCTCTCATCTGGTCTAACCTCACACTTCCCATCTGAGGACACTGAGGCTCAGAGATCCACAGGGACCTGCTGAAGGTTACACAGTTCACAGAAGTGGAACGTGGCTTCCATTCCTTTTCCTGCACTGGGCTTTGATAATGCTGTCCTGCATTAACTAAGCAAGATTCTTAATTGGGATAGTCAACAGTAACTGAGCATTTCAAGGTGCCTGGACTATGTCCAATAGGAGACCATCACGTGAATCCTCATATCGGTTCTGTGATAGATGGCCCACAATCTTCCACCTGAAACCTTTGAGATGGTGTGGCAGAACCCAGGAAATTTCAGGCTTTAGAAAGGCAACAGGAGAGGTACACTGGACATTGTGCAATGAGTCCTAGGGTCTGGGGAAGTAGCCTGTTCACGAACACAGCAACATTCCTGCAGCAAAATGTGTAAGCGTCCTGGTTAGCTGGACAGGCCCAATGCACTGCCTCCCAGCGGTGGCTGTAGTTTGCATGTCCCTTCCAAAACTCCTGTGGAAACCTGTCATCATAACAGTACTAAGAGGTGAGACTTTTAAGAGGTACTACACCGGGAGGGCTCAGACCACGTGGGTAGGATTAACGCTGTTATGAAAGGGCAAGTCTGTGTCCCTCTGGCTCTCAGCCCTGTCCCCTTCTGCCTCATGAGGATTCTGCCTTCTTCCTTCCTGGAGGGCACAGCATTCAAGATGTCATTTCAGAAGAGAAAGGCGGCAACTGCCAAACACCCAACCTGCCAGTGCCTTGGCCTCAGACTTCCCAGCCTCTGGAGCTGCAGACAGATTCCATTCACTGTATATTACCGAGTCTCTGCAATTCTGTGACAGCAGCACACAACTGACGACAGCGGGTCAGGTCTGATTAGCCAAGTGACTGCAAAACCTCTTTTGTTCCTCGGATCTGTATTACTGTCCCCGTTAGATCAGGAAACAGAGACTGAGAGGTTAAAGTGCCCACTCCCTGGGAAGAGGCTGAGGCCAGAGGCTGAATCCTGGCAGACTGATGCCAGAGCCCACCCTCCCGCCCACCACGGGGGATAGCCACTCTGAAATTCAGATGGGTAGAAAAATAAAACCAAAACACATCTCTGGAGCAATGTTTTAAAAACACACACAATTCTAACCTCCACTCCTCCTTTCTCTGCTTTTCTTATTATTGGCAAAAGCAGCTAATTGACAGTGATGCCAGATCTTTCTGTGCAGCTGGCCATAGGAAAAGAAATGCTTAACTTTCCTCACTTCAAAAATCGGGTGACTTCTTACACAAGGACATCAAGAACCACCCTCTCCATCCTGCTATAATACTGGAAGGGAATGAGCCATCTCTTTCCGCATCAGAGGAATGTGTAGACAAACTGAGAAATATACACTTGGGAACACAACCAGCAACTCCCTGGTTAGCATCAGTGCACGGCCTTGGTGGTGAGCACTTGCACATGCCAGGAATGAGACTCTCAATGCACAATCTATCGGAGTCACCCAGCAGCCGATGAGGGAGGCATCCTAGTGCTACAGAGAGGAACCTGAGGCTCAGTGGGTGCACAGCTTGTACCTGGAAGTGGAGTTTGAGGCCAACTCTCCCAGTCCTGGAGCCAAAACTCTTCATCCATGCTCCAGTGGAAGCCAAGGACAAGACTTCCAGGTTGTCCTAACTTCCTTCTGCATTCTTTCTAGTCCTCCCTGATAGACCCAAAGGAAGGAGAAGAAGCTCCTCTTTATAAGCTCCAAGTCAGGTGGAGGGAGCAGGGGGTCCCAGTGGGTGGAACTAACTGCACCTTGTCTTTGGCCCTACAGACAGAAGGGGCTTAAGACTCTGAAAGTTCAGGCTGGCAGGTGGCATAGTGGTTAAGGGTGTTGGACTCCCACATGGGCAACCGTGGTTCAAGTCTCGAACCTGGAAGCTGGCTTTCTCATTTTCCCTTCTTTCTCTCTCTCTCTCTCTCTCTCACTTCGTCCTTCTCCAGTCAAATTTAAATAAATAAATAAAGTGCGTATGTATGTTAAAAAAAAGATTCTGAATGTTAACTCTGTTGGAAGTTCCTGAGAACCTTCTAAAACTCATTTCTGATAGTATGCACATCTGGCCTCGGTTTTAAAGGCATGGCAGGGAGAATAGCGGGGGAGGGGAGGATTTCGAGTGCTGCTGTCTCAGCCCCCTGTCCCAGACCTGGTTTCTAGAGAACCAGACCAGTAAAGCACGGTGACGAAAGTGTCAGGGTCTCCTTCTGTGGCCACAGCCAGGATGGCTTGGGCTCCCAGAGCAAAGCAGGATGGCCTCTACCTTCCACTTTCTTAGAGGAAGACACGATCCACACCCAGACAAACGCTGTTGGAGAAAACCGGCTTCTTTTAAGTGGCCCAGGCTATTGGAAGCTGTTTTTCTTTCAAGTGGATAAGGGCTCTCTGCTCAATTTCAGAAACAGCAGATTCCTCTGTGGCTGGAGGATAAACCAGCGCCTTCAACGGCACCGACTTGGCCCTCTAGGGCAGCAGCACAGGGGCTCTGCACTTCAGATCCATCAAGGGGCTGTGCCACCCTAGTGGGGAGTTGAAAGACTATGAGGCCCAGGGAAGGCGGGTGCTTGGGGCAGCTGGGGACTAAGAAAGTCTGAAGCCTGGTGGCCTCATCAGCAGTTCTGGGGACAGCCCTGGGAGGTGGCTGAATGAAAGAATAGCCTATGCTGTAAACTTGTTTTCTCTGTTGATTTCATCACCTCAAGCCATGAGGAATGGGAATCCCTGGTTTTACACCAGGAGAGGGAGCCAATTCTCATAAGGACTGGGGCTTGGTGGGCAGGCAGGGATGCTACCTCCCCTGCAGCCCACATGGCTGTCTTGCAGAGCAAAGAACTGTCCTCACCAACTGCCCTCATGTTCAGTGAGACGTGCTTGGGTCCTGCAAGTCTGACTGAGTTCTTCCCATCCCTTTCCCTTTTTTGGAGCTTTCTAGCAACATGGCCTCCTTTCTCTTCCTCAAACTAATTCAGCAGGCTACCGCCTCAGGGCCTTTGCACTTGCTCCTCACCTGATTCAGGTCTCTGCTCAAACAGCGACTTCTCAAAAAAGGACTTTGCCAATCATCCTATTGGAAACAGCCCCTGCCCTCTCTCTCTGACCATTTTTGTTACCCCACAGCAATCACTATTACTTCATGCTGTATTAAGTATATTATCTATTTTCTGTCTCCCTTCAGCCCTCATGATGGGTTCTTGTCTATAATACTCAGCCTCCTATGCCTAGAACAGTGCCTGACACACAGTAAATGCTCAATAAATACATTTAATATATAATGGATCAGACTGGTTCAGGTTCTGTGAAATCAAGCCACCCAATGGCTGCCCAGGTTTCCCAGGGGGACATTGAGGGAAGCCACCCTTACGTCTTCTGACTCAAAGACATGGCAGATCATCTTGTACTGCCGTTTTCCATCCTGGGATGGGTGGGAGGCTTCCACGTTCTCCTGAGAGTTGGAGCGGGGCATTCGCCGGCGGGCCATCAGCACGACGATGTTCCCGATGTCTGCGATGTAGGAGATGGTCCTCAGGGGGTGGTCCATCATGGTCTCCTGGGGGTAGGAGGAGGAATGGTTAAGTCTGGGCATCCCAGAATGCCTGAGACAGGCTCCACCCCACAGCCCAGCCACATACGTCCTCACGCAGAAGCCTCTGGGGCTCACTGCAAAGGCCTTGCTGGCGGACTTACAGAAACCCACTAGGCCCGTGGGTGACTAACTAAAAGGCAGGAAGTGTGTGGACAGATGTAAGAAACTTCAAACATTATGCAACCGGTAGCATCTGATGGCGGTGGGGGTAGTAGGAGGCACAGAGGTTAAGCACCGAACTCCTACATGGTTGATAACAGTTTGAGAGCCAGACATGGTGGGTGCATGTGCATTTGTGCCCAAAATCCCAAGAGAAGGGGTTATGGCATGGCCATCCTCTCTGGGGGGGTAATTTCTCACTTTATCTCTCTGTCTCTGTTTCTCTGGTGAGTATATGTACCTTACAGTAAATATCTCTCTTGGGAAAAAAGAAAAGAAAAGAAAAGAATCTGGTGGTAAAGTTTTTAAAAAAAGATAAAATCTAAATGGCATTTGTGTATATGTATGTGTGTGTGACTTAAAAATATTTGAAGTCACAGGGCACATGCACTCACCAGCAAGAGATAGAATAGGAAAGTTAGAAAGCACCCCCCACCATGGGGAATGGTCATGCCTTAATCCCTTATCCTTCATTTCTCCTCCTTCTGGGACTTTGGGCATGCATGCCCAAGCACTCAGCATTTTTTTTTTCAAGTCACTGGGTCTGGAACTTAAATGTCACATTAGTTATGTGGGATCCAGCCGCCTTAACCACCATGCCATTGGCTAGCCTTCAAGTGTGATTTGTAAACACAACTTAGAAGGCTAATCTGTCCATGTTAATGAATCCTCTAATAAGAACTCAGGAGAATGATAAATAACATCCACCATCTACGTTTTAGTGTTTCCTTTGAGGAAATAGCACTCTGCCCCAGGGTAGAAGGAAGCCCTGCAAACACAGCCTTCCAATGTGCTAGAACCCAGCATGGAGACAGCGGCTGCACTGACACAGCCGCAGTCTCTGGGTTACAATGCCAGTAAGCTGCACCCCTGGAAAAGTAGAAGCCAGCTGCTACCTGTGTATCAGCATTCAACACTTTGATTCTCTGGGTAGAAATGAAGAGATCCACTTCAGTCATTGGCTGAGATTCACCTTCAGGAGCCTGAGAAGAAACACACACCAGGAGAAAGAGTTATTCCATGACCCTGACCCAGATGCATGAGAGCAAGGTTAGCTCACACACAGAGGCACCAAGACACAGTCACCAGAACGGCAACGCAGACTCTAGGATTAAATTGCCACACAGAGGATGAACACATGGACAAGGGTTAGCATCTCTAGGGTACGGTAGGATGTAAAATCCCTTTGGCTTCTTCCCTCCTAGAAGCAGTGACTTGCTGCAGTAGGTTCTGAACGATGATGCTCAGTGGCCCTTCTTCAAGGGTTTTGGAGCCAACAGATTGAAGAAGTAAGGGCAACTAGCACATCCTCAGGGACTGTGGGGAAGTCGCTTAGAGCCTGCTCCTGCTTGAGCTGAGAGGGGACAATGTTTATAGCAGGTGCAGATGAAGCCATGTGGATGCAGTTCTGGTAAGAGGGTCTTCATGTTCACACATCACCACAGCAACACAGAAGCAGTTGCCCACTCCTGAAGCCACCCATTAAGAAACAGCCCCAATGCTTCAATGTCCCAGGGAATAACTGATAAGCACCTAGAAGCTCCACAACCAAAAAAGCAGTCTGGTTCATTTAGGGCTTAACTCCGCACACGTGTGGTTATTAGTGAGTTTTCTTTTTTGCATCCAGCAATCTAACAAATCCACAAATCAAACAGAGCTATAATTGAAGAGACCCAAGTCCCTGCCACATCAAGGCTCCTGAATGGTTGGAACTTCCACACTTCCACAGGATTTGTTTAGCATCTCCAATCTGCTCCTTGTTCCTCTGAAGTGAAATGACTAATGAGCAACAGAAAACAGCCACTTTAGGCAACTGAGTTTGGAGAAATGCTGGCTTATGGGGCGGTTCAAAAATAAATCTGAACAAAAACTTGCTGGATGCAGAAAACAAAAACACGAAATAATAAAACGGTAAAACATAAACAAATGAAAAGAACAGGCATAACACCAAGCTGATGAAGTTGTACTGCACCTTCTTCCTGCTTTTGGCTAATTTCTGGGCCATCTGCTTAGCATGGAACAAACAGAGACAGGAGAATAGTTAGAAAAGAATTTGCAGAGACTCAAAGTTGAAAAGGGAATCGACAAACTAATATCAATTAGTGCTATAAAATGTTTCTGTGGGAGGAGACTGGCTTTTTAAAAATCCCCCTCTTAAGACAATCTACTTCATAATTCAGAATTTAGCAGGTGGTAGGGCAGTAGGTGGAAGGAAGTATACTGAAGTGCTTCTAAGATTTAACTGCAACTGATCTTTTCAAGAACCAACATTGGTTTTGTTGGTTTTCTTTACTGTATGCTCATTTTTATATTTCATTGACAGTAGCCTAAAACTTTCTATTTTCTTTAGATTTAACTGATTTTTTTCTCAGCTTATTGAGATTAAAAACTTAAATCATGGCTTTTCCAACTTACTATTTTCTAATACTTAAAGCTAAGAATAACCCTCTAAGTACTGCTTTGGCTATCTCCCACAAATTTTGTTTTGTTGCAATTACTATTCAATTAAAACATTGCCTAATTTCCAATGTTATTTCTTCTTTGAATTTGGGATTATTGAGAATTTTGTTATTAATTTCAGTACATCTAAGGATTTTATAGGTATCTTTTTGTTATTCATTTTTGAATTAATTCCATATGGTCGAAGAACACTTACTCTATGTGATTTCAATCTTTTAAAATTTGCCAAGTCTTAGCTGTATAGCTCAGCACATGATTGACTCTGGCAAATTTATGTTTTTGCATACATTTATTGCCAGACACACACCATACACTCACTGGAGAAAGGGAGAGGGGGAAGTGAGAGAGCACAGCCTCCACCATGGGGAACTGTCATGCTACAATCCCTTCTCCTCTATTTCTCCCACCTTTTGTGATTTTGGGCATGTGTATGCATGTATCTAATATGTTTTTTAAGCCACTGTCTGGGACTAGAACTGCATGGTTGGCCATGTAGGATCCAGTCACCGTAACCACCTCCACTTACTGGCCCAATATTACACAATTGTTGTTGATGCAAAAATGGTTGATTGAACAGTTCAAGTCCCAGACCTGTCAGCTTGAAAAACATTTCAGGTGTGTGCACATGTGTGCACAAAACCCTGAAAATGGAGAAGGGATTTCAGAGTAACCATTCCCACCAGAGCGGGGGCGTTCCTTTCTCACTTTTTCTCTCTCCATCTTTCTCCAGCAAACACACACACTCTCTGGCAAGAAAAAAAATGTGTAATATTAACATAGTTCATATCTAAATAAAAATGGCTGTACTATTCCTTTTTCTCATATTTAAAAGATAGCATAGTTTATAACAGTGGAAACTCTGGGGCTGCATGTGTAAAGCTGAATCCTGGCTCTGTCATCTATAAAGTTATGTGACTTTGAGTAAGCCATGTCACTTCTTTGTGCCTCAGTTTCCTCATGTGTAGAAAACAAGGATAAAAATACTATATACTTCATAGGACTGTCTTATGGGTAAAAATGAATATATGCAAAGTTCTCTGAATGGAGCCTGTTTAATAATAATTACTACATTTGTGCTGTTGTTATGTAATTTATCTGTCAGGGTGTAATTTCTTGGCTTTCGGTAAGACTTGCTTTACACACAGGTCTTGTATGATAATGGTGAGTCAATGGCCAACTGTGGACGCTGTTGTGGTGATGGGGATGCGGTGGAGGGAGAACTGCTCTCTCACGTTCCTTGGTACTCACCTGGTAGGAAAGCTCTTGTGCTCTCAGCAGTACGTCTCTAGTTCATTAATGACTATGATGTGTTGCCTATACACCCTCATTGTAGAGAGACTGGATGAGTCAGCTATCCAACACCAAATAGCTAATCTCTGTGCCCAGGAAACTGGGGCAACCATCCTCCCACTCGGCCTCCTGCAGATCTCGCTGGTGGTCCTGAGTTCACGGTGTATAGTCTGTTCTGGAAACATCTGAAGGCCGCACCTAAAAGTGTCACTCTAACTGCTGTACACTGTAGCTATGAAGGGACCCTGTGCTCTTGTGACTCCGTCCTAGAGTCCTTGTGGAATCTGAGAGCTGTGCTGGGGCGTCCCAACCTCCGTCAGCTATGACCTGCACCAGAAATGACTGCTCTGAGAGCCTGTTTGTTCTCTATCTCCCCTGAGGTGATTTGGTGGTACTATAAGCATTCCAATGACTTTGGACACCAAAACCTAACAGCTGTGGGGCAGAATTCTTCAACTCTAGGGACTTGTGGTCTGAAAGAACTCTTTCAAAGGAGACTAGGTCCATCATCAACGGACTGCCCACATTCTGGGTTTTGCTAGATGTGCTCATGAGGAAGAGGATCCACAAGGTAAACTGAGTTTCATAAAAGAACCCTTATTGAGTTAAAAATCATGTATGCCCTTAAAGTAACACTATCTATAAATCACTTATGATATCCCAGTATCTCCCAACAAATTATAATTACAAATTTAGATATGCCATCAGGAAAGATGAGGGGGGTCAGAGACAGAATGAGAAACTAGAGCAGCAGAAGGAGGTTCAAGAGAAACATAAGGTCAGCGTGCACCTTACAGCAGGAAATGACCACAGCCATTTAAACCCTGGTGTTTCACGGGATTGATTGTGGTTTACACTCAGCGGAATGTGGAGTGAGGGGTCTGCCTACTTGCTTGATCCACGATGTGTACTGAGTATCGACTGTTGCTAAGAGACTCCAGGTCAGTCATGCCAGACATCCTCCTGACTGTTCTAGCTTTTCTTTCCTCAGCTGACATTTTCTGAGCATTCACTATGGGCCATTATTCTTCTCAGCATTTCATATCATCAGTGTAAAAGCTTGTAACAACCCTGTGGTGTAGATACTACATTATCCTCAGTTTTCAGAAGAGGAAAATGAGGCACAGAGAGGCTAATTAACTTGCCCAAGGTCACACAGTTTTCAAGTGGCAGAACCAAGTTTCAAACCCAGGCACTCTCGCTCTACATTCTAAAACCACTCATTGTCCAGCCTGGACAAGTTTCTTATATGTAAACATCTCAGTCTGTCTGTAAATGGGGTTAATAATACCGATCTCACAGGGTTCCCTATCCTTTCCTTCCTACTATTTTAAGGAGTAATTGAGATAACGCACACGGAAGGTCTGATGTAAGAGTCAGTATCCTCTTTACTGATTGTAGACTTCTTCAAGCAAGATGGGAAATGGTGCAATTTAGACAAAGCTACAATGATAGAAGTATGAATTCTACAATGAGATCATGATTTTTGACATTTAAAGAAAATAATAAAGGAATAGAAAAACGTAATCTTTAGGACAGGCTAGTAAAGACAGATGTAAGAATATTTGAAAATGAATTTGCTCCTTACAAAAATGTGCACACCATGAAACACCTAAACACCATTTGTGATCCAGCAACATGAGCTTCATAAATATGGTAAAAATGGAGATGCAGACAACACACTGCATGGACGTGATGCAGTCTCTACAGCTCTTCCGGGCAGAGTTGGGGAGGCCACCCCATTCTCTGGCTGAGCAGAGAATGAAGTGGAATGAACGGACAGAAATGTATTACAGTACAGGGTGAGGGGAGCGAGCTGCACTGGCTTCCAGTCTGGCTCTCTCTAGATGGGGCAGGCATGATTCCCACAGTGGGTAGAGTGTGTGTTTTTACCCAGGACACATGAAAGATTGACAGTACATGGGGGAGAGCTCTCTCCAGAAGTTTCTCCCAAAACATGTTCCAGAGAATGCTAGCCATGAGATATTAGCAGATATCTCGTGGTAATCACATCAGCTGGTGTTCAAATCATTACGGGAGCTTCTGGTTAAACAAAGTGAATGAAATCTCCTTAGGACTTCTCAGAGCCTCTCCTCAGAAAACACACACAACACATATCCAAATAGGAGACCTATTCCGTGGTGCTTCCTGAGCACGTTTTCCAGCAGAACTCTGTTAGTGACACACATTTGGTCTGACCAGGTGTACAGGCCACGGTGGGAGAAAGATCTCCATCGCCTAGCATGGCCCTTCTCCGAGGCATGGGCCCAGGACTGTGGAGCACATCAGGATTTCTTGGGGAAGGCTGGCAGAAGTCGTGAACTGTGTCTTCTGTGCTTCTGATTTAGTTGGGTGAATCTGCATCTCTCTTTTTCTTTACATTCTGTCGGGGCTCACAGGTAGTGTGGTAGTTAAGGTGCTGGATTCCCACATGGTCGACTACAGTTTAAATCCTGGAACTGGTGGCTTGAAAATTATGCCGGGCTCATATGTGTGCCCCAAATCCCAAGAATGAAGGAGAAGGGATTGTGCCCCCCACCCCCAGGGAGGTGATTTCTCATTTTCCTTTTGACTTTCTCCCTCTCTCTCTCTGGTGAGTACACGTGCCCTATGGCATAAAGTCTAAAAGAAGAAAAAAGGCCAGAGGGGTATACTTGCCAGAGAGAGACAGAGACAGAGACAGAGAAAGAGAAAGAGAAAAAGAAAGAGAAAGAGAAAGAGAGAAAGAGAGAGAGAGAGAAAGTGAGAAAGTATCCCCTACGGGGAATGGTCCCTTCTCTTCCACTTCTCCCTTCCTTCAGGATTTTGGGCGCACACACGAACAAGTGCGCTTCTCAAGCTGCCAAGTCTGGAACTTGAACCATGCAGTTGGCCATGTGGGGTCCAGTCACTTTGACCACCAGGCCACGGAATGGTCCAGAAATCTGCATTTCTAACAAATACCTAGGCGATGCTGATGCTGCTGGTCTGGGGACTAGACTTTGAGATCTATGGCTCTCACTGTCCCTAAGACATAAGGGGACTCCCTGGAAGAGTATTATTTCTTCACAGAAATAAACAACAAAAGCAGAAAGAACACATAAGAGAAGGACTGAAGATGGGAGGAAAATAGTAGATGTTTTATAATTCTGCTATTGTGTTCAAACATGCCTTATTTCTTATAAGGGGTCTTCGAGAAGTTCATAAAAATGCATATAATGAAAAAACTGTGCATGGATTTCAATTTTTTTTTTTTTTGTTCCAAAACAAACTCATCCTTTAATTCCATCTTTCTGTGAACTTTTTGGAGTCCCCTCCTACCTAGGACCAAGAAAAGCCTTTGAGTTTCAGGTTCCCCAGCTTGCCTTGTATTATTGTTACCTAAACATTCTTTTTGGTTCCATTTGATAGACCACAAGTCTCTCAAGGTTGAGGACTGTGTATTGATTCATTTTAAAAATGAATTAATTAATTATTTTAGGTTTTTGTGATAGGGGGTGTGTGCTTGATGGAGGGAGATAAGAGAGCAGGAAAGTGAGAAATCATCCCCCAGGGGGGATAGCCATGCTGTAATTCCTTCTTCTCCACTCTCTTCTTGGGACTCTGAGCATACACATACACATACCTGGCATGATTTTTAAGCTGCCGGGTCCAGGACTAGGAGCCATGTGAGAGTCTAGCACCTTAACCATCATGCTACCTGCTGGCTCACGTTGGCTAAATTTTACTCCTGATATTCCTATCACAGGAGTCTTCCCAGAGACTGTTTGCTTTGGGGGCCAAATTCCTTTGTTTTCTTCTCACATTCGGTAGAAAATGCCTGGCCAAACCGCAGCTCCAAATTCACTCTCATTTGGCAAAATCAATATGCAAATTGTGTTAAATGAAGAAAATAGTAATCTCCCCAACTCCAAGTGTAAATCTAATGAGCAGGGTCCAATTCCAGTACACAGTTGGTGTATGTGAGTGACAGACACCACAACTGATGGACAGAACGGAAATTAAAGATTGCTTTGAAATGGAAGCCCAAGCTGCAGAAGCAGCGTCTGCTCAGAGATAAAGCACCATGGGTACCAAGACACACAGTGACTGGTCTCACACTCACCCAGTCAAGCAGCCAATGGAGCCAGAGGAAACAGAGGGGCAAAAGGGGTCCTGTGTGGGGAGTGAGCTGAAAGTACCAAGTCTACCAACAGCGAATCAGCTCGGAGCCACGGACACGGCGAGATGGACTGCAGACTAGATTCCTAGAGTCCCCTTGGCTCCCCTCCTTCCTACAGGCCGCAATTTATTTTGTAACCTCGCTATGCTCTGTGTCCTCTTGTCACGGTGGCCTAGGATAACTCGCTCCTGCAACTCAGTGTCTCTTTAGGAACCAGTATGGTCCCTGAGGAAGCACTGTCCCCTAGGCACACGTGCTCAGCCCAGGGCAAGCTCCACTTCGTCCAGCCCAGACTGGTTGGGAAAATGCTGTCTCCCTGTCACGTGCTGAAGTGTGTGCCCTCCGCCTGACACAGCCACTTTCCAAGGGGTGCTAGAAAAAAAAGTCGTCTCCACTTGAAATTGGAAAAGGCTTCCGGCTGGGTGTCACGTCAAACAATCTGACGAGCATTTAAATGGAGTAAAAGGAACACAAAGCAGAAAATATTTAATGACAGGCGACAGTTCCTTCCAATGCACAGCAGCACACTGTCAAATGATACTTATAAGTTATAAATGAAATGTAACCATTTAATTTTACCACTCTATAATGAATTCCTCGCGCCAGAATAATTTGCCAGTAAATATAAATATATGTTTTCCAGATGCCTGCTCGCTCCAAGCAGGTCTAAAATATATTTATAATCAGACAGCCTCAAGCTGGTTTGTTCTGATCAACAAAGCCATCTAATTTTTGGTTCAAATGAACTGTGGAACTTCTGGATACTAATCCTTTGGAAGCTTTGAAGTAAAATTTCTGATTTCTTATGAGGGAGCTAGACTTTAGACAAGGAAAAGCAGGGTTATCCAGGCACCACTGTGGAAATAAGGATACAATTCCCAATGAGGGGTCCTCAGAAAGCTCATGGAAAATGTGCATTATGAAAAACCTACGCATGGGTTTCAACATTTTTTTTTTTTTGTACAAACTTGTAGTATTTTCTTTGTTTGTTTTTCAAGTTTTGCTCTAGGGCATGTGAGCTCACCAGAGAGAGACAGAGAGAGAGAAAGTGAGAAATCGGCACTGGGGGGAAACGACCATGCCATTCCTCCTACATTCTACCTCTTGGGATTTCAGGCACGCACTCGCATGCACCCAGCATATTATTTTCAAGCTGCTGGATCTGGGACTTGAACCGTGAAGTCAGTCATATGGGATCTAGCCACCTTAACCACTATGCCACAGGCTGGCCCTAAACTCGTAGTTTAACTCCTTTGTCTGTAAGCTTCCTGAAGTGCCTTCATGCGCTGGCACTGGCTGGGACCTAGTACAAGAGCTGCCTTGGCCCTGCATGCTGCTTATGATCACGTGACGGACCCTGTGCTGCCTTCCCCCTTAAAGCCATCTGAGACTGCGCATAACTGTCATACAGGAGGGGACAGCCACCAACACTCCATCTGGAGGAGTCAACAGCTACCAGAAGGCTAACGAATAAGGAGCCCCCGATGAAACCTGAACATGCAGACTTCTGAGACCTCGATGGATAGAGGCTAGGAAAAACGAACCTCAAAGCAACACCCAATTTCTATCTCGAGAGTGTCTGTACTGCTTGGGGGCAGACTGCTGCCGTGTTCTGGAAAACTTGCCTGAATGGGCCCTGCCAGTGTTCCTCGATGTGGGCACTTTGGTGGAGAGACATCTTTGTTGTATGGCTCTGACCTGGATGTTACAGGGTGTTAAGCAAACCTGGCTCTGGTCCAGTAAATCCCCCGGTCACTGCGACAGCCAGGCCTGCCCCACTCATTCCCAACACACCAAGTGGAGGCAGCCCCCATCTGCCTGAGAACCTCTGAGGCAGGCCAGTCCCGGTATCCCCACTGATCTGAGGAAGCTAATGGCACCCTTCACCTGGGGGACCAAATGCTGTGTCTAGTAACTGTAGGGTGCAGGGCGCAGGAACTCCGTCACTGTTTTTTGTTTGTTTTATAGCTCTCTGCTCTGTTTAAGCCAGGACAAGACTGTGCCTGAAATGCAGCTTGTTCTGAGAGATTTGTGTGCCGTTGTATTGAATGCTGAGCTGGAAGATACTAAATTAAGATGGAGGAGAGTGTGGCGAGATTTGCCAGCATTAATGTCACCTGTCTGTGGGAAGGGGCTGGCAGTGAAAGGTGCATCAGACCAGGCGAGGACAGGCAGTTCGGAACCTGGTGATGTTCTATCTGCTGCATTATTTATTCTAAAAGTCCCAAAGGCACAAAGGTCAGAGTGATTGGTTTTTATGGAGCTGTCTTGTTGGGAAGTGTGCAGCAAGATGCATCTCTGCAGGTAGGGGCGGGACTTCCCACCGTCCATCATCCTGGGAGAGGCTCATTTTAAGAGAAGACAAATACACTCCAGAAGTGGGCCTTGGGCAGCCGGGTGTCTGAGGCCTAGACAAGGTCTGTGCACTTCAGATGACACGTGGACAGGACTTTAGGTCCTGTCAATCATCTTGATACTTGGTCTGGCCTTTAGTGTTGTGACAATAGCCACCCTGAGGCAGTTGTAAATTACTCCCTGGTATTAAAGAAGCAGCATGGGCTGACACTCCATGGGTAGCTGAGGACGGGGCCAGCTCTGAGCTCGGGACAGAAGGGCTTTCTGCAGGCACACAGAGGTGGTGAGGGCGGTGAGTGACACATAGAGGCCCCGCAACAGAGGTAACACCGAACAGCGTGGTAAGGGCTCAACGAGACAGGCTGGGACCTGCGCACAGCATCCTGGGAAACTGCAGAGAAACAGGCTCAAACCATCGCACTCAGGGCACCAACGGGAGGCGACCTGTTTAATATTCATCTCAGGCAGAGCCTGGACATGGGACTGTCGCAGGTAACAGGCCCGGACCAGTCACTCCTCCTCTGCAAGCACCTCTCTGAGTCATTGGCCACTTAACTTTCCTCTTCTACTTTGCAGGTGGGGCCTCAGCTTTCCAGGCCTCCCCTACTCCTGGGGCATTTAGTTTTCAACACCTTTCTGTCCCTCTGGTCACCCTGCACACTCACTGGCTAGAAACATGTTTCTTTCTCTTTTTTTTTGGAGAGGTTTGTGCTATAGGGCGCGTGTGTTCACCAGAAAGACAGAGACAGAAAGTGAGAACTCACCCCCCAGGGGGGATGGCCACGCTGCAATCCCTTCTCCCCTCAGGATCTTGAGCACTCACACACATGCGCCTGGCATGAGTTTAAGCCACCGGGTCCGGGACTCAAACCGAGGTCAACTACCTGGGAGTCCAGCGACATAGCCATTATGCCAACTGCTGGCCCCTGGATACACATTTCTTCCTTTGTGTGGCTGAGCTTGAGGAGAAGGCTCTCTGTATTAACTGCCATTTCCCTCCCTTCTAAGATCCTGCACAAACTGCACACGGAAGTGCTCTCACGAGTCAAGGAGTAGTGGCTGAGAGATGAAGGGCTCTCAGGACTGCCTCCTGCCAGTCCTTCTTTCTCGTTCTACCTTTCCACAGAAGCCAGGATGCAACTTGTGAAAGTGGAAGAGAACGTATAAGAACGGGAATGGTTTCCTAAGGCGGGAATCGATTCTGACCCATCAAAACTGGGTAAAGGTGGATAAAACCAACTCTGGCAACTTGCTGGAACTAGCTAGTTCTGGTTTCGATAGAGGTGTAGCCCTGAGGCTCTGGGTGGCTGCCCACTGGTGCTAACGGCATTTGGATGGTGTGCACACATTGTACGTGTCCCTGCAGGCCTGCTTTGTCTATGATTTTAGGTAGTTTTGGCATCACGGTGGAGAGTCTGGAGCTCTGGGATTCAACCAGCTCTGGCAAGTTCAAACTGTTAGGTCATCAGGAAAGTCATGACATATTTTTCTACGTTTTTCTAGGCAAAAATGTGTAATAACTTTTCTGATGACCCAATCGTTGTGAATTATTTAAACCAGGTGAAAATGGTCCCGTCTGGGTCAAACAGACTCGCTCCTCTTATGTCTCGAAACAACACATTCCAACAGGTTCCACGTGGCTCCAGGTGGTTCCAACCAGGTGAGCTGTGTGCTGTCTTGTTCAGAATGGTCAGATTTGATCAAACAGTTCGTGTTATTCAAAGTAAGCCAGCTCCATCTAGCTCGACCAGGATCGGCTGGTTCAAATGCAATGCCACTTAGGCTGAACCAGCTCTGCACAGACTGACGCTGGTTGCCAGTGGAAATCGGTGAGACCTGCCTCATGTGGAGGTTTAATACTCAAAAGGAGACCCTTCCTCATTGGGTCGGCTTTGCAAAGTTTACGATTACATGTGCTTTTGCCCGAGCCTGGCCATTTAGAACAACTTACATAGTGTGTACAGAGGCTCCACTGCACTTTGGAAATCTGTCTGGAGCTGGGAACAGGTACAGGTGTACACACTGCCTGTGGGGTTTTCTCAATCCACCCCGCTCCCAACTGGGGACTGGACTCAAGAGGTGAGGGATGGTGCCATGGACTGCCCAGTGCCCGCATCTGCCCATCAACCCGCGGGGCACGCGGCCCGCCTCACCTTGATCCTGCTCACTGCTTCCTGGGCCTGCATCATGCGCACGTTTTTGGAGGGAGTTTTGTCTGAGAGCAGCTGGGTGGAGCCAAGGTAATTGGCAGCAAAAATGATTCCATCGATCAAGTCTTCGGGGTCACAAGGTCCAGGAACTGTAACACACAGAGCCACAGAGGTGAGTGGCTGGGCAGGGTCTGATAAACCCGATGGTGTATCACCCTTTCCCCATGCCTCACTGTTGGTGCAGGTGGGCCAGGCACAGACCCCTGGGCAGGGGAGTCAAACTGCTGGTCTGAGGCACCTCTACGCATCTGCCTTCATTCATCCTTCATTTTCAAATAGAAAGCAAAGTTCCCCCCAGTGACTTATTTGATCCAAATGATTTACTGTGAGAAATGATGTGACTCCTCAAACCAGATATGTAAATTTCAGTGATAAAGGATGTCGTTTCTCCTGCTAGACTGTGAAGAAGGACTATATCATCTTCACCTTGGACTCTCTGGGTCTTAGTGTCTGTCACCCAGTAGCTCTCAATGAGATGTGTGCCAAATAAACGGGTGGGTGAACAGCAGGTGTCCCATCAGACCTAATCCTACGTGCCAGCTCCTACCTTCCTCCTCTGTTCAATGCACAATGGAGGAAGCAAATCTCCTAAGTGAGAAACAGGTATTTATTTTGGCCTCTGACCCCAGTTCTGCAAGACAGAACTGCCCTAGGTCACTGCCCGAGGGTGCCAGCATGGCTACTGTACAGGCTATACTACGACTCCAGGCTTATGTCTACACGCAGATCAATTCCAAGAAAAATAAACTTCTGTTCTCCTTGACCAGGCATTTAAATCAAACCTTTTATAAATACTTTAAGTGTGGGCATCTAATTCTAACCACAATCACCTGTAAACCCTACTTGAAATGAAAATATGCCCAAGACTGATCTTTCACTGCATAAGAGGTTTACTAAGAAAGACATTTCAATCTGTAATTAAAACACGTGCATTTCTTTGACTTGAATGCCTTATCTGCGGAGACCGAGATATACATTTTTAACTCACTGTTACAACCTCGGGATCTTAAATTAGAAGACTTGAAATGGAAACCATTTGCTTTTTCCTCTTGGAGGACTAATCTGAAATGGCTTTTAATTTTATCTTTAAACATCAAGTGCATCTTTAGCTTACACAGCTGTTTCTCATGATGAACTACTTTTCCGAGAGTGTCTTAGAAATAATCTCATCTTTTGAAAACTAAGGTTGTGGTTGAGACAAATGAAAAGTATTTTAAGAAGGGCCTTCACAAAGCCTCTGTGTAGTAATTAAATAAGGAAACCTGTTATTTATTTTAAAAAAGACCTCTGGACAGACACTGTAAGTGGCCAAACCTGCCTCTGCCATATGCCACCAATTTACATTCCTCTCTGTGGTCGCATGGTTCCCACTCTGGAACTTTTTTTTTTTTTTAAGAGATATTTTTGCTATAAGGGCCTGTGCACTTGCCAGAAAGACAGGAAGCAAAAAAATCACACACACACACATATACACCCGGGGGGGGGATGGTATGCCGCAATCCCTTCTCCTCTATTCTCTTCTTGGGATTTTGGGCATGCACGTGCACATGCCCAGCGTGACTTTTAAGCTGCTGGGTTCAGGATTCGAACCAAGTAGGCCACGTGGAAATCCAGCACCTTAACTAGTATGCCACCCGCTGTCTCCATCCCCCCCAACTCCACCCCTACTCTGGAACTTTCATAGGCATGAGAAGGATTCAGTCATCTGCCACAGAGAGTCTTGGTTGCCCAGCAGAAAGCACATGATAATACAAAAGGAAGTCTTCAAAAGTTCATAGAAAATGCACATTCAGGAGGAAAAAAACTATGCATGGATTTCAAGGTTTTTGGCACCAAAATAAACTAATTCTTTAATTCTTTTTTTTTTTTTTTTGGAGAGATTTTCACTGTAGGGTGCGTGCGCTCGCCAGACAGACAGAGAGAGACAGAGAGACAGAAAGCGAGAAATCACCCCCAGGGGGGATGGTCACGCCGCAATCCCTTCTCCTCCATTCTCCTCTCGGGATCTTGGGCACGCACGCACACGCGCCCGGCGTGAGTTTTTTAAGCCACCGGGTCCGGGACACGAACTGCGGTCGACTACGTGGGAGTCCAGCGACATAGCCATTACGCTAACTGCTGGTTCCCTAATTCTATTTCTTGAGCCTTCTGAAGTCACCTGGTTTATAAACAAGTTTCTATGCATACTACATATAATGTAAAAGATTGTCAAGCTTCTGTGAGAAGTTCCTGGATATAGTTTTATAGTTTTTTATTTTTTTTTGGTTGTTGTTTGCTTTCTTTTTTTTTTTTTATTTAATTCATTTGGTTTTGTCATAGGGTCAGTGTGCTCGCTGGAGGGAGTCAGAGAAAGAGAGACAGTTAGAACCTAAGTGAGAAATCACCTTCCCCTCAAGGGGGGATGGCCATGCTACAATCCCTTCTCCTCCTGGGATTTTGGATGCACATGTGCCCAGTGTGACTTTCAAGCCACCAGATCTGGGACTTGAAACTGCGGTCAGCCACGTGGAGTCCAGCACCTTAATCACCATGCCACCTGCTGCCCCCTAGTGATATTGTTACTTATATATAACCATTTTAGCTATCCAGATATTGACAAAATAGATCTCAACTGGGATAGCAATTTTCTAAAACCTCCCATCTATTTTGTCATTGCCAGAGAGCACGTGCATTCAAGAGAGAGAGAAGGCAGGCATCCCGTGGTGGGACGTGGTCATACTGCAATCCTTCCTCCTCCATTTCTCCAACCTGTCAGGATTTGGGGCATGCACCCGCATGCACCTCATGTAGTTTCCAGGACATCAGAGCTAGGATTTGGGCTGCACTCAGCCATGTGGGAGCTAGTCCCTTAACCACCCTGCTACAGGGCCAACCCTTCAAACTCTTTTTTAATGAATGTTTAAAGAAAAGCAAAAATAACCACAATCTCTATGGGACTTCCAATAACATGTATCTATTTTGGATTTAGCTCTATTCACTGAAAAGGGTCCCTTTTCAATCACAATAGCTGTGGATGAAAGAGATATTTAAAAGAAATCTGAATGATATTTAAATGGCTGTATAAATGCCAACCTGTCAATAGACACAAATATTGGACTGAAACAAATTTTGAGATATGGGTTTATGCCATTTATCCCTCAGGGAAATTGACTGCAAGTGAACATCACTGCCACTATATCATAGTTAGCAAAAAAAAAAAAAAAAAAGTGCTAACTTCATAAATTTACTTTAGGCTTGGTGCCAGAACATTTTATAAATTTTTTCAAAGAATTTTTTAAATTTAATTTTATTTACTCATTCATTTATTTTAATTTGACCAGAGAGAGAGACACACACACATGCACAGAGAGAGAGGGAAAGTGAGAAAGCAAAGCACCAGGTCCAGAATTCGAACCGTGGTCGTATATGTGGGAGTGTCCAGTGCCTTAACCACCACACCACCTGCTGGTTCCCATTTTATCTGTTTTTATGGTCCCTATTTATAAGTGCTTTTCAAAATGAAAACATCCTATGTCGAAGAACTGCAGGCTCCCTGTGGGGCTGTTGGCATGTGTTTTTCCCTCAGGGAGGCCCTCTCGCTACTCTGTGGGCGTCACATCCCCACCGGGTAATGCATGGAGCCTGGAAATCTCTAGGTGTGGAGGGACGGATATGAAGAGGGCGTTTCCAAACTTCTGAAAACTCCCCAGGGTATTCTTGTGGAGTTTTAGAGCATCACAAAAATGACAAATATTTATGGGTTACACAAGAAAAAAATCGAGGACTAAAATTATGAGCTTGTTCTGGGTTTCAAGCCCAGGGGCTGATGAGGGTTTATACATCCCTGTAACTCGTTCCCAGGCAGTGAAACATACTGTTCATTCACAGGACTGAAGGCCAGACGTGGCCAGACATCTGGTCATTCTCTGGCCTCTAGAAAAGCCTCCTTTGAGGAAATGGTAATCCAATCTACCTGAAAAAGCATCTGTCAGGCTAGACCCCTAGTATAGTGGTTAAGGGAGCTGGACCCCACAGGGCCAACTGTGGTTCAAAGCCCCAGACGTCTGAAAATTATGCTAGGCTCATGTGCACATGTGCCCCGAATCCTGACAGTAGAGAGAAATGGGTGTGTGTGTGTGTAAGAGATTGCAGTGTGACTATGAGACATGGCGAGGACTGGGGTGGGGGGATGCTTTCTCCCTCATTCTCTTTGTCTCTCTGGCAAATATGTGTGCCCACTGGCAATGGCACATGCATCCACCCTGGTAGAGAACACGTGACCCTTTGCCTCTGTGTGAATGAGAATTATACATTCTGTTTGGGCAGTAGGACCTCGAGCAGGGGTAATAGCTTGGGCTGAGTTTTGCTCCCACCGGGTCTCTTGACTGAATGCACTCAGGCTGTGGACAACTTGCACAACCATGTGTGGCAGCCCTGCAGGAAACACTTGCTCCAAGGAGAATTAGGGAGTGAGCCTCTGGTGTATTGCCCGGCTCTGCTTTGCTAGCTGTGTGGCCTTGGGCAAGTTACTCACCCTCTCAATGCTTCAGTTCCCTCATGTATAACATGGGTCTGAGAATAAAACACACTGCATAAGGTTGCTATGAGGATTCAATTAGTCATTAGATGGAAAGTGCTTGCAACAGTGGCTGGCACAGAGTAATTGTTCAATAAACATTACTACTACTTGCTCATCTGGACAACAGACAGGAATGACTGGGAAGGTCTTTGGAATGGAGGAAACTAAAATTTCCCCTTCAGTTAAATAAAGTTCACTCCTGCTCGAGCTGCCTTTGATGGAGATGAGAGGTACAGTGGGCTAGAAGTAAGGAGGCTGGGTTTTAGCTCTCATGTGACCATTGCTGAGCTGAATGACACTGGGCAAAGCCCGTAGCCTCCCCACCAGCTACAGGGTCTCCACCCTCACAAAGAACAAAGGCCAGGGATGAGGCTTTGGGGGAGGCTCGTGGCTCCTATATACTTCTAGGCTAAGATCTAAAGACTGTTAACTCTGTGAAAGAGT